>NW_020455544.1:1889594-2020330 GCF_003342845.1 Nothoprocta perdicaria
TTTTTTTTTTTTTTTTTTTTTTTTTTTGGTTTTTTTTTTGGTTTCCCAATGGCACAAAGAATGTGCCTGTGTAGACCTGATTTTAGGATCACATCCTGATGTTGCTGTGCCAAAAAGCAGTAAGGTGCCTCCTCTGGCTGTCATTTGACATAAGGTCACATATTACAGAAGAGAGTTATTGGCTGTGCTTTGGGAAGCCAACTGCTGATTCTAATTCAGATGGTTTTGCTATCTCAATTGTTGAATATTTATCAGTCTAATTTTTTGTTCAAGGCTATGTGCTTTCTACCTTGTATTAAATGCAAGCTAAGGGGACTGCTGGGGAGTAGTTATGGGGTTCAAATCAGGAACATTCAATATGCTTTTCATTTTTTGGTAGTATATTTTGACAACATATTTTCTTGGGACTTCCTGTTGAACACTTATTTTGCAGAAAAAAAAACGCATATATATTGTGATAAATAACCTGACAATTGATAATGATATGCTAACTAAGCTTAGGCTGACTACTAACATGTCACCATCAAGATAAATGCTATTTGTCACTGGATCTTTATTACTTCTTACTATTGGTGGTGGTTTCAAAAGTTCATGTGCATTGAAACCCAAATTAGGAACAAAACCTCTGAAAATTAAGTCACTTCTGTTAATGTTTTAAACAGACATGTAGAAACTGAAGGACGTAGGTTGCTGTTGAGAATATCAAGCCTGATTTTTGCAGCTGGTTACATAACTGAATATATCTGTTTCTCTGAAGTTCATGTAACACAGCTATTCCATATTATCAGACATCAGATTGTTTGGAAGAGTGCTCAGACTGAGAGAGAGAAACTGGGAGGGCAAGCTGTGTGTCCTTATTATCATCTTTAAGATATGAATCAGGTATGTGTGTCTCCTGAGTGAGCCAAAGGATCCTCTTCACAGCTGTGTTAGTGGGAACTGCTAAGTCTGTCTCCAATGGAAGTCAGCCTGGAAGAGCAGTGAAGCATGAGGATACTGTAATTTGCCATCTTTGCTCATTAATGGCTTCTTACAGGATAAGCAAAATAATGGAAAATCATTTAGTAAAAACTTGGCTCTTTCTTGGACATACATGATGGGAAGAATGTTCTCATAAATAAGGAATCACTGTTTCTTCATCCTAAAATGATGCCCAGTGATGAATATCATTTTTTTGCTGGCTCAGTTTTCTCCAAACCTGTGTTAACTCCCATCTGGTTTTACAGGATTTTGTATATTCTATTGAATTCTTTAAGTGCCACAAAACCACACTTTATCAACAGGTTTAAAATATTTGTCCATTAACTGTGCCTATGCCTTATCCATTCTCAGTACTTACTCAGTATAAAGAAAAAAAGTAACTGACTATATGAAATGCTAGATTGGCTAAGAACAGTTTTATAATACTTAAGATATGTCATATTGCAATACAGGCTCTAATGTAGGCAATAAAACCAAAATATTTATAAAACTTTATTTAAGAGGGTTTTTACAGCAGGCTCCATTATTCTTGCTATCTTACTCAGATTAAAACAAGTAACACTACTATCAATCCATATATGTAAGATGTCTCTTACGAATAAAAGCATGTTGTCTTGTGCATTAATTGTTAATGAAAAAAATACATGTACCACTGCATATGAAGAAGGTATGGAGAAGGTCTTGAGATAGGCATGGTCTGACAAAATGCTGAGTTTCTGTAACTTGCACTGACTTCACAGGAGCTTTCAGTTCCTTTACATATAGTTATGCTTACAGTCTCAGTCTGACTTTTCTGTGAATGAAACAGATTGCATAATTGTGATGTACAACTTGAAAATGTTAGGACGTCCTTCCTCTTCTGACATAGCGAAGCCCCTCGGTCCTTCTGCACCGGAGCAGCCTCCAGGTCGCAGCGTTATTGCAGTGTCCTTTCCAGCTGTGGTAGGTTCAGCAGATGTTGCAGGGCTGTGTGCCTCTCCAGGGCCATTCTCACTGTTGGTCATTGTGGCCTTTGCAGCCGCATCATGAGACTAGTAAGCAAGCTGCTGTAATGAATATGGTGCTTTCTGGAGCACTGTAAAACCTTGGTGTTAAATCTGAACCAAGATGTCAGTAAGTGTAGTTGTACCTGGGGATATTCATATCCAAACATACACATTTTTAAGTTCTCAGTTGTTGCATGAATCTCACAAACATAATATAAATCTTGCTCGGGAGAGAGATGCTGTTGTTCGCCTTTTGCTTAGTCTCTCAGAGATTAAACCATTGTCATGAACTGTTGATCCCAAGTAGACTTAGTAGTTCTGTGCAGTGTTAACTTGATGCTAACTGTTGAAAAGGCAGAAATTTCTGAACAGATGACATTTTCTTTGTAGTCACTCCCCTATGGCGACTTGGTGTAAACATTTTCCAGCAGCATTTGCTACACATCTCTGGTTGAAGAGTAAGCTGCAATTCTTGTAACTTTTAGGAATCCTTATACAGTATCCAGTGTTATATTAAAGGTTATGTTACTTTAACATGAAGGAGAAAACATTTTCTATTCATGTTTATTATCGTTCTGGCAGAAGCACCGCTATGAACATACTGCTCAAGAAAGTGAAATAAAGTTCACCTACTATTGTAACAGGCAAGCTATAGAGTAACTGAGTTGAATTCTTTCACCTAAATAAAGGTGTGGCTTAATGATTTCTTGAATTCAACTGATATTGTCAACACTGGGGGGAAAAAAAAAAAAGTAATTATCTTCAAATTTTTACAAATCTATCTTAAACGTGCCCAGAGATTTAAAGCAGAATCTTTCACTAAGCCTATGGGCTATTTTCCAAAGGTAGCTCCAGCTTCTGTGTACATTACAAAACAAAAACTCTTTGCATCAAAAGAGTAACTGAATAAAATGAACAAACTTTGGGATAAATTCCTAATTTCATTTCCAAGTTCACATGATTTTAGCACTGCCAAGATTTGTAGGCTTCTTAAAGCAGCTAGGCAAGCCGTTTCTTTTAGGACACTGACAAAATAAACCTCCCTCAAACTCAAAGGATTAAAATCTTACAAGTTCTAATGATACACCTGCTCATAAAGTTTGGCTCTAGATCCAGCTTTTCGGCAAGTTCAGAGGGTTGAGTGAAGTTCTGATTCAGGGTCAGGTCTGCTTATAATTTAACCATATAGTAATAATGTAATCCCTTAAAGGATGCATTAAGGGGCTTAAGAAAGAGGACAGAGTAATCATTGCCTGATTGTCTGTCAGAATAGTTAACAATAGATAAAAAGTTTAGTCGTTAATCAATAATAATGAAGAATATTATTTTGAATCAGTTGAAATGTGACGGTGGGAGCAAGAACACTTTCTTAAGACATGCATCAAAATTTAGTATCAGTGCATATGTATATATATAGGATCATAGAATATTTTAAGTATGAATGTCATCTGACCCAATCCCCTCCTCTAAGCAGGGCTTGCTTCTGTGTTGGATCTCGTTGCTCCATGACTAGCCCAGTAAAGCTTAAATATCTCCAAAGACGGAAATTCTCCTGCCTATATGGGCAACCTGTTTCCTGTGTAGCTACTCTTGTTTTGAAATGGAATTTCATGAACTTTGCCTCTCTTCATTTGCTGTACCCGTCTGGAAAGAGCCTGTCTTTTCTATAGCTGCTGATGGGTCAGGGCAGTCACAAACTCCCACAACTTCTCAGACTCAGCTCTCTCAACATTTTCTCTTGCATCGTGTGCTCCAACCGCTGACTGGTCCTTCTTTAGACTCCTTCTAGTTTCTCAGTCTCTCTCTTGCTGGAGACCCTGGGACTGTCTGGGGGTTATACTCTTTTGCCTCTATAAACTGTTCAATAAAAAAATGCTTTCTACATTGGTAGCCTTCTAAACAGGAGTTTTCACTTTTAAATGATTATACAAAAGAGAAACTGTAAAATTTCGTCTGAAATATTTTTATATTCATTTGAGAAATGGCTAGACTGAAGTAAACTACTATCTTCAGGTTGCTAATCAGGTTAATGACAGATCTGACTTTAAGTCAGAAGTCTTGCTGCGTATTTTCCATCTGACAGCTGAGTAAAGTTGTTCATTTTCTTTTATGATCCCTGAAAGTGAGTAAATCTCTCAGTGTGTCATTATATATAAAGAAATTCAGAGGCATCCAGTAGAATTGCTAGTTGTTACTTATTTTTATTATTTGTAGGTCTTTTGGAGGTCTTTGGAACTATACTTACACAGTACAGTTGAAAAATTCTCCTTTAGGTGTGTCTACCTCTACATCTTAATCTGGAAAACATTTCACTCCTGGTTCATATCCGTGTGTACATCATTCAAGAAGTGCTGCACCCACAAACATTCTTACACTGAACCGCAGAACTGCAGGAATTGTAAGTGAGTGTTCACATGTAAAGCTCACATAAAACATTTTCCAACTAACTTAGGCCCTCTTCTTTGCTACAGTTCCAAAGTGATAAGATGCTGTGCTAAAGAAGAGCCGGCACTACTTTTGTTGGCTTTAGGAGGTTGATTTCAATGGAGGTTGGCTACATTAAACAGCCATTTGCACTTTGTTGTCAAGGAGAACTTGCCAGGGGACCTAAAAGGTCATTAGCCTCCACTTAGCACCATACAGTGCAGCAGATGCTTCATGACATGTGACTAAAAAAGGCTTTAATGGTGTGTCAAGTGATACCAGCCTCACCAACTTTAGTTTTTACCTTCTTTACTAGTCTGCTGCTGTCTAGCAATGAGTTGCATATTGATATATGGGTATCTACTTTTATGTACCAGTTGGCAGTAAGTAGGAAATTTAAAGTGTTATTGTGACATAGCATGTTTTAATCCTGCTCTTAGCAATGCAGCCTTTCAGGTACAACGAATCAACTCTGAGACTGAAATAAACCTAGAAATGTAAATTCTTTGAACTTCTTAAGTTCCGCTTGATAATTATAAGAGCAGAAAAGCCAACTGTCTGTTTTAAAACATACCTTAGAAATATGAGAAATACAAGTGTAATTGTCAAGTTTCTGTGTGTGCTACAGATGTAAGTGTTAATGATCCACAAGTACTGGAGGTGACCTGTATGCAATGTAATAACCCTTTCTCAAAGCCAGAGTGTTTGGTGTTTTGGGAATGGAAGGACAGCAACTACAGAGAATCTGGGAGGACTATTTAAAAAAAAAAAAAAAAAGACGCTCTTAGAATGAGATTCACTGGGCTGACATGTGAGGATCTCAGGTTGTACTTGGTAAACAGGCCAAATTTTAAGAGTTTGAAGTGGGCCACCGTTTAAACTGTCATGGTGGCCCTACATTGTCATTTTCCATTCTCTCTCCCATTTAGACAGCTATGTCCTCAGTGCTATATAAATCATCTTAGCTAATCTAAGAAGTGAAGGTTTCCAAGAAAGGGCAGCCCCACCCTGCAAGCCTGGCATGTGAGTCAGAATGCCTTCTATTTTAGGAATACTCTGTTCGGCCAAAGAAAATCCCTCAGGAAGTTGTGCCTCACCATCAGGGCCCCCTGAGTAAATGGGAATTTATCATGGCATCTTGACACGAGCAAATACTATCTCCGTCCCATCTAAATGGGGTTACAGAGTGGCTGGTGGTACCTTGTACCCAAAATTAATGACCGGATTTCACTGCTAGGAGATAGTTAAGGAGAGATTGTTTCTCTCAGGGAGAACATCTGTGCCTACATGTGAATCGGGCAACTGTAGTAGTGTCTGCACTGTGAGAGAACATAAACCTCTGGTGTTGCTCAGAGAAAAAGAAAAAAAAAACAGTAACAAGTAAATTAAGGTTAAAATCAGGGAACATGTATCTCAGCTTTAGGCTTACTATGGAAAAATAAAGCAGAAATTGGCACCTTATTATTATTATTTTTTTCTTCTCCCTAACACACGGAAGTGGCCATTGTACCACAAAACAAAGCAATAACGGAAACTCTTTGTTCTTTTACTTTAAGAGCCATTTCTTTCAATGGAACTGTATTTTAATTCACCCCAACTGAAAATGTCTGTAGTTTATAGATAGGTTCTCCTACCCCAGGGTTCCCATTTTAGCATAGATTACATCTAACTATAAAGATGGTCATGCAAGGTCCTTCTCTACATTTTTATGGTCAAGACAAAATATTTTCCTCCTGATTCCTGATCACAGTGGGCCCCCTCTAATTTGCATCTGTGCAGACAGGCCCTCCAATATTAATCTGTGATGAGGTAGAAGTGATGAGGAAATGAAAACCATATAACCAAACAGAATTTCTGTGGCCCCATGGAAAAAAAAAAGATCTGTGAATTGGCAGTATCCATAAGACAAATTTTGGAAATTGCCAGGATAGTTTGATCAAATTTGATTTTTCATAGCTTTTCTTTTGAGGAGATAGAGAGACTTGACATGTTGAAAGTGAATTTTCAAGAACGAAAGCCAAAGGAGACAAGAGTGCTTCCTACTGCAGTGTATTGCTTGTTTAGTTGTGATTTGTATTCCTCTTTATTTTGCTGTATGATTATTTAACTTGACATCTAAAGAACATGAATATATAAGTATCTTTGGATGTGTCAAATGGAGATTTCCTAACATATTTCCTAACGTTCCAAAGAAAAGCACACTCAAGTTACTCATGCCCTTGTTTGTTTATCCTTGTCTCAGTTAAATGGCTTGAAATATCCAGCTATCCATAATCTCAGTGAAAGATCTGTCATATTATTTTATAATAAATAACGTGAAATACTCATAGCATTTGAAGAATTTGAAGGATATATTTTGATATAGACAGAGACACACATAGACATGTCTGAATCCCATACTTACCTTGTTTTTATTCTTGTTCTGAACTGAAATTTGGTCCTGAATAAAACAATTATTTTTATTATTTAATTCACTCAATAAGAATTTAGCTGTTGTCATTTGAACCAAGACTGTCTTTCTCTAGAACTGTTCTATAAGTGTTCACCATAACACAGAAAATATCTAGTAATTTATTAGAATGTTTTGAAAGAGGATAATAACTTCTTGCAAATACATACTTTTTTAATTAAGAAAGAAACACTACATGTGCAAGAATTGAAGGCACCTTCCTCGTTATAGGATCCATAACATAATTAGAAGGAAGGATATAACAAGAAAAAGAATAATTAATAAAGCAAAAGATAATAGGATCTGAGCAAGCTTCACAGTCGTGTCTTACTGCCAGCAGTGCAATAATTCAGAATAATATCATAGCTATTATGAGGTAAATTGTCAGAAATCTGAGAAATGAAAAGATCAAAATATAAGAACCTAGAGCAGTGCCAAGTGCCATACTGTGTGTATTTGCCTGGACAGGGAAAGTAGGAAAAGTAAAGCACTGACCCATTAAAAGCTCTATTAATGATAATAGCTTAAATTAGGGTAATGATAGCTGAACTGAACTTTGGCAAAAACCCGAGAAGCTGGTGGATCGCAGAGTATGAGAATGGGCTTGAGCTGCAAACTTGAAGACTTGGAATGCATGATTTTCTGGACCACCTCCATTTGAGCTATTGGAGTAACATGCAGGCAGTAGAAACTAGATTGATCCCTTTAGAATAATATTCACAAGCAGAAGCAAAGGCAATGTAGATGTGTTCTGTATTTTCCTTCTCTGAGGCCTCCCGCAGTAGAAGAAAACAGAGAAAAATCATGGCTGGAACTGCGTCCAGCTGACAGCAGGTCCCCAGGGTGTGTTGTCAGATGACATATGTTTTCTTATTACCTGGGGGTTTAGCTTTTGTTTGGGTTTGATGATTTTTTTATTTGTTTGCTTTTTGCTCTGGAATGCATAAATAATTTTAAAATTGGTTTAAAGAAGACGGAGGAGTACAGTTTGAAATATCTGGATTTTTCTATTCTCTTTGCAAGAAAGTCTGGAATTTGGCATCCTAACGCAGCTTAGCTTGATCTGATCACCAACACGGTCATTTTTTTATTAAAATGTTTTGGATCTTTCAAACATGATATTGATAACTGTACTGGAGCAAAGAGATAGTAGCATCTGGTTTTAATGAATGTGGTCTGCTTACACTTGAAAGCAAAACTGTGCAGAAAATGCCTGGAAATTCTTGTTCAGAGAATCAAAGCACAATAGTGTTTTTCAATACCTGACATCTGTATGCTTAAAATGACCTGTGTGATGGGTGACTTTACTCAGCCATCTTTTCTACTTTTTTTAGATTAGATTTAGATTAGAACTTTTACTACTTTTTTAGATTAAAATTACATGTTTGAAACTGAAGTATATTTGATGCTTTTTTTTTTTTAAGCTTGTTCTATAGTCCTTTACTCTCTCCTACCACCCTACCACAGCTCTCTGCTCTGAGCCCTATCATATCTTTGCAACTTGGCTAACTTGTTCAACCTGGTGTATAGGAAATCCTACTTAGATAGAAGTGTACATGTTCCCATCACTAAATTTTGGTCTAAACAAATAAGGGAATACTTTGTGGAGGTATTTTTGTCCTATGTCTATTAGTATCTGAAAGAAAGGATTGAACTGAAACAACCTCCTAAGCTGGAGATGCATCTAAATGCCAATTTAAGACATTCCCTGTCTTTCTAGGAGGAAATAAAAAGGACAGCAGCAAAGCAAATTCCACACTAAGGCCTCTCCACCCTACCCACTGTCTGTAATCCAAGCATAAGAGCAGCCAGGACCCTCACGGGCAGCTGCTCTTAAGGCTTCCCCTATCTCCTCCAGGAGACCCATTGAGAAGGGTCACTTGTTTGAGGTGGATAGATCTGCTTGGAAATGCAGTTTACATATCTGTAGGTTTTACACTGTGAGTACTGCCAAGTCAAGATGATTAGGATGGATTTGTATTTTATCCATTGTTATTATGGCTTTTTTTTTTTTTTAAATATTCCACAAGTCATTTCTCCATCACTGTCTTCCCTGCCTTATCTTCTCTCTTTTCGATCCAAAGAAGCAGTCACTAAGACTTCTTTTCTCTGCCTAGCACAAAAATGCGAAGCTGTGGGTAATAACAAGAAAGATATAGTGGCCACCTTTCATACCACAGAGGAATTTCATGCCTGGTAAATGCATCTAACTGTAAAGAATACACCAAGTACTTCAAAAGGTCATTTACATTCTCGTGAGTGTATTTCAGTGTAGTATCATCTTTTAACTAGTATTTGAATTAAGGATAAAGATTTGAAAAGATTAAATAGTTTTGAGTGTAAGCACCTACCTATGGCCTATCTTTTGAAGTTTTGACTCTATTTTTTCACTTAAAAGAGGGAGGATAAGTACCCCAATTAGTTAGCAGTATCTACATTCCTAAAGTTTCCAACTTTGAAAACTGTAGTAAAAGTGGTTTTCATTTACCACTAATAGCTTCTCTGAATCCTTTGGTTATAAGCTCAAAGTTGAGAAATCAATGAGGTTGGCCTGTTCGATTAAATAATTTTCTTAAGTCAAACTATTGTAAAGTTAGCTTTTAAAAACAAATATGCTGCATTGCCTTTGACCATTTACAGTTTTTCTTTGGCTCCACCAAGCATGTGGATGTCTAATCAGGGGATTATCAAGTAGACTAGAGAAATATAACAAAGTTCTGTGCTCTAGTAAATATTTGTATAGCACAAGCCTGGAGAAAGTCCATGTTATATTTTACTGTTGATAATTTAATAACTCTATGGCACGCCTGAAATCGTACAGTAAATATCAGGATGTATCAAAGGAGGTATCATGTAAAATATAATAACTTAAGATGAGTTGCATGGGTAGGTGACACTGTCATTGGAAAATGCATTTGGTAAATAGTGTTTAGATCATTTATTTGAATTTTGCCCCAAAATAAAGTGAGCAATGGCCGTCTAGCTTATCATTAACAGAAATGACAAAATAAGTGACAAACAGAATAACTCATGCAGAAATGGTACAGTCTATCAAATGATGAAGAGACCAACCAACAGATTTCATGTAATAGTCAAAAGATCTGTGATTTCCTCTTGCTACAGAAAATAGACCACAGTGTAAACAACTGATTAAGCTAACTAAATCTGTGTTCCTTGTGTTTAAAGGATAGCATACAGCATGCTCTCTGCCACAGTAGTTTGTTTGCACTGAAATTAAGCAATAATGATTGAGGCACAGAGCATTTCCTGGGGATTAATGACCGGCTGAGAAGAGTTGATGGCCCAAAGAACAGCTCCTGGCCATTAACCTCAACCGGTCATTAATCCAAAGGAAATGCCCTGCCCCAAGGTCTTTATTACTCTTAGAAAATGAAAACGTAGAAAAACAAACCCATAAGCACGTAGGTATTTGTTCTGGGTGGTGAAGTTTCACATCATTTTGTGTGTGCAGATTTTGATAAAACAAATACCACACCAATTATTCAGTTGAACTGTTTGGATCTCTCTACAGCATCTTGATATCATCTAGACCTACAGAGTTGAGAAAAGGCTGATTGGAGAAACATGATCTTATTTCTACTTTTATTAATCTGTTTCTCAGTATGGCATGCAACTTATGTCTAATGTGATTTAAGAAAGGTGAATGTGTACTTCAAGTAAGTATCTTCAAGTAGTCAGTATTATGTAAAATATTTAGAGTAAGTACTGGCAGAGCACCAAGCAGACCTAGATATTGTTCTTGTTGCAGTTCTTTTCCTAATCTTGGGATCAACAGGCCATCTACATCTTTAAAAGCAAAAATATAAATTTAAAAAGTACCCAATAAATTATAATTTAGCAAGCCTATATGTTGGATTTCTTGACGTAAATTGCAGACCAAGTTTTGGATTTTCTTTTATTTTCACAGTACTTCACTGAATTGAAGAGCACTTCAGAAAATTTTTAAAAATAAATATTCTTCAAATGTAAATTTACTCTCCTCTCTGCTGTCAAGCAAGATAATCTCTCCTTTGTGGCCTTTAGGAAATCTGTAAAAGTTTTCGTATTTAGAAAAGGTACAAACCCATTTCCATATTAGTACCCATTTGCAGAAAGGCTTAGCAATAAATGTCCTCTAAATATGTTAATTCAATGTTAACATAAAATAGGGCAAAATGTGAACTTAAGCTTTTCTTTTACTCAGAGGCATTTTATTTTGCTCTCTGGACTGTGCTAAAAATAAGATTAGAACTGTTAAACTTATTCCTCATATTTGTAGCATCTCTGAATCTGAGCAACTTTGATCAATTAGGACTGAAGAGACCTAATGGTCTCTTAGTTTTAGTCCTTCGCTTAGTTGCATTTCAGAGTGAGATTCTCCATAAGCAGGAGTGAGGCATTACCCTTAGTCACTGCTTAAGGGAGAGAAGATGCAGGGACCAAAGCTGTAATGAGGAAGCTCAGTATCGTCGTATAGGACATGTCATATACAAGGTAGAGATCTTCTGTTCTATTTTCCATTTTTAGTGAAGAGATACATAACACAGTTGAGTAATGGGAGATTTCTTTCCTTTTGTTTCATCAAAAGGCAAATTTATTTAGTCAATAAAATCAACAACAAATAATTCATCTATAAATAAGTACCTCAGTGTAGGTGAATGCTATGGGTAAGGCAACAATTTAAGGAAAATGAATCAAAAGGTGTACAAATATGTTAAGATGTTTGGATTTTATTTTTCTTGATGTTTGTATGCAAGTCAAATATTATTTTGTATGTTATTCATTTTGCAACAAAGTAATGGGTGTGGTGCACTATTTTCAAAAAATGATTATAGGACTAAAATGAGTTATACTTGTGGGAAGATGTCCTGGGGACATATAGGGACAGTGGCTTACTGACAATCAATCAGAAGACTGAATTTCTCTTGCATATTTATCCAAGTAAGAATCTGTATGTGAAACAGAAATTTTATAATCTAGAGCTCTTCATTCTAGCAGTGAAAGTTGTGACAAGTCATTACAACTGGTAACTGGAAAAAGTCTGACTTCAACTGAAGTGTTATTTTAAATAGAGAAGGTAATTAACCTTTGGAATAGCGTATGAACAGTTGGGATAGATTATCTGTCAGTGAACATTTTAAAGTGGTATTTATATTTCTTATTCATATCCATCTATTTCTAGAAGATATATTTCATTTTAAATAAAATAAACTGTAGAGAGTCCTGTGACCTGTGTTATTCATGAGATCAGTGTGGATGATTGCAGTGGCTAACTTGTTGTGTGATACTAAGCAAATTTATTCTTTTTTTCATGTCTCTATTTCTAAAAACTAATGTTACAAGAATTCTATTTTGTTTGGAATTCTTCAAGGGAAAACAGCCATATAATGTAAAATTAGATTATAATCTTAGTAGCAAAAATGAAAGAGAAAAAGAAAACATCTTCATTTAATTTGAAGAGGAAGCAACTGACTTCATTTTAAGCTCCTGTTCCTCTCTCATTCAGGATATAATTCATTAGGGAAAAAAGCCTTTAAGTACTGCTAAAAACAGGAAGTATATGGGGAAAGATAGCTTGGCACTTGCAAATCTAAACAGGATGTGCTATGTTTCAGAAAATGCCCAGATACTAGGATTGAAACAGTGTCATTCCACAATAAGGGCCACAGGCCAGTGTTGTAATACGTATTTTTCATGTATGTGGGCAGCACAGTAGGCTAAAACCAGAAATATTATACACAGGGGAAAAAATGCCTTGGGATGCACCAGAGCCATTGAACATCTGCTATTACTCAGCTGAGAGTGGTGAAGGCAGAGGTGAATGTTGAATCCTGCCTTACGATGTTTGAGAGGTATCTACTTGCTTCTTGCAGCACTTGACAGAGGAGGCTCCTCCCCCAGGAGAGCTACCTACATCTTCATAGAATAAAGCAAAGGTCATTTTTTTATTATTATTTTCATTTTTTTCCAGTGGTTGTGACTCCTTCCAAAAATAATAAATTGACTGTTATTGGTGCTCATAGCCCATACATGGGAAACTTAAGAGTCCTACCTTCACGGTGGAGGACTCAATTTTGTCCTCTCTTTGGAACTGCTATGGGCTGTGCTTGACTTGGAGAGATAAAGGGCAGGTTGTTTTGAATCTGAACTGACTCAAGGATGAACTGCCTGAACCATGTTTAGTATCAATGAGCATGCAAGTATTGGTGTTCTTCTCAGATGCCGTAATTAAGCCTTCAGTCAGGTACTGACTGTCAACTTGGGCGTGCTGCAATCATCCGTTTATGGACTCATTCAATTTCTTTTTCATCTAAAATAATGGTTATTGATGAAGCAGGAATCAAAGCTTTCTGTTGCTCTTTCTCTTTTTATTCTCTGCTGAATCTGGAGGTTTCTGCAGCTTCAGCATCTTGATACATGTGCATACCACCCTTTATATGTGCATTTCCACCCTTTAAGGGCGACTGTCCTCACAAGTGAGGAATCACAATTTGAGTTCTTTTAGGTCGAGGGTGGAGCTGAGTCTCTACCACTTTCATATTTGGAGGACTCTGTAAGTGCTGAGCTATTAGTAAGAGGAAGAAGTGGCCTAACCCGTTGCCATGTCTGAAATTACTGTTCAGTTGGTTTTGGAACTTCATCTAGAAGATGTGCAAACTGCGCTGCCGGAGATCCTTGCGGTGTGAGTGTTAGGTGGGAGCTACGGTCTGAGCTGCTCAGGTCTGTCACAACCTGTAAGTTTCAAGGCAGACGTGCAGGCATGTGAAGTTACTCAGGAGTTTTAAAAATGAAAAATGAGGTGCTTGTAGAGTTTTATATACGCAGTGGTAGCTGAATGGTCTTTTCAGGACTGCCTGAATTCTACTTAAATTGCAATTAGGTTCCAGCATCTTTTTTCTTTTTTCTTTGCTTGAGACCATAGCTGTTCACTGAATAAAGATCAAAAGCACACCTTGTACAGTTACCATATATGGCCAAAACCCACTGCTTTTGATTTTCCATTTAACATCAAAGCACTAGAAAGCATCCTCACCGAGTTCACTGACGTTCTGTAACAGGGTGGTCTGTAAATAGTCTAAAGCTTTGCTTACTATATTAAAGTACAAGAAGGCTCCATTTAGCATTACTTAGCAACATATTTTTGGAAAAGATAGGAAATCTAATTTACCTGTTAATCATTTTCTTTCTCAGAGTGACAGTCAAGGTTTCTGAACTGTGTCTGTCTGTATAGAACATACTCACCTGCAAAAGAGCATCATTTTCTCTCTAAAAATAATAAATTTTTAACTCATATTGATGTTTTCAAAACATATGTCTCACTTATGTCAGTTGAGAAGACATGGGAACTGCAATCCAGAACAAAAAGAAACCATAGCAGCTGTGAAAAAAACATATATTCTGTTTATGCAAAGGAAACTGGCACTATAGCCTTTAAAAGAAAAGAGATTTCACTGTATTTGTAAGGGAAAGTTTAGACAGTCTCAGGAAGCAACAACTCACATGCTGATCTTTTTGCATCCTGAGAGAAATATGTATTGTATTCATTTTAGCCTAATGATGAGATAGGGACCCTAAAGTACAGATATATTTTATTGTAATATATTCCACTATTTATCAGCACCGGAATAGAACTCTACTTATTGCATATAACATTTACAAGGACAAAACTTAGAGCTATAAAAGTCCTTCTGTGTTCATGCTAAGCTACCTTTTAGAATCATCACAAAATACTTAGGTCTAAACCTCAACTTTCAAACTGTGATAGGTGTTAGGAATGCAAGACTATCTCTTTTTTGCTGTATATTATTTCATGTAACATAGTTCTGTAAAATGGCACACATTTACTCATGGGTAAAGATTATAATTGCATTTCAAAGCAGTTCTCTTGAAACATTCTAAAACAGATTATGTTCTTAAAAACTCTGTTCTTTACTTTGCATGTTTTAGTACCACATCCCATTAAAGCTGTGTTTGAAGTTACTAGGATTTGTTAAAAATTTGATAATGCCTAAGCAGATAAGAGATTATATGCTTTATGTATATATTTGAAGGATTTGTTCCAGCTTGGATACAGTCTATTAATTGGCCACCTACAGTGAGCAGCAGTGTTTAATATTTAGAATGCTTTTTCTCACTGTTTTCCAGGCAGAAGAGCATGTAAGTATTCTTTTAACTAAATTTGCTAACTTTCTGGAACACATTTAAACAATGTGTGCTACTTGTGTCATATTACATTAACTTCACTTCTACAGACAGGTTGTATACATATGTAATAAATAGCCCCTCAGGGATCAGATCTAGATTAACTGAGAAAAACGTACTCTGTTGTACGTTAAGTAATTTACAATATCTCAGTAAACATTAGAAAAGACATGTTTGTCTCACCAGAACAGGTTAACAGTGCCTGCAGAGTCAGTAATGATTGTAGAATGTTAAACTATCAAGTGGAAAGTTATAATCACTTTAAATAGTCTAATTTTTTCCCCTAAAACCTCAGAGTATCTGGAGTTTGATACCATGATGTCTGTAATAACACTGAATGTTTATGATACCGAATGAATGTAGTAAAGAAAGACACCAGTTCTGCAAAGGATCTAAACAGAGTGACTTAGAACTAAGAGAGGGAAGCTTTGAGAGAAAACTTGTTTAAGTGGGTAATCTTTTATTTAAATATTATTCCTTTTTACCTAAATTGTAATATCTGCAATTAGAGATGAAATATGTTTTAGGTGTGCTGGTTTTATTTACATGTCACAAAATCTCTGTAGCCTCTCTTTCTTTTATCTATTCACTTCTATCTGGTAATTATTTAAATACACCTATGGTAACCATTGTATCACTGCCTTTGGTTTTCATCGCCCCACTCCAAAGCTAAGGAATAAAGAATATGCTAAGTAAGCCCAGAATATACTTAGGTTATTTCAAAAGATTTCAAATGTTTAGCATGAATCTTCATTGCAGTTCTAAAACTTATTTACATTTGCCAGGTATTGAGGAAAGGAACATATAGTACAGTAATTAAAAAATCTTTTTTTCCCAATGTTAAATTAATAAGTCTGTTAGCTGCATCAATTGGCTGTGCAGGCACAAGTTTTCCCATAGCACTCACTGCATAGGATTCATTTAAGCTTAGGATAAACCATTTATAAGAAATGGAGTAATTTCAGGATTTTGCTGGTTACCTTTTCTTTCAGATACAGAAGAGAGTAGAAAGTAGGCTAATTCCAAGTGAAGAAGCCTGTTTAGAATTCTGCTTTAATTGATCATTTAAGGAGAATTTTCCTAATTCTTTAATTACTTTATTTGACTGTCTTAAAGTCAAGCAAGAGGCCCACCAGCATGGAGGAATAACAAACTGTAGTGGAAGAGTGGCTGGAGCGAAGTATCATAAGCTTTGGATTCTGGTGAAGCCATTTAACAGTGTTTGCTTGTCCTGAACTAGAAATAATAAATGCTTCATTATATTCAATTATTTGGGATCTTAAGACAAGAAGCACTGCATTACAAATAATCATTATTATTTCATTATATATTAGCTTTGCAGCAAAAACAACCAGAGCCTTTTGTACATAGAGTATAGGTAATTTAATATGCATTATGTAGTTTGATGATTTAAATGTATGAATTAAAATATGTAAGAATTGTATACAAAAACGTTAAATTAACTGAAAAACAGTTGATGCAAGTGTTCCTAAATATTGCAGCTGTCTATAGAAGAGATACAATTACATTAGAAACCAAGGTTTCATATTTAGCTAGTAATGTAGTTTGATCTTACACAAACAGCTTGATTCATTGTACATGGACTGTTTGGGGAAAGGGAAAAAATATTTAAAAAAAAAAAAAGAATCAAAAGGACTGGTCCAAAATTTATATTCAGTCACTAGGAAGTTGGGTGGTATATAATACTGTAATATTGCTATCTGTCAGAGTCAGTGAGCACAGCTTGTTTCACGTAGGCCTGACTCTAAATGGCATTCAGTTCAATACACATATAAACAATAAAGGGAAAGTCAAGCATAATAACTTGTTTTTCAGCTGAGGACTTGACACAATGACAAATGCATACTTGGAAAGATGCTTGAAATTTGAGTTCAGGGGAATTTAACTAACAATTCTGGCTTGTGCTTATCCTCAGCAGAGGAGTGAATTCTGTGTTTTCCTTGTTTACCTATTTCTTCCTTGTGTACCTCCTTTATAGCCAAGGAATAGCAGGAGTCCAAGGCACAAGTGTCATGCATTGCAAATAATTCAACATACAGGTTCATCTATGGCAAAAAAGATAGACAGCTACTTTTATTTTATTTTAGGAAGAAATTTGTATCTTAAAAATAATATCATTGATTTTTTAAAGCATCCTGAGTTGTATCAAATCATACCAAAAATAAGAAAGTAAATTACAAACGTACCATGAACTCAAGAATTATGTGGACACAATCCCTGTTACTTTAAAGTGAGATATAAATCCAGAGATTTCTCATGCCATCATTTTGTAAATAATTACAGTTCTGCTGAATCTGTTGTATAAAGTTTACATGGGAGGTTCAGTGCACCCTCGCTCTTGTTTAGAACATTCGGAACCACCAGAGAGATGTTGACATATGGCTGCACTGTTTTAGTGCACGAGACATCTACTACATGGGAGCATAATAAACAGGAGCATAAAGACAGGTTTGTGCAAGCAGTTTGGATTGACCTTTTTGGCAGCTGAAATCCATCTTGAGTACATGGTGCTGATGTGGACAGACATGTAAACTTCGTCTTGTTACCACAACTACTAGTTTTACAAATATACTCCAATGCTCAAAATGTATATCATTCTAAGTAAAGTGATTTTAAATGGGAGAGGAGATGCAGCAGCAACAGTTCAGAGTAAGATACAGCAGACACCATCTCTTTGGGTTGTGGCAATACTCCTTTAGATAAATAAAGAGTTAGATAAGTCTGTTTGACACCAGTAAGATTTTTCATGATAATTTCAGGGAAATTGATTATTTTATGTATGTTCCTCTAGCAAAACATTGATCAGCTGGTATGGTATTTTAATTTTAGCATTAAAAATGCAATTTGTTATGTGTCATCAGGTGCATTTCTCACAACAGCGTTCTTAAAAATAGGAATATTTGTATAGTAACTTTTAGTCTGAATAAAGGCCTTAGAGTCTGGTCTACAGCTGTACCTTCTGAGGTTGAATTAATGCAATTGTATTATATTTTTGAAGAAGCACTTTTTAAACACTCAGCATTTTCTGCCTTTTGATGAGTATGTAGCCTAGTCAAATTTGGTCTTGTTTCAACAAGTCTTGATCTTCTCTTGTGTGCCAGACTGAGTCTCAGCGTATAGCTCTAGTAGCATTTGGATTTAAGAACATAAAATAACACTGGTTATGGTAACAGGTTATAAGGTCTAAACTGCTTGGATGTAGGCAAATGGCACTTCACAGTGAATCTATATGATCCACATATCCTCAGCACTTTGTGTGAAATTGATAGGAACACTGTTTGTGAGTAGTGTCCATCAGTTTTGAGTGCATATATAGGAATGAAGGACTACACCTGTATTGTAGTGGACAGCCTGATGCTCACACCTTTGCTGGATTCCTCAACTCACCAGTTAATTACAAGCCTGAAATCAGCCCAAATGAGATGAAAGAAGAAGTCTTCCTATACTACTCATAAAGCTGGTGAGTGGTGAAGGTGCAGGGCAGGTAGCAAAAGAGTAATTAAGCAATAGAGAACCACAGGGAAGCTGGAGAGCATGAGATAATCATTATCTTAGGTATTGTAAGCTCAGTGTGAAGGAGATATCTTTAAAACAGCAGTGGCTTCTATTACTGTGTTGTAACCGCCTCCTAGTCTCTCGGTCGTGTTTTTTAAGGCAGCGTGTGGAAAGAATGACAGCGTATTTTAATATGTGCGCCCTGGAAAATAGGATGACTGTAGAGTGCCTCAACGTGTGCCCAGTTACAATTAATACAGCACTGTAGCATGGGCTCATGCTTTCTCTTGTCAAACTGCAGTAATACTGCTGCTGAATCGGCTGATTTGCATATTGCATTGCCAAAATGCATTCTCTTCCTCACTTATTTAAAAATACAGAAAACATGAAGCTTGGTGGCAGATCCCAATTTGCACAACACATGCAAAAAAGTCACATTTCTTCATGGCAATTAGTTACATTATGAATTCGTCTAGAAGTTTTGGGTTGAAATTGCAGAAGTATTTAATATCACAAATTCAGCTTGGAAACTTGAAAGTGTCATGAGTGTTTTCTCAATATAATCCTTTTTTTTTTTTTTTTTTTTTGTAGAACATGCTATGTTGGTTGATTGCAGTATTTGAAGATGGTCGTTTCTGTGCAATTATTTTGTTCATGGCCTTTGAGGCCCACATATTTACTGCTGGAATTTGTGTAATGATGCTTTTCTATTTATTATTGTCATTGGTTGAGAAAAATGGTCTGGTACTTCAAGTATCTTGAATTCTGAGTTCATATGCAAGGATGGAAATAAGGATATAGGATGGACACCGATGTGATTACTTTGATGGGTACACACCAGAGCCCTTGCTATTTCAAGCGTGTGTTATCTCAGTAGTACTTGTAAGGGATTATGTTTCTAGTGTCACATATTGTTAAGGACTAAATCATTTACCCTCTCTGTGTTTGTAGCAGAGCTATATACAATATATAACATATATATACATAGAGAGAGAGAGAGAGAGAGAGAATTTCTGTATTCCAGGAATGGCAGAGCTAAACTTACTTGAAAGTCTGGCCTGAGCAGTGTGCACTCTTAGAACAGGAGGCAGGCAGAGGAGGAGAGTGAGAGGGGGAAATGCCCTTTTCTCCCTCACCTGAACTTCCTAGGCATGTGTAACAGCTGCAGAGCAATTTCCCTGCTTCTTGCCTTGAGAAAGCCTTCCTTCCCTTCCGGAACTGCATTCCCCTCTCGGGGATCATGGGCCCCGGCCAGATTCTGGGGGGAGGATTTGGGTTTGGAATATTTGCATTGTGTTTGCCGATTAAGTAAGGATGCTTTGAAAGTAGCTAGATTTGCATCTGTAGCTGTCTTTGTATTGCAGTCTTATGAAATGTTTTATGTTGCTAGTGTTCATACATATTTGGGCAATAAATATTTTTATCTGGCTTTCATTTTACAATTTTTGAAGTGGTATCCTTGGTTCTTGCAGCTAGTAGAGTTTAATCCTACTGTTCTCAGTAGAGCAAATCTCCCAGTGAGATCAACACAAGTTTTGCCTGAGGAAAGGCTTCAAAACGCGTCTCACAATGTCCAAAAGGAGGAGAGTTTTAGTTACCAAAGGCAGCTGAGTGATGCACAAGAGTTTGAAATCCCAAGTTTTAGAGATCTTTTGAGCACTCTGATTTCAGAAAGGATGCTGTGTGTGATCTGCCAAAGAATGGTTTTTAGTCGTGTGGAAAGCACATGTGCCTGAAGATGTTAAACACTAGTCATTCCACTGGAATGAGTGAAATCTTAAATTTTATAAAGTGCTGCATTTCTCCACAGAGGGATTTTTATTTATTGTTATTCTGGTTAAAGTGGTACTTAATCCTTCAGGTAAGAATTCCATGATAAAATTCAAACTATGCCTTGGGTGACCTGTCAGAAACTGTATATCTTATTGCTCAGAATCTTTTGAGACTTGGGATTTGATTTTTCTCCTGCCCAAATGTAAGATGTCTTTGGCAAAGGTCACACAAGTTTTAACCCACAATATTAAGTCACAAATGAAATGGATTTAAGTGGTCTTGCCCTAGTCCCTTGTGAGTAGTTGCTCACATCCCCAAACCACTGTATAATTTGTCACAATTCAACATGATTATCTGCCTTTGCTCAGGAGGACTATAATAGCTAAAGGGTAAGTTATATTGCAGGTAAGAATTTAGGATTAGCGGCAGAGCTGAATGAAGGATCTTTCAAAGCACTGGTCTAAAACCAGGACATTGGCCCCTAGCTAGCTCCATTGTTTTATTTCCTCTTTTCTGGGGGTTCTGTTCTCCTTTGTTTTTTTCWTTTTTTTTTCTTCTTTTTTCTTTTCTGATTTGCTGTTTTTGTTGTTGTCCTATCCTAGATTGCATAAAAATGCCAACACAAAAAAGAGAGCGAACAAAGGTCCCGCTGACACCGCGTAAATAGACCCAGCAATCTGATTCAGCTGCCCTTCCTGCTCAAAAAAAAAAAAGTGGTTTTCGCCTGCAGACAGTGCAGCATGTAAATGTTATTTTCTAAACCCTGCATGTCCGAAGCATCTAGACAGGCTCAGGGAACAGCGCACGGCTTGAAAAGCTCCCCTCCCACCCCCGCCCACCCCATCTGGGGGCTTTGAAAGATGGGGCATGTTCGCCGTGCCAATCAAGCCTTGCTGCGCGAAGTCTTGCTTAAGTTCAGTGCACTTTTAAAAACATTTTGGCATTTGGTACATGTTAAAGAAATGCTTAGGCCATGCTGCTTAGCATAATGAGCCGCGTGTATCTTCTGCATGTGATAATAGTCCCGTGTTAATGGCTATGTTTAAAATTCCTTCTTATCTTATTTCCTGATTGATGGGAACTTGAACCAACCTCGAGACTTCCAGACCTTGCTCTGTTGCTATCACTTTCATTGGCAGAATAAGTCATTTGATGTGAAAAACATTACACGCTATTTGGAGTCCCTGTTCAATGCCGTAGCGATGTGGTATCTGTCAATATGCGTCTCTGCATTTTGTTTTATGCGGGTATCAGACAAGCTCTTATATTGTATGGTGGCCTCTATAATTTAAAAAACTACCAGGGATTTTCAGCTTCTGCAGTTGCAGCACAGGACACAGGGACTGCATGCTGTTCTTTTAATTTTTCTCTGCTTTTCTTCTTCGCTGTAACTGCTTGGGTTAAAAGACAAACAAACAAACAGATCTCTGTGGACTTCAAAGAGATCAAATAAAAAAAAAGCAAATAATTAAATAATTTCTTAAAGCTAGGCGATTTTGCTGTGCTTCTCTCCTGTTTTTCTTTTCTTCCCCCCCCGCTTTTTTTTTTTTTTTTTTTTTTTTTTTTAATTCTGAAAAGAAATAGCAGGCTGTAGGCACTGCCTGTGGCTTGCTAGCCTTGCTTCTTGTGTGGTCTCTGCAGACTTTATGATTTATTCAGCTAATGGGAAAGGAGCATGACCCCCAGTGGCCACAGAAAGAGAGCTGCATGTGGGTTTAATGCTTTCACCACAAAAATGTCTGCTATGACTAAGCTGTGTGGCTGAAGTCACTGTCTGAATGGTGCTAAAAAGGAACTTAGGCATTAAGTGTGCACTATTTACTATAGATTGGCTCTTGGGATTAGGCCAAGGGTTTCTTACTCAGTTTCAAAGAATAGCATGGAAGCTGCTAGGAAAATTAAAGCTGTGCAATTTATTTTTACCAGTCTCCCCAGTGAGTGACCCAGTGAAGGATTTGCCTCATAACACTTTTTTTTTTTTCTTCACTTACCAAAGAGCAATTCAAAATGTGCTGGTTTGTTCGTGAGTTTTATGGGGCTTATTGTTTACATTTTCCCATCTCCTACTTTTCTTCAGGTTAACATGACTTTATAATATTGTTTTTCTTTATATATGATTAGATCTATAAAGGCAAGCTGATTTGAGCAGAATCTTAAGCATCGTTGCTTAAGGCTGGTTAAGCTTTTGTCAGTGATTTAAAGGATGAAGCTGTGAGCTACTTTCAGACTCTGCCCCTCTCCTTATTCAAAAGAAAGGCAAAAACTCTTTTTTTTTTCCCCCCAAAGGGGAAATCAGGATCAATCTGTTGTGTCCTGATCCTAGCTTTATTCCATTTTGTCCAATTTTAAGGGCAGATTATGATATTTTAGGTCCGTAATGCCTAATGACAGATAATGTGTATGCCCACAGATGTGTGGAAAGATCCTTGTACTGAGAGGCAGAAAAATAAATGTTTTATAGTCTTTAAAATTCATTTGGAAATTTTGCCTTCTCAATACTAATATCTTTCCTCATGCTTTATAAGAAAAACAATGGAATGGTAAAAGTGAGTTACAACACTTTGCTAGTGTTTATTTTTTTGCTGAAAATGTTCATTATTACTTGAAGATGGTGAAGACACCTCTTAGAAAGAGATCTGGAATCCAAAAGAAAGAGGGTACCAGTCTCCAGGGAGCGACGATCCAGATTCCTCCCATCTTTGCCCGGGTAGATCTTGGCCAGCTCCTGTGAGTTGAAGGGAGTCCCCTATAGCTGAAAGCAACATTTGGTGTCAGTATTTATGTGAGTTACTGTGTGACTGACAGGTGGGTATAGGGAGACTTAAATAGGAAAAGTGTAGTGCTTTGTATATCATGTTGTTTGATATCACCTACATTGGACCAAGGTGTCCTAGATGTGAAAAAGAGGATGGGTGAAGTTTAACAGCTATTAGGTGAGTAGCAATGCACATGCATAAGGAATCTCGTGGCATACCTTTGCATTTTGTTTTGTAGGCTTGTGTAGCCCTTCATCTTGTAGCCAAAAGCTGCGTGACAAATGGCAGGCCCCTAGAGCCATAGTTAGGCACTTAGGCACATGCTTCTGTAAAAGCTGAGAGCCCATGAAAAGTGGGTAGAGTGAAAGAGTGAGGCGCGGGGGAGGTGGTGGTGGTGGTTGGGGAGGGCTACAGTTTTGAAATTCAGGCCGTTTTTATTTAGAAACAAAACTGGAAAAAAAAAATCCATGCAGTTTATTCCATCAAGTGAAATATTTTGTATGCTTGGGCAAACATGGTGAATTATTTGTCCAAAAATATTTCGTTGAAGAAGTCCAAATATATTGAAATCTATTGAAAGAAAATATTTCAACTTTTCATTTGGAAACAATCTTGTGTATATGTAAAACTTTGTTTGTTTGTTTGTTTATAATTAATTCAGAAACATTGGTTGCATCTTGTCAAAGAAAATCCCTGAAAACAAGTGGTTAACCTTGAGACAATTTGTAAAAAATCCTTTTTCCCATTAGATGGAACTGAAAGAAGTTATTCATGCAGTTCTCCTTCGTAGTCTGAAGACACAGAAGTTTGAAGTTTTTCCATTGATTCTTTGGTTAAAAGTTTATCCAGCCCATCCAGTTCTTTGTGTCATCTGCAATAGGGTTAACAGTCTCAAGCAAGAAGATTTCTTCAAGTCTTTATTTTGTTTCTGATTCTTACACAGCCAGGAAGCAACAGTGTGAAGAAATTAACTGAAATGTTGCTACTTCATTGGAATTTCCATGCTTGAGTCAGGGAGGCCCTGTAAGTAGAGGATCCCAATTTTTAACCTTAGAAATGTTTGGTTTGTATTTCCTGGTTTAGAGGAGGGCTCTGACTCTGTGCTACCCTGTAACCCAACACGAGCATGATGTAGTTGCTGCACTGTAAGTGGAGAATTTGAAAAGTCATTGCTTTGGGTTATACAAGGCATTTTTTTTCAGAGCTGTTTTACCTTCTGGAGAGCTTCCCTCTTGAGGCTCTGGGGGATGGGAAAGAGAACTAAACCAGAGCAGTGGGAATAATAATGCTGAAGGCTACTCAGCTCTGTTGCAGAGAGCTTCTACCTACAGCATGCAAACGGGGGTGCGTGGTGTGCGGCACAGATGACTTGTCAGCACAAGGCGTGGGATAGGACAGCTCTCTGTATCTGGCATGCAGGTGTTTCAGCTGGTATTCACACTGTCTACGGGCAAACAGACTTTTTTTTTTTTAACTAGTGAAGAAGGAAGAGACAGTGGGAGGTAAAGAAGGAAGAAGGATCACCCACAGTCATTTCCCAGAATGGAAAAGGAGAGAACCGAGACATCACTTCCACCCATTTACACAGTTAACTGGCTCAACTTTACTTTGCAACTATAAATCAAATGGTACAGACCTGGGATGTTTTCTCTTCCCCTGTGAAGACAGCCTCTTCATTTATGACTTGTGCCAGTGTAGTGTTAGTACTCTGGGAGTTCTAGATTGCAAGCTGTAAACTTGACCCTGATCTTTCATGACCAGGAAAAAAAAAAAAAAAAAAAAAAAAAAAAAAAAAAAAAAAAAAAAACATTTTTTCTCCTTATTAGGGTTTATTTTCACCTGGGAAGTCAGGCAGTGACTGCTTTGGCGAGATGAAATGGCTTTAGATCTTCCCTTGGAAGCATCTTTTCTGAAGATCATGTTTCCCAGCATCATGACAGCATCTACCTTTCATGTGTAGCACTGTGAAGGGCATGGAGAAGTTTCAAAATTCTTTGAAGTGACTGACAGCTGATAAAAGCTAAAGGAGCTCTTGGGGTTTTCAGACCAACTCACAGAAGTTGTATGCACTTACACTCTGTGATCTGCTGCCTTCACTTCACTTTTATGTGTGATTTAGGCTTTTGATAGCCTAAGGCCCTAGTATAAATTACTGGGATCTGCTTGTCCTTATATAAATATGAATACTGCAGTTAAAAATTGGTTTTCCTCTGTTCTTATTTGTTTTTCTCGTATAAATGTAACCGTTGGGAATAACATTTTACATCTGTATTGGACACAGGACATATAGTGCTACAGCTGTTCTCTGCCAGTAGCCAGTTTCAGATGCTTTAAAGGGGAATGTATAGAAATGTAAATTATTATCATTGTTATTTTATTTGCTATAGAACAGTATTACTACCAGATGCCACTTAGGGGTTGAATCTCATTTGGGATATATGTTATACTGAAATCTCATGAGCCATTTCTCAGTCTTGTCAAAGCTGCATTGGTTTCTAAGCCTAGTCCCGCAGTGCTTGCTCGTGCAGACTGTAGAACTGGGTAGATGATTCAGGGCCCACAGAATTTGTAGGGCAAAGTGCAAATAAAAAAACAACCTGTTTCATCAGCTATTTCATCGGCTAGTGGCTCTTTCATGTCACTTCGTGTAATCCCCATATTGAGTTGACTGTAGTTAGGTATTTTGCTTTGCAGCCCACCAGTTCTTGCTGCCAGTGTCCCTGCATGTCCTGTTTGCTTTTGCTGTCTGCGCAGTGGCCGCTCTCACTTAGGCACAGCCAGGAAGGTTGTAGCCCGCTGCTCTGGTTTGTGCTGGTTGAGTGTCTCTTCTGCCAGCAGCATCTGCACAGCATCTTGGTTTTGCTCTTAAGACGCAGAGCACAGTTCGCTCATGATTCCCTGCTAGCTAATGCTGAATTGTGAAAGGTTTTGATGTGTTATTTTGTGGGAACGCTGTCTTGGACTTCCATGGCAGCAAAGACAACAGTACGATGTCTTTACTCCCTGGAATTTCTAGTACAGGTTTTGAGTGTACTTTGAGTGTGGTTAAAGTGTTACAGCCAAGGTCAGCTGCTTTTCCATTTCAGTCCTCATGGCAACTCTTGGTCCAAAAGCTTTTAGGATGGTCTATCTTGTCTCTTTATCCTCAAAGCATCCCTTACTGGTTTAGGGATCTGCTTTACTAGTGTGGTACAACAGTTCATGTTTCACGATTAGCTGGCAAGCACTTGCTGTAACAGAGAGATTATTATATGCGTTTTCCAGGGCCAAATTGTTGTTAGCAATGTGTCATGCCAGTCAGAAATGCAGAGAAGGAAATTTTGCTCTCTACAGTCAATATGCTGAAATATTTAGAGATTTAGATGTTATCATTGTATTACATGTTAGGCGAGTGATCTGAGTTTTATTTTTGGCTTTCTCATAGAATATTCTTGGACAAGTCATATTCTGATTAATATATTTTTTTCCTATTATAATGTATGTATGAATATATCCTAAACAGACAAGAGATTTGTGCAGCTTTATTCTTTGCTATTTGGCTAACAATTTGAGCTCCTCAGATATAAATCAATGTGGAAATTAGGAAAATATTTTTTTGCAGATTTTTTCAAATTGAAATTCCATCTTTAACATGATCAAATCTTACATGTGGACCTTTATCCTTTCGTTTCCACTCATAGTCTCCTGCTCCCTTTTATTTATTTTTTCTCCTATTTTCCGTTCATTGCATCAGCTCTTGTCTTCACCTGTGCTTTTCTGCATAGACATCTATCTCCCATATGGAGATTTACCAGGTGCATCCGGTGGTCTCAAGATGGGACAGTCGCTTCATTTCCCCTCTCTGCCCTTTTGAGACTCTTTGCTCAGCAATATGCAGACAGTAAAGCCCAGTCTGTGAAAAGTCAATTGTAAATAGTTCTGTGCAAATGATCTAAGAATTCAACTTGTAGCTACTCGCGTCTTCCTGTATCCAAGAAAATTGCAGTCTGGCAGGGATCAGTGCTCAGAAAAATCTCTGATGTATTAGTCTTTCTAATCAAGGCCCTCATCCTTTACCAAAATATGCTACAAGACATTGCATTATGCCTACGAGTCAGCTCATTCCTGTGCTTGTCCCCAGCCGCCTGTCCTTTTCCTGCCTCCCTGATTTCCCTGTTATTGTGCGCTCCGGGCTCGCCACTTTGTCTGGCGTAGGGCACCCATCAGCTGCTGGCTGCCACCAGAAGAGTCCTCCAGTCTCCTTCCTTTGCCTCCTGCCCCTGCCTTACATGGAGTCCAGCACCTCGTGCAGCAGCCAGGGCTCAGCTCAGCTCAGCAGATGCGGTTCTGTGTTACGCAGGGGAAGGAGCGTGTTTTCCATGGGTCCCATTCAACCCAGGGCCGGGGGATCATTATTTCCAGCTGGAGGCAAGGGGAGGGGAAGAGCATTCGCTTCATGCTCTGGCGGGGTGGGAGCAGGGTCTCCTCTTTTGGCAGCCACCTGCAGTCATACGAGATTATGTATAATGTCAGCCGCGTCCTTAAACAACACGCAGTGTTTCTGCTCCGCCGTTTGATGTGCTTAGTGGAGATCTGACTTTTTAAATAGGTCTGGCAGCAAGTACTGAAGAGCAGGTGTCCTCCAGATTGGCCTATGACTTACAGAGCCAAGAGAAGGCTCTGCAGAAGAGCAGCTACTAGAAAAAAAGCAGTCATAAAACAAACAAGACACCATTGGTTTAAATGGGCAAAAGTTCACAAAGGAAGGGACCTGGCAGCTGACACCAATATTATTTCTGGCTGAAAAGACATTCAAACTTTTTGGCAACAACAAATGTCAGGGTGTTGGATTTGAACAGGTGAATTTTATAACCTTTACACACAAGTAGTGAGAGAAAATCATTGTGGGTGTTCAAGTGATGAGGAGTTTCTACAACAGCAGGTAAAGAGTAAGTCCAGAATGTAGAAAGCGGGAAAGCACCTGCAGGAACCAAGGCTTTCCTAAGAATCTAAGCAGCACGGGAAATCCATGGGACTTGGGTGCCGCCTTTTCTCTTTGAAAAAACACAGGCCAAGCTCCCAGAGTACTGAGAAACTGTGATTTTTCTGAGCTCTTCTCTATGTAGGCCTGTTTGAAACACAGGGAAATCATCATGTTTCAGGGCTTGAAAGCTGAGAAGGACAAAAAATAATGCAAATTTTAAGCAAGTGCTGGACTGCTGTTGTGCTCAATAAGCATTACTGTTTATCACACAGATACTGTAGGTTTGGATCCCTTCAGAGGTAGATGGTTATTTATCTGTACACGATGATCTACATTGGGCATACAGCATATGTGGCAAACTCTCAGGTGAGGCTTTAAAGTGGCATCTCATACCTGAATCAAATGGAACCTTTTGCAAGAAGGCGGCTTTGCCCTTGTTTCTTTGTAAGAGAACAGTTTCAACTGTTCTGCTGTATGTTGTACAAAAACATGGCGTGTGTAAACAGCAGTTCCTGCTATCTTTTCCTTCAGAAAGAAACATAAAAAATATGTTCAAGATTACATACATAAGAAATAATGCTGTCTAATAAATATGCTCCCAATCTCAGTACCAAGCTTGGGTACCAAATAGAAGAGCATAAAATACATAATCACTGGGTGTAATATATTTCAGCTGGACAGCATTTACAGTTTCTATTCTAAAGAGAATGCAGTGTGCAGATGTTTCTAACATGCTTTCTGACTTGAAGTGTATACTCATATGTATTCCTGGCTTGCTTTTGTCCTGCCCTAGGACATCACTGAAGATAAAAGATTTTATCTCAATGGGCCATTTCCTGTTGAAATATTTTAAATAAATAAGGGAGAAAATTGCATATCTGTGCCTAGGTACTTTATTTGCATATGCCTAATAAACAATCACAGTTTGTAAATTTTTGTTTGGAGTGGAATGAAGACTGCAGTATATGATTTGCTTTTGAAGTAAGATCTTTTCTGGAAGATGAGTGCTTGGCTTGGATATTTTACTTGAAGACATCTTTGTATTTTTTTCCAGCTGGGGGTGCATGTAGAGAAAAATATGTCAAGTGAGGTAGGCTTCAATAAAGAATCAAATAATTGAAAAGTGGCAGAAGGAAACACAAGTCAGCCATGTGTGGCCTCCTAACCTGAGAGTTGACTTGCAGAGCAGCAGTGCAACCTGGCAGGACAAGAGCACACGTTGGCAAGCAGGTGTTTCCCATATAGCAAAAGCATTTAAATACTCCTCAGAATGGAGAAAATACTCAGCAATTATATCTTTGTTTAGTTTGTTATTTACTTTTCCCTGTGTTTTCAGAGTTTGAAGGATGCTTCTTTCAACATCATCTATTTTTTCAGTTTTACTGAAGAATGAGACTTATTTTTCTTAAGCACTGGAAATGCTACTGTATGTGGGTTAGTGATGTTTCCAAAGCTGCTGACAGTCTCTGACGTGCACAGATCCGTTGAGTGAGTCATAAAGCCCACTCAGCTGTCTCCTGTGCTTGTTCATAGGTGAGATTTTGTATGTACTGGCTGAAAATTTTTGAAACCTGGCCAGGACCTTTGCCAAAAACCAATCTGAATATTGCTGCTAAAAATCTAAAAATAAAGTAACATTAAAAATACCTTTAAAATCTAAAACGTATTTTCTCCTGCAAGCAAGTGAAATGATGTTATTAGGAAAGCAGCTTCACTAGCAGATAATGAAATTTCCAATACATAGGAAGATATTTTTTGAAACCATATTGCAGAGACATACGTGCAAATGTGTTTAAATCTACTTAGATGGTAAAATATACATATAATAATAATGACTGTCTGGAGTAAGTAAACTTCAAAGTCATCTTTTGTATATTTATTTCCTAACTTCGAACGTTCCCAGCCTGGCTGTGTAATCATTGGCCATGGCCTTTCTAAAGAAGCTCCCCAGTGCACCTACTTTAGTTTCATCTCTAGTAGAAAAGCTTCATTCCAACATTTTTGTCCTTTAGAAGGAGTAGTTTCCCTTCTGTGATTGGGAGAAACCTCAAAATCATCCCATAGGAAACCTGTGGCTCCCTATGCATCACTAAATTGCTGTATTTCACACAGAATCTGTGTGAGAGTCTGTGAAAACCCTAAAAATCTGGAGGGTTTTTTTTTCTCTTTTCTCCTCTCTTCATTTCTGTGGCAATGCTACTAGGAACTTAGCTGGAAACATCTGTAAAGATAAGAGTTTCCCATGAGAACAGAGTAGAAACCTGGGTAATTCAGTTAGTTAATATAGATCCCAGGGGTATGAATTTATTTTGTTAAAGATACGTTCTGTTTCTTTAAAGCTTATAGATGACCTGCGTATTGCTTGTAAATGGGCTACCAGGATGATCAGGGGCCTGGAACATCTGCCCTATGAGCAAAGGCTGAGAGAGCTGGGCCTGTTCAGCCTGGAGAAGAGGAGGCTGAGGGGGGACCTGATCAGCGTGTATAAATACCTCAAGGGAGGCAGTGAGGAGGAGGGGGGCGGCCTCTTTTCAGTGGTGGGCAGGGATAGGACTAGAGGAAATGGCTTCAAACTGAAGCATCGGAAGTTCCACAGGAACTTAAGGAAGCATTTCTTCACTGTGAGGGTGACAAAGCACTGGAACAGGCTGCCCAGAGAGGTTGTGGAGTCTCCTTCTTTGGAGATCTTTAAAACCCGCTTGGATGCAGCCCTGTGCCACGTGCTCTAGGTGACCCTGCGTGAGCAGGGGGGTTGGACTCGATGACCTCTGAGGTCCCTTCCAACCTTCGGCATTCTATGATTCTATGATTCTATGATTCTATGGAGAGGAATGTAAGCTGTTTGCATATAGGCCTCAATGTAGACAGTCTCTTTGAAAGGTCTATCAGATGCTCTCAATTTTGAAACATTTTAAGTAATTTTCTATGGTTTTGGCTTTTTTTTTCTTTTGTGTGGATTCCAAATTTGCTTGTATTTTACACTCACTTTGAAAAAATGAGTGAAGATTAAAGCTTTGTACTTAATGTTAAGAAGTTAAGTTCATTCTGCAGTTTGCCAACCTTTGTATTTTTTAACAAATAAATTATGATTACTTACAGAAATAATCTGTGTTTTTAAAATACTGCCTATCTACTAGGGTTAAAAAATAAAAACTAAACTAAACGAGCTAAGATCGTAAATCTAATTGATTTCAGTGGGAGCTAGGCACCTAATCTGCAAATCCTCCAAAGCCGCTATTTATATCTCCAGACAAAATTTTAGAAAAGCTGATCTTATGACTCTGCTATACCACTGTGTTGTAATAGAGCCATGGATTGGCCTTACAAGGGAGTGAAAGGGCATACTAGTGTAAATGAAAATCAAACTCAGCTATTTCTTCAGTAGTATTCACTCTTATTTTAACTGGCTTTTAATAACTGTCTGGATGTCACCTACACGTACCAGTAGTTTCTGGATGCCAAACGCCTTTTCAGAATAAAAATGCAGGAGATAGCTAGAGGTTCAAGAGACAGTGCAAAATAGGACAAGAGAGAGAGGACATCATTTTCAAGTGCCTCTTGGTAAAATAACCAGAGAAGACAGTAAGCCATTCATAAGGATTAAGGCTAATGGGTGAAAGTAAATTGTTTTAATTAGGCTTCTGAGTTTTAATCCAAAACAAAACTTGCAAGAGCCATATTGTAGATATCAGCATTTGATCCTACCCTATTAAATACATTTCCAGCATCCCGAGAAAAAGCAGCAATAGGATCGTCATCATCTCTCACCTCTCATAATATCTGTAGCACTCTTCTTAAATTATCAGCTGCCTCCCTGCCTGGCATGAAACTGCCTTGATCTTGATTTACAATGGTGGTAATGCTTTTGTTTAGTCTCGTGGTTAGCCATTTAGTAAATATTTTTAAGACCACATTTAACAAAGATACAGAATGATAGTTCTTAACATTTACTGAGACTTTATCAGGCTTCACAGTGAATAGACTCTACTTCACTTTTCATTGATGATGGTATTTCCTTTACCTTTACCTGCTTAAGGACAAGGTAATTCGGAAGCACTGTTTAAGGAGAATGTGGAGTGGGTGATGTATATCCCCTGCTACCAGCCACCCTGCTCAGAGGGATTGCCAAATGGCAAGTGTGCTGCTAGTCAATTAATTCAATACATACAACTGTGGATGCATTTTATTTTCACTCTGGCACATATATGACAGCAGATAACAATGCCCCAGTTGAGTTTAGAGACAGACAGGGACGAGCTATGAAATTTTGGCAGAGACAGCAAAAGAAACCCACATCATTTTTACAACTTTCTATAGTGGTCCTAAATAAAGTATAGTCAAAGAATAGAGCTTTCTTTCTCCCTGCTGTTACTGTCAAGGATGCTATTGTGTCCAGGAGATAGGGTGAGGAGGGGGCACTTCTCTACACCAGCAGAAAAATTGTCCAGGTGCAGAGACAGATATGCCCTTCACCTAACTGAAAAACAACAGAAGCCTCTTGAAGCGGGCAGTCCTTGAGACTCCAGGAAAAAACAAGGATTTATTCATCTGCTCATCTGTTCTTGCTGTATATCGTTATTCAATGACACTTGGATTAGGTTTGTTTGCTCTCAGTTCTGTCACATTTAGACTAAACTCCAAATGTGCACATCCTTGAGCATGATAAAAATTCAGTGTTGAGAAAGCAAAGAGTAGTAAAGGTTCTGAACTTTCTCAAAAATAATTTTAATGGAAATGCCATTGCCTTTTCCAGAATGAAAAGAGCAAAAAGTGATGGTCAAACTTGTTATCAGAACCGTAGATTTATTGATTCCAATGTTTAGTATATTTTAGACAATTCTGAAATTTTAGATCATTTTGTTGTGGAAATAATATTTTAGGCTTTTAAAAGTTGATATATTTTAACAGTATTTTCATCTCTCAAGGCCTTTTGATAGAATTCAATCCCTTTTCAGAAATCTTACTGTCCAAAGTCCATCTGCTTTACAGCACATGCAGAATCTGAGTGTCATTCTTTAAACAAGAAGAGTATAGAAAGTCATTTTAAACTTGGAAGGATACTGATGAAAATCATATATGTATTCTGTCTAGTTTTATGAAAAGATTATTTGAAACTAAGATTCTTGTAAATAGGGTGGTTTAGAGCTCAAACATCAAGCAATACACTCTTACTGAAACAACCCTTTAGGACTTATTCCTAGCATGGCTTCTGCAGTTAGTGGTTCTTAAAACAGAGTGAAAACTCTCTGCCTCTGTTCAGAACAAAAAGGTCAACCATTTCCTTTTTATTTCTTGTCTTTTGGCAGTATTAAAAGGGGCAAGTGAGAGGACACATGATAATTTTGGATAAAAAGAAGCTCAAGCCAAAGGGAAGCTTCTTTCGTCCTGTCGCTCTCACTCAGAGAGCCAGCACAGCCATTCTGAGCAGACACCTTCTCCCCTGGCAGGAAAGAGCAGAGAAAAAAGCAGTGGGTTCTTCAGCACAACTTCCCTCTTTCTTGAAGTTCAGCCGCTGGTCTCATCTCCCAAGGTTTTTCCTGGCTTGCCTTGACTTGCAGCTCAGACAATGAGCTTGACTTGCAGCTCAGACAATGTCAGCAGTGGAATGGCTTAGCCGGCTGCCGAGGTGACAGTGGCAGTGAGATGTGCAGTGGACACGTGTCGGTGCAAGGGCACTTTCTGCGAGTGCCTGATTAGTGAGTGCTCTGGGAGGGGAGGCTCCTTGCACTGGGTTGTGCCCTTTGCAGTTTTGTGTTGCCAGTTTTAGCATAGGGTGGCTCCATTGGACTGCATGCGCTGTCCAGTGCGAAGTGAAAAATGAAAAAGCACATACTCAGCTTGCAGTTATAGTTTTGTTTATGTTTCTTCAGTTGTTTAAAGTTGTTCCTTATCTCTTGACTATGCCCTTTATCACTGGTAGGTCTGAGGAAGATAGAAAAGACTTGCTGTTTAAATTAAACCAGCTCACATGGACTGGAGCAAGCTGGAGGGACCAGAAGAGCATCTCTTCTGGCAGCTCCTGGGGTTGAATTAGAGCTCTTCATGGGGCAGCGATGAGGAGCCTGAGAGCACTCGGGGAGCCTGGGGAGGGGTTTGTGCATATAATAACCATGCAGGCACACTTCTGCTGAGCTTCTGGGTGAAGCTCTCAAACGCCGGTGGCTGGGACAGGGAGAAAGGGAGGCAGGCAGGAAAGAGTCATGTTGGATTGACTATATAAGCCAGACATTTCCTGATTCATTTCCTGATTTTTTCCTTTTTTTTTTTTTTTTCCCACAAAGCATGGCATTCCATGTTGCAGTGGTTTCAACCATAAATGCATACATATACATACATATTTACATGTGTATAATACTGACTCTGTGACTAAAATTATTGACCACTGACTAAAATCTGAAGCACTGTGTATATTGATTTGAGTTCAGACGACGGATGTTGCCCGTCGCTTCACTCAGAAGGTTACATGACACTGCAGTGTAACATGTTTAATTCATTGCACTATTAAAGAGATGACAACACAACCAGATCTGATACTGCAAGCAGTGCACCCAGGCCTCCTGTATATCCACAAGTGGTGTGTGAGTAGTGACATGCATAATAATTATATGTAGTGTTTGCATCACACTAAGCCTGTTGGCTCCAGTCAGCATCTGGGTCCTATTGTGTTCAGCATTCTCCAAACACAAAGGAAAATCTGTGCTCCAAAATTTAGTTTAACATTATTTAGATTTTCTTCTTATGCTTATATGTACTTACTGTGCTTTTTGTGTTTTTTAACCTCTCAGGTGGCCTCTCAAGAACAATATTTGTTGTCACATTTGTAGCAGCACCTGAAAGATCATTTTTTCAAACGATGGGGATTTTTTGCGGGGGGGTGCTTGTCTCATGCTTACAATTGATTTCTTATTTCACTGATACCTGCATTTTATAAAGACCAATTTTAAAGGAAGATTGCACTCATAAGGTTTTTTTAGCATGTGTCTCACAACCTCCCATTTCCCGTTCGATGGCAGCTTGCAGGATTGGGCCCCTGCTGTAGAATTTACACAAAAAGCTCTATCAGATTTGCTGGGCACAATAGTGAAAACTGTTCAGTATATCCTGTTTTCTAAATGTCAGCTTTTTTTTTTTTTTTTTCCTTTCATAGTGGGTGGGCTGACTAAACAGAGACTTTTTTACATGGTACTTTGCTGTTTTCTAAACAGAGCAGCTATGTATGCTATCTAGTTTATATACAGATTTTTTTCTTTTTTTTTTTTTTGCTTAGGCAGGGTACCCTTATAAATATATTAGATTTAAAAGAAACTAGTTCTACAGAAAGTGCTTTGTTTGCACTATCTAAACCTTTTCTTGATTAGGGTTTTTTGCATATTTTATTCATTACTTTTCTGTCTGCCACTTTCAGGGTGTTTTGAAATAATTATGCATAGGTCCTACAATACAGTAGGGCCAATGTTTTTGAGAGTTTTTGTTCTGACACATAGCATGGAATGGAGCTAATCAAAACATAAGTGTTTACTTTGCACCACTCACTGCAGATTTTAAGATACGTATTAAACATTATTTTGGGCTTTACTACAGCATATGGCTTTAAAGCATTAAAGAAAGACCACTGTAAATTAGGAAAATTAGAACAAACAATCATTCTAAAATAAATAATTTGTATTCTTAAAATATATCGTATGTAAAAACTTCTGGGGTAATTCTGCCACTATGTTGTTGTTTCTTTCTGGCTTGCAGGAGAGCCAAAAGCAGGCATGCGATTGCTGTGATTCGTGCCTCTAAATGGCCCACATGCAAAATGATTATCCCGAGCAAGCTGCACAGCCACTGCCTGGGGAATCCTGCAGGCAGCAGATCAGGTCAGGCCTGAGGTGCTGCGGGGCAGAATTCCTGCCCTGACAGAGCAACCGACATCAGCACTAGGAAAGTCACTAGAAGATTGCCCCTGGGGATCTACTGTCCAATATTCTTTACTCCTCCTAGTATGAAAATGGGATCCAGCACAGCTGTTGACAAGCAGGGATGTGTTGGTGGAGATCTGATGCTATGCATGCTCATCCCTCCTCCTACAGCTCTGCCAAGCAGCTTCATCTTTTTAATTCTGTATCACCCTTTTCCTTCATTATCTCTGCTATCTCATCTTTCTTTTCTCTGTTTTTTTCTCAACTTCTTCAGAAGTCAGTTCATGCCTGTTGTAAGACAGCACAACTCTTGCTATAAACCAGAGCTAGAGCAAGACTGAACTGATTTTCAAGCCCCAAACCTATCCTGTTCTTGACTATGATACTTGATTTGAAAATGCTTATTAGGTGACATTGTGGAATTGAAGGCAATGATAAAAATGCAGCTAGCCAGTTTGAAAACTTCATCTAAATTCTACTTTAAAAAATGGCTAATTCCTCTTGCATCGGCTTTCTATTTTATTTCATAATATATTGCTATTTCTGTGTCTCTACAACAACGTTTCACACATAGGTACAACCCTTGGATTGAGCTGAGCATGATGCTATGAAGCTGACAATACTCAAGCTGATCCCCCGTAGCAGTGAACATCAGCTATATGAAAACTTCCTACAGATTAGTGGTACAGTTCACATGTATAATTCAAAATATTAAATGTTCTGTTTCACAGATGAAAAGCTCCTTCTCCGGGAATAAGCATTGCAGGGGAATTTTTGTTTCGCATGATCATTTTAATCAGCCCGTTTTGATGTGGAGATGGTCTATGATGCTTCACTTGGTCATTTGCACTATAACAGAAGTGTTCCTGGGGAGCCGCTGAATTTGGTCCTGAAGAAATTAAAAAGGCAGCTTGTTACGCTCGCTTCCCAGGTTCCAGTGCCCACAAAACAGCATCACTTGGTGGGGAAGTAGGAGGTTCTAGCATTCCTTTGGACGTGTGGGAAATGGCATGTGTGTTTATATGGCCGTGGTTTCACCTTACACATGGACCACCAGGTTTTAATGACACGCTTGGCCACAGGAGGTTCAGGCCACTGACCACTATGTTTATTCCAAGTGAGCCAGCCTGTTGGCACTGGGAAACCTTTTACCCCAGTTTACACCAGGATATATAAATCAGACAACAGATTTCTTGTCTATAGTCACCTTGTCAGTATTGGCACAGGGGATTCCTAGGGAAGACATTTTTTCCATGTGCAACAGAACCTGTTAAAGGAACATGTCATGGAGGGTGTTTTGTCCAAAGGATGTAGCACAGAGTTAGTCTGGAAAAATGAATTTAGGCAACCAGTGTTTAAAGAAACTTTAGGATTATGAGGCAAAAGAGTTTAGCTCCTCACCGTGTCCTGTCTCTAATGAATGCTTTGTTCCACATCAGATTCTTGCTTCCCAGAGTAAATAATGCAGGATGTTGGTATTTTCTTTAGCAACCTCGTGCATATTAAGTCATTTAGGGRAAAAAAAAAAAAAAAGAAGAGAGAGAGGAGATTGTAAGGGAACTGAGCTGTTCATTTTTAAATATTCTTCATTTTTTTTCAAATCTATTCTTAAAAATATTGGAGGATGAGGGAAACCAGATGTCTCCACAATTGCCAGCAAATGCTCCTCTCCCCAAAGAAGGTCCCCTCTAGTACCAATGAATACTGAAAGGTCCTTAGCTATGATTCTATTAATGACTGACAAACTGATTTAAAGGAGGGATTACACTAAGGTGCAACTATGTGGATCTAGTAAGAAAGTGTTGTGTTATCAAAGTGTTACAGAAAATGATCTTCTGGAACTGGTTTAGGTCTGGATGTGTCTTGTAGTACAGTTATAAAGCTTAATCTGTTCTTGATTGAGTCAACTGACTGAAATATCTAAGTTGGAGGCATTTGTATATTTGTTAATGAAATCAACCCTGAAAGCTTGTTGTGGGATTGGTGAAAGCCTGGTTGTGTTTGGTTCAGAATTTTCAACCGTGCTGACCACAGACTACCCAAAATATAAAGAGCCTCCTTTTTACTCAAATCCTTTCTGATGTAAAAAGTATTGGCTGTTTGGCAGTTTGACACGATGGAATTGCCCTCCTGCTCTCTTATATGGACTACACTTGTGCGGCATGGCAACTTTCGATTAAATGCTTCACAAGCTGTTGTTTATAATTATTTGTTTTAAGAGGTTTGAAAGATTGGGCTTGCCAGAGTCTAGCAGTCTTAGACATTTCCACAGTAATGAGGCTTTAGTTTTTGTAGTGCGCTTTCAAATTCTCTTCTTTCCCTATCGGTCTTTCTGTTCTGCTTCTGTTTAGAGTGCTTGGACCAAAACTAATTAAATTCTGCCTGTGTATTGTATATATTTGTTTTCTCATTCTCACTGTATCACCAACAATGATTGAAATATAGACTGCTTACTGTGAATACATACATGATCACAGAAGCATTTGCTGAAATCCTCCTATGGACAACAAGCACTTTTTTTGGTACCATTAGCTCCTCCTTCCTATCCACAATTCTGCAATGCAAGAAAAATGAGGCAGCTTAGGAGGTCTGCAGCTACATTTTTGTAACACAAACTAATTAGTTACTACATAAGTTATTAGGCAATCTCCATTCCCACTAGTTGCATTCAGTTTGGTAATGAAACACTCTTTGGGAGTGAGGATTAATTAACATTTGGTATATTGAACTTGTAAAGTATGAAGGCCCTAATGCAATGCTCTCATAGCATGTGATCAACTTTAAGCACATCTGCTTTATTTCCATTGGAATCAATGGAATTTAAGCATGTGCCTAAAGTTAAACATATACTAAATCACTTTCCTGAGTACAAACAAACTGCTGATTTAGAGCTTATAAAAGCTATCTTTTTTTTCCTCCCTCAAGTCTATCAACGCAATTCTTAATCAAACTAAAGATAAGAAGCTCCCTTTATTTTCTAAAAGTACTATTCCATTTTCTTTCTTTTTTCTAAAGCAAAATTATGATAGAATGAGATGGGTTGACAAGCCTGTGCACACCATTACAAATTCTTATTCATCTGCAAGGAGAGATTCCAGGCTCTGGTGGATAAATGTTGGAAAGCAGACATGTGCCTTCTTATGGTTCCTATGTAAAATGGCATGCAATTAAGTAGAATGATCTGTACTGTAAATAGTTTGTGTAGTGGTTAAATAAAAAAAGTAGCTCTTAGTAGGTTTACCTTTTCTGTACAAAAAAAGACCATGAATTGTTAATCCATGATGCCAATGATAGCAAGTATGTACTCTTTCTTTAAATATGTAGAGTTCATTAATCCTAGGATCATCCTAGTTCCTGTCCTAGGAACTCTGGACAACAGGTAGGAAAATAATAACAACCTACTGGAGTGGGACTAGTGCCTTGACCATCTGTCTTATACAAATTTCCCACCATTGCCTTCCATTAAAACAGACTTATGTTTAAAACAATGATGTTAAGAGACTTCTTTTTGAGCAAGGAGCTTACATAAACTTCTCAAAGTAACTATATCCTGTCAATCTATAGTGAAGCAGTAGTTATTTTACCAAGGACAAGGCAAATTCCAGCTTGACTTAATTTCACTATCTAGGAAGTGTAAAGATTTGGTCTGCAGATAGAAATCTGTGATAGTGCAGGTCTTCGATAGCTCCAACAAATGCATGCCAATAGTAGAAATTTCTGCAAGAGCCAACATGTCTTTTCTTTTCTCCAGATGTTAATCCACCCCACCAAAATAGGAAATCTGGAAATGATCAATCTTCTTTGTGGGAACTCTAGTAAACATATAACAGCTTCATTTCCAGATGGTGAAAATTGCATTCACCAGTCTGCCCACCAGACACGAAGATTCACCTGAATGAGCCTCTGTGTGTTCTTTCTCCCTCTCTTCCTGTCCCTCTCTCTCTCTCTCTCACTCACACACACCCTTTCTTCTCTTCGCAGTTGTTCAAAGAGGTTCTCAGTCACAATCAGCTATACCCTAAATGTGGGTCCATTGGACGTTGTCTCATGATATTTTACCTATAATATTGCGTACCTGGTGAATGCTGGCCCAGCAGGTTGCTAACCATTTTATGCAGCTCTGAGAGGGGCACCTATTCCTAGCAGCCGTTTTTAGCCCTGGACTCATTTTGTCCCTTGTACTTATCAATGAAGAATCCTTAAGCATCTTCTGTGTTTCATTTTTTAGTAACGTTTACAGTGAGTTTCCACCAAGATGACATGAAGGTTTGTCTAAAATATCTAAATGGCAAATGACATCATGTAAGTGACAAAATATCTGAATAACAACTCAGTTGCACTCAAGATATTCAGATTCTTGAACAAAAATCCTTTATAAGTAACCATCAATTGAAACTGTATGTCTTTTTCCTATCCTTAATGCCCTTTCATGTTAGATAAGATGTTATACCTTTCTTAAAAGGATATGTTTTCAGAAACAAGGGGAAAATACGCCTTTTTTTTTTTTTTTTCGGTCATTGTCAGCTTTTCTGCACTAATTTTTGGTAATGACTTATATAGCACATCAGCAGGGGTAAAGCTCCACTCTGAAACCTTGTATTTCAAATGCCATCTACTGCATGTAATATTCTTTCAGCAGTTCTTTAGCTTTCATGTGCAAATGGGAGTAAAAAGGTTGTACTTCATAGTAGCATAAAAATCAGAGGTGATCCGTATAATAGTCTGCATGTATTCTTCCATCTTTTCTGTAAGAGTTGGTCATCAATCTTTTGTGTACTCAAAAAAAAAAAAACCCTCATCTATGTATTCTTATGTGCTTTATTGTCCACATGGGTTTTATTAAAATATTTTGTGGATAACTGTAGCTTACCTGTGCCAGCAGGTACTACCATTGTGTAGCCCTTGTGAAGAAGTCATAAATGCCCATTGTGCTTCCACCTCACACTCATGACTCTGACTATTGTTACCATGAAGAGAGCATATTTTATTCCAATGTGAAATGTTTTTAAATACTAATGTTACCAGTCTTGAAATTATGCACTAGAATATTATGAAGTGGCCTAATTTTATTTTGTGACATTTCATAAATTAGTAGTTTTAAGCTCAGTCTTCTTCATCAATCAAAGTAATTGAAAAATTACATACTGTCAAACATATCAATATAGAATTTTCACAACAGGATGACTAGACATTTAGAGTAGTATTTATCTGATTTGACATTGTCTATCTAGAAGTTAGATATTTAAGCTAAGTTAGTTACCAAGAATCTCTATAGCCTTGGGAGGAAGATGTGTAGCACTTAATAAATTTCCATCCCCTCATAAAAATGTAACAGAAATAGGTAAGATGACTTGCCTCTGGAAATACCTAATTCTTCTACTCATTGTAGTGGGAACCCAGTTGACTGAGGTCAGAGTCTAATTTTGATTTGGCTAAAATGAGGTGAGATGAATCCTGTTCTCGAAGTCTCAAAGATAGTTTGGTATCTAAGTGACTCAGTTCTTGTGTTTTCTCCACCAATGCAAACGTTGATAATTTTAAAGCAAAAATAAGATCTTTCATGTTGTACTGAATGTCCTTTTTAATCCTAATGAGCAGGTCCTCTTCCAGCATTAATTTTTAGAACTTGCTTGGCTTGTCGAAATGGTAAGAATTTATGCAATGAGAATCTGAATCTATCTAGTTAGGTTCTCATCTCCTATTGATTTACGCAGGCACTGACTCAAGTTCACAAATCATTAATAACACTAGTTCATAACAGAGTATTTCATTTGAGGTTTCAAATGAATGTTGTGACTGCTTATTATTTTCTCCAAAGTAATTTATCTGTTTTTATTTTTTTTCTTGCATCTTTTTTTGTCAGGTAAATAGCATAGTATGAGTTAGTGCTATAATGAAATAGATCAAGCAAACTCAACTTCCAGCCATCAGTGGTGCTGGTAGTCTCAAATGTTGTTTAAATAAATATTTAAACAAAGTGCAACACGCTACTGAAATAATTAAGATTTTTTGTGGCAGAATCAGTGGTTACCGAGAGTTGTAGAAAACCATCCAGTCTTGGCCACCAGCTGGATCAATGCCATGTGACAATGTATTAGACCAGCAGGGTGCTCTCATTAAATGACTTTCATGTCTTGGGTTGAGCCAAATCCATTGCCAGTATTAAATTGCAGTAATAAATCTCTACTACATTTTAGAATCAAAGTTCATATACTTTTTATGTTAGTTCTTGGTCTACTTATTTTTCTTTTATGTATGCCTCTGAACTTCCTAGCCCTGGATGAAAGCAGCAGCACCAAACATTTGGCAAAATTTTCCCAAATTTTTGGCCCAATTTTAAACTTAGTTGGCTTAGCCATAGCCAACTTGGTCACAGTTCCCAAGGACTTCAGTGGATATTATCTATCTCATGTATCTGAAGACAAAGTTGAGCCTAAATTATTGAGCTATTGAGCTATCCTTAAGTGATGTGGGAATAGTGAAATGGAAAATAATTATATTCATAGAAAGTTTATAGATTCTTCCACTATTGCCAGTAAGGAATTCTTGTTATCTTTTCTGCCCTTGTTTTTCCATTCTATAGTAATTCTGTTTAAAATTCTTCCTAAGTTATTTCTAAGGCTTAGCTGTCTATGTGCTAATTGTAGATACAGTATTTTTTTTTAACTTTTTGATGTGATTTTTTCTGACACTGATAATTCCCTGTTAATTCCCAATTTATTTTTCAGAAGTGGGGCTGTGATCTTTAGTGCAGTTGTTATTCTCCAAGTTTTGAGAGAATTTTTAACCTTGAACTGGCTGAAGTGTCAAGGGAGTTGCTTTCCTAAAGTAAAGCTAACAATAAAATGGATTCACTTCAATATGTACCTTCTTAGGAGCAGTGAAAAGTAGTAATTGACTACATTATCTCAAAGCCCAAGCCAGAACTGCTGTCCCACTTGCCACACACTATAAAATGCCAAGTGAAATGGTTCCTGCCCTATAGAGTTAGCAGTGTGAAGAGAGAAATTAAAAGAGTGGATGAAAGTATCGTTATCCCCACTTTACAGCTGTAAGGACCAAAATTCAAAGAGATTAAAGCCGTTAGTCTAGACTAAGAAACTAAAATGTGTTTAGCAGGCACATTACCTAGCACATTTAATGAATCTGTTTTTAAACTTGGTGATTAGAAGGCATAAACACCGTGGCGTTTGAAAAAGGGCCTCGACAGAGCTACTATTTTGTGAGTAGCACCTTTTTTTTTGCTTTGAGTTGAACTTTAACAGCATGGCAGAAAGTGTTGGATTCCTGTTAGCTCTGACATATTTATGTGTTCTTCATTATATGTAATCCTGATTTTTGCAATTCAGATTTTTGAAAGGACATATATACTGTATACATGGAAAAGACAAATATTCTGTTCGAGGTAACCTTCAGTTAGTGGGAATATGCTAGGAAAAGAGTGAAAGCTATAGCACAGCTGAGTAGGTTTAAAGAGATGCATCAGATGCATCAATATGCATCAAAGTGAAAATGAAAACCATAATAAATGCATTTTCCTGGTAGTGTTATTGAATAGGTTAGATGAGTTTAGCAAATGAGTTCAACTAGATCCCAGTAGTCAGCAAGTGTAGTATTCTAGAGTAGATTTCTTCCAAAATACAGCTCTTGGGAACTTGCTAGCAAAGTTTCTTGATGTTTCCTCGTTTAGGTGTTCTCTTCTTCAAATCAAATGTAGTTTTTATGAAGTGCCCTTACTAAGGTTGGTATAATTCCTCAAATAACTATACCAGAACCTGTAGAAGATTTTGAACATGAACTATTTCTGCATTCAGCAGAAGGCCAGTGAACAGACAAGCATAGTACACTAAGTGTCAGATAAATTTTTATAGTCAAACAAATTTTTATAATTATCTGGCATAGTAGTTTTTAGTGGCAGTATCTGAGATCAGTAGTCACTTTCCATATCTATTTTGTACATGTTAGTCACTGCCCTAAAGATCCTGTAACCAAAATGAAGGGAGACAAAGATCATATAATTTACAGATGTGAAGCTGGGGATTAAAGGATTTGCTATAGGTTTTAAGTGGGAGCAGATACTGGATCCCTCAAAGAGGTCATTTGGCAACAGCAAAGTTGCAGCACATGAATGGGCAGAAGATAGAATTTCTAGAAGTGGCCACTCTGCATCTATATCTAGTCTGCAGACTAACACCTGTGACAAAATCATGAGTCCCCATGGATCAATAGGTGCCTTGTGGCTGATGTATTTCAAAACAAGATTTCAGGCAAGCATTAAAGGTAGACTAACCTACTTCAAAAAACAATCAGATTCTTTACCTACATGCATTTCACCTCCTCTATTTGCACCTTAGGACAACTGTTAAAAAAGAGTAGACGTAACCTGAGCCAGCCAGTTGCATTGTTAAATACCTGACCATAATTTACTGGTATGTTCCAAAAGAGTAAAAACGTCAGGCTCCAAGTCATAGAAGTTCAGTGTTATTTTCAAACAAGGTTGAACTTTGATTACTAGTTTGGTTTCTGACTCACTGGAATATAGCAGTAAGTAGTTTTCAAGTCGTTAAGAATATAAGAGATCAATAATGGCATAAAGTAACCCTTGCTAAGAAATGTCTGTCAAATGAAATGAATAATACCTCACTAGCAGTTTAGTATAGTCACTACTACGAAAGGATCAGTGTCTTATGCTTTAAAAATAAACTTCTTTGCTCTGAGTCAACATCTGCTTTGCCTTGGCCTTCATTTAGCAGCAGGAGACCATTATCCTGTGATGACTTTCTATTCCACTGACATCTCATCTGGTGCACCGATATTCTTAGTATTTTACTCCCCTGCTGTGCCCCTTCCCCTCAGCCACACACACACAAACACTCTTTATCTCAGCCTGTAGAATGCGATGTTCTGCTATTTCTGTGAATAAGAGATTACACATAATGTAATCAGTCAGCTGCTTCTGCCATTAAAGAAAAGTGTGTCCTTCCAATTAACTTCTTATATCCTAATAAGCAAATAGCAACACTCTTGGATAGGTGCCTAAAATAGTGAATGTTTATCTGAAATGGGGGACTGCACCATCTGAGAAGGCAAACGCCCTTGCAAAAGTTTCAGATGTAGTGAAATTATTGCCAGGGAGAAGAAAATGAAAAGCAATAGTGATATAAACCAACTAAAAATTTTCAAAGGCTTGACTTGTTTTAGTTTTGAGGCAAGGATTTGGAGGCACACTGGTTTCCCTAGCCTTGCTTGAATCAAGCTGTTGTTCAGATTTACTAAACTTAAGTTCACATTTTGGAGTAGTTCATTTGTAATGCTATGTCACTTTAATAAAAGAGAATACTTGAAAGCAGGAATTTCTTCAGCTTAACTTTACAGTTTGTCCCCACAAAGAAAAGGAGAAGACCATAACTTGAGAATGCAACAATACCTGTGCTGGGGAAGTCCAGAGGTCCATTTAACATGAGATGTCTGCAAGAAGATGCTTAGGAATGAGTATAAGAAACCGGGCAAGAATTGTGTGATTTTTGCCCTCGTATATCGTTCCTGCAAGGACTAGATGGACCCTGCAGGCAGGGCAGGGAAGGAAATTGCTGTTATGCTTTGCAGAGCTTCTGGAAGCACTCAATGCCTAATGGGGTGAGAAGTTTCTTCCTCTTTCTTTTTCTCTTTCCCTTACACAGATGCGCATATCCCCACATGTGCTAAAGTAATGGAGCACCATTATGCGATAGGAGCCTGGGCATACCTTCTTTAAGCTGGTTTGCTGGTTGCACTTTTAAGCTAGTTTGTTGGTTGCATTCTTTAAGCTGGTTTGCACCTAGAAAACAATCTGGATAAGTCAATCTAAATGTACCGTTTTCCATGTGTGTCCTTGTGTGAAATGCCTGCAGTGAGTACCAAAGCCAAAACCTGATTCTTAGCATTATTCTTTTTAATCTAAGTAAGACTAAAAGAGGATGTGCTACATGATGGGCTTACAGACATGGTTTGAACCTGTCACTTCTCAGCAGCAAATTATGTCTCACATTAAAATATAACCCCCTCAATGTTGTTTATTATACCTGAGTGTAAGCTGATTGTGATGGACTGTGATTGTCAACTGATGCGAGTAAGCAAGACAAAGATGGCTTTGTTTGGTTTTCTTTCTCCTTTGAGAGGATTAAACTAATGTGACTGTGTGTGATCAACTGGAAACCTCTTCCATTTACTTTTTTTTTTTTTTGTCTTTTTCCGTGTAAAAGTACAATCCACACATTTTCCTTGTTTTCCTACCTTTTTTGAAGAAACTCTCTGGGAACTTGCAAGATGCAACTGCTATTGCTGCCTCCTGCTTCAGATTATTTAGTGCATACTGCAGAACCACTCTGTGTATTTTTCTTGTTCATGGGTTGTTTAACTGCCACATGCCTAAACAGCCAGAATGAACTAGCATTCAGTATTTGTAACTTATTCTAGGCAAAGTTAACATATAAGTCTTTATGGTAATTTAAAAGGTAGTTTCCATTTAAACTGCATTTTCCTAGTACTGTTTTTTTGTCTGTGTTGAAGACTCATAATTTTCATCTGTTGCAGAATGTAGCTGACATTCTTGAAGAGGTAGGTAGTTAGGAGGGGGAAGGAAGAAAAGAGTGCAGATCTTGTCACAAAAGTATCCTGGATTCGTTTGGTATGTTTTCAGAAATGATATTTTCATCTTGGACTCAATTATCCTGTGTTTAGGGATATTTGTACTTGTGTCATGCTATAAACTCTGCAAGATTAGCGGTGATTACATCAGGAGAATGATCACCCTGGTTTTGTGACTTAACACTCCAAGTGCCTTTTTTTATTTATATTCTGCTCTAGGGTAGAAGCAGACTCAGTACGTGATATCTCTTGAGAAGTCACAACAGAGATGTGAGGAAAAATGAATTATTGGAAAATGATTATTTTTATTTGAGAGTGTGAAAATGCCATTTGACCATGCTAGACTATAGAGAAATATCTCTATTTTTCTCTAATTTTTGACTAATTTAGTCAAGTCACAAGTAAAGTATTATTTCTGTTAGTTATCATTGTCTTTGTCTCTTTACTATGAGAAGCAGATTAATATGCCAGTAAGAAAATTATGCTCTTATATTGTAAATTATTTTCCATATTTCCTTAAGATCATTTGCCATATTGAAGCGTAATTGTTTCCTGATCTTAACCTGAATGTTTCAGAAAGATGGACTGCTTGAATTCAGCTTGCTCTGAGGTTCTAATATTTCCCTCTCAGGCAACCAATATGCACAGCTACCATATTTGCACCTGATTTTTCCTCAGCAGGAATACAGGCAAATGCATATCGTAGTGCTGTTGAAGTATGACCAGTATGTTTGGCAAGTATCGGATCTACTGCGCAGATCCAGCAATGATATTGTGCACAGAAGCAGCAAATGGAATTTGTTAGAGATGTACTGTACTTAATATACATTCACCAAGCCCTGTTTATATCCTTTTAATGACACCAGGACAATAGATCTGGTACTTCTAGAAAACGTCAAGGCGAACTCCCAGGTACTGTGCAATAGAAATGCTCAAAGACAGAAGCACCAGCTGTGCTGCCAGCTGTCCAAAACTCACAAACAAAAGTAAAACATCTCAAATTCCCCTGAAAAAAAAATCTCATTAGAGAGGGAAAAAAAGTGCTAGAAAAAATAGAATTTGACTTAACTTAATCCTAACCTGTATCGTTTTCTTTCAAATGCAAAACTGACTCATAATTATTCTATCCTCATTTTCTGCTCCTATGAAAAAGAAAAACTTTGAGAAGAACTGTGCACAAGGTGGGAAAGTCAACAATATTCACACTCTTGCAGCCTTTCCTGAAAGGTTCTGTAAACACAGCCATTGAACCTCACGCTTTATACAGCGGTAAATTTCAGAAAAAAAAATCTAAAGCTGTTGTTGTGAGTGTGTAATTCTATCATATGTTTTCAAAGCCAGAAGGATGGTTTTATTTATTTCTAAATAATAAAAATTGCTTGTATGAATGATGAGGAAAAACCAAATACCTTCTGAAGTACTTTGTGGTTTTATTCAAATGGATGTTTGTAAATACTTCTTGCAAAGGGTTTCTTTACCCTGTATTTGCTCAGCATTACTCCTTGAGAAAAAAAAACCTAGTGTGGTCAATGAAGAAATCCAGTAGAAAATTGAGTTGCTGAAGTACTTCTCTCATGAAGTACAATTTGGTTATATAGCATACTTCTTCAAACTTATTGTTTGAAAAATATATACACTCCATATTCCTACATATTCCTACAACTCTATGTCTGTGTTCCTTCTRTGTCTGTGTTCCTTCATGTTCTCATATCCTCTTGTCTACTTTGTCTCTCCATTTCTTGTCTCTATATGTTTTTCCATGCTGTTTGCTGAACATGGAACATCAACTTTTTATTCATATGGTTTTATTACCTTCTCAGTTCAGCTAACAATCTAATATGCATTGAAAAATACAGTTTTGCAGTATTTTCCCTTACTGAGTCTTTTCCAGTGTTGACAGTACACTAGAGAGGATCTGTAAGCAACAGCTCTGCTGGGACACTTAATGTCCTCTCTGGTTACGGCTATGTCATCCTCTRCCCTAGTCACCCACAGGAGTTTTAGTCTTGTTCAGCAGTCATTCTTTGATTCTTGAGGAATGCAAAAGATCCATTTCTAGTCCACACAACGTGCATTACAGAGTATGTAGATGTACGGAAATCAGAGCTTAGCTGTTTTTTTGGGGACTGCCAAGGTTTCACTATAAACACAACTTCAAACAGAGCAGCTTTCTCTAGACTTACATTTACCCTTGAATTTCACAGTTTGTTTTCACTGTGAATGTGCTTGTGGGAAGAGTCTGTTACACTCTAGACCATTTTCACCGTTGCCCAGAAGTCACTTCAGTGCAGCTAGGTGCAACTAGACTCTTCGGGCAACATAGGCTGTTCTCTCTGGGTTTTATTGGAATATGTTGGCACTGGAATCAAGCCCAGAAGGTAAACTTGAAAGTTGGTGTTATAAAGGCTTGCTCCTGCTGAAGTCGTCAGCTGAGTAACTGCAGTGGTCTGTAAACTACTGAAACTTTAAGCAGCTTCATCTCCTGGAACCCCATCTTTGCTGCACTGAGAATTCCTCCCTCTCGGTTTTGTCACGGCAGCATTCTTCAGGAGCTTGGGCTGCCGTCTCATCAGCTTGAAACAGCCTGTATTTGTAAAGCTCCTGCCTCTGTCACTCATCACCATGAATCTTTGTTCAGGTTGCCCTTCTCTCTCCTGAATATCAGTCTTATCTGGCATGCTGTGTTTTTCATTAAGACTCACGTTGGAACAGAGAGTCCTTTCAGCAGGTTGAGTTCTTGGGCYCTTTACACAAAGAGTAAACACAGGCAGCACGTTTCAATCTTGGTTGAAGATAGGTTTGCAGAGATATCCACAACACACCTGAATTCCCAGGTGCTCCAGATCTTCATCTAAATCTTCCTTTCACAATCATCATCATTAATCTTGATARAAGCTTAAATAGACATAACAAGACTTGCATTTTGTCCAATCCTATTACTCAGATAAGTGCCAACAGTCAGGCAATACTGTGTTATCCTAGAATTAACAGATAAACCTTCACCATACACTAATGCCTAAGTAACTGGAGTTTTAGCAGATCAGTTAACGTGACAAGTCTTATGATGTTAATTGGGGCAGAAAATGAAATATTTCTACTTGGTAGAAAAGAACAAATGTTGTCCTAACTTAGTATACAGACAAGTTTCTGACTTTCCAGCAACTTAAGAAGAACTGTATATGACCATCTCTGTGGCTGTGTGTTTGATATTGCAGTATGTAACTTGTCAAGACTGTTTTCCTTGGCACATATATTTAAAAGGGAGAAAATAATAATTCCCAACAAATATTTTACCTCACACAATACTAGTTTATCTGAGCACCTTACACGCACACATTCTATGATCTGTAGTTCTTCTAAATTGTCTCTGTAGATCTGAAACTTACCCTTCTTGCACAAGCACAGATTCCTTGCCCAAATATGCATGTGAATGTCAGTACATAAAGTTCATCCATGTAGTATGCAATTTTCTGCTGATGAACACTGGCTAGCTTCACAGTAAAAATACATATWTAACATATAACCTATACATGAACAGTTATGAAACATTTTTTTTCTATGAATTCTTTTAAATGCAACAAGAAAACATTTTGCTTTTAAGCTAAGTAATCTTCAGAAGAACTGGAGGTGCTGATAGAGTAATTGTGTTTATTCTTCCAGTTTCACAATTTCTGTCTTATAAACATTGTTTTGCATTATTGGACTCCACGTTTCCCCTTCTCATCTGATGTTTTACAAATATTTTTCTAATTGCTTGAGACAGTGTGGTCCAATAAAATTACATCGACTTTCGGCTGAACTTGTTTGTCTGATCCACTGCCAAAAGTTGTAGGCAGCTAGGCAGCACACTTGGTCTCACTTTCTTTCCCTCCCGCTTTTCTAAGGCAACACTTTGAGGGAGACCTATACCCTTAAAACAACATGTATGTAGTGCCTTATAACGGTGAAGCATGMATTTTACATTTCTAAGCCATTCAAATGCTCTAGCAATATATGGAGTATACATACATAAGTGCATACATCTGAGCCCCTGCATTACAGACTATTTTKGGGACAATTGTTTCTGCTTCTCTGAAGATTGTTGTGTGATGAAGTTAATATAGGTAAGTCATGGAAAAGTGCATTACGTTTTAAAGCAGAAGTAGTTACTTTGGCTCTGGGCCCATTCACATTTCAGCTTGACAGCTGCTCTACTGTTTCTTCATATGGTCATTAAAAATATATAGCTGTCCAGAAGGTGAGGTACTGTGTTTTCTGATCACTTCCAAAGGCCCCAGCCAGAAGGTACAAGGAGGCAGACCAGCTGACAAGGTAGCAGTGACATGTGCTACACTTTTACAGTAACAGAGGGAAATGCAGAGGAGAGATATAACCCTGTGGTTCTGGCTGCCTGCGAGAGCTAACGGAGCAACCAAGTGTTACTCCTGAGCCTTGGTAATAGCGTGCCATATAGGCACACCGAACTAAGGCTGAACAGCTAAATAGCTAGCTGGAGACTGAAAATATCCCTTTCCCTTTGCTTCTCCTGAATGGTTCCCTGTTTATCGGTTTGCCAGGCACTTTGTGGCTGATTTTGTAGCTATTCTTTCTTCTTTGCCCTTGTACAGTAAGATGAAACTGTAATTTCTTTCCTTACAGTACATTGGCTTCTTGCTTTGTGATTTGGAATGATCATGTGTACATTGTGCACCTCATTACATGACTGTTTTTGAGCATGTGCCACTTTTTGTGTGATGGAACACAATCAGGTCCAAGATCTCCCAGAGCAACTTGTTGCTTGGTGTCTGGAAGCATTTTAGAAAGTACCTCGAGGAAAATAACAAAGCAAATAGTGCTGGTTTACCACAGTGGAACAGATATGGTATGTGATCAGTTAGCAGCAGCCCACAGAAAAGCACAGAGAGGCAAACTAGCAAGCATGAACAGAAACTGCAGTACTGTCCTGCTCAGACCTAGGGCTTCATGTTTKCTAAGGAGTTTCTCAGTCTGAAAAGCAAAATAAGTTTCAAGTAAGGACAGATGAATTTGACATAATTTGGTATTGGGTATCTAAGCTTCCTTTTATTCTTCAGCATCAACCTTTTCTGTACCTGTCTTATTCTACAATAGGTTAATGAAAGCCTTGTTTAATAAATGGCACTTAACAATGCAACCTCGTATCTTTTTTTCAAGATCTGCATGAACCATGAACATCTCTCTCTGGCTTGGCAAATTACTTAACATCCCTAGTAACATGAACATACCTAATACACATTTCAGAGAGAGTTTGTTGAAATCTGTAGAAGTCAGGGCTATGTAAGTGCAAAGTGTTATTCTCGAAGTTTCTCATAAAAACAGTACATCGGATAGGAGGGCAGAAAAAAGAATTCAGGGCCAAATACTTCAATCCTCAACTAAGCTGAATTTACACTGAAGTCTATGTGAGTTTTGTTCAAGTAAGGATTACATATTTAAATGTAAGTGATCATTTCAAATTTGGGATGAATTATACTGCTTTTTCAGCTCTGTCTTTCTAGAGTCTTGAAAATAGACTCACCTTATATGGGCTGTACTCAGAAGGAAAGATTGCCACCATAAGGCATGTTAGCATGAAGAAAATTTGACTCGATCATCAATAGGARACATTAGGAAGGGGGGCTGCTCAGTAATCAGAAATGTGACTGCAGCAAAAAGAGATATTAATTTAATGTCTCTTAAATTAATGCAAGCTAGCATTAGTTTAGCTGGTGTGAATGTCAGAGTCCCRTGGGGTTGTAAAGCCCATGTTGAAGCCTTGGCCGCTTTATTTGCAGTGCTAGGGACAAGATTAGAGCTAGTTCAGGAGTGCCTGAACATAGCAGTGTCGCACCTTGGCCTGCAGGGYGGACAGAGCATTTGTTAAAGACAGCCTAAGGAACTGCAGGATAAGCAAGCTGCTGTTTAGCTTAATCCTGGCCTACCCAGCGAGCTTCACCTGCATTAAGTTTGCAAGCTCTAGGGGTTTTGTAAGGCATCAGTAACACAGCCCGTGTGCTGTGGGAAACACCACAAATAACTGCTTGTTACAAGACCCAGTTATGTTAACAGTGCTCTCAGCACGGCAAGACTCAGTGGGGCTTTATGTAAACAGAATTGAACTTGCTTAAGTGGTGTTCCCTGGCACTTTGAAATTCTGATAAAATGCAGGTGTTCAGAAAGATTTTTGAAACTCATTTAAGCATACTAAGCTTCAGTGTAGAACTTGCATGGGATCTTTTTTGTTGTGCAATCAAATCCTGCAAAACACTAGGTTTTCTTAATATTTTGCAGTGTACCTGCCATGCACAGTCTTCTGAAAAGTTGCAAAAGACAACAGGTAGATTATTTTTAGCACTGAACTTTTTGAAAGCCTCCATACTGCTTTTCATCTGTGTATGTAACACAAGCTTGTAGTTGTTTAGCGTGGGTATATCTATTTGTATGCATGGAGAACAAAAAGAAGGCTGATATTAGCAAAATACCATTTTCATTCAAATTTTTGATTAAGGTAAAACAATCGTTCCRACGTTGTCACAAGAAATGAGTGCCAAAGATATTAATCTGCCTGCTGGTGAAAGGCAAGCCTCAAATGTCTGTGGTGTGGTTAATTTAAGCACCAAGAAAGTAAAATGTGTTCATGAACCTTCTGAGATCCACACTGTTTCTACTTCTTCACACAACCTTAAGGTCCCAAATCATCATACTCCTTTGTGTCCTTCAGTAGCTCTGATGCAGATGTCCTGGGAAGGATTCACCTCTGTTAGGTTTAGGTCCCTCTAGTATAGGACCTGTATCCGAGCTAGTCATCTAAATGCCTTTTACAATCAATGGAGAAAAAGTAGATACTACTTGAGTGTAGTTCATCAAACCCATGCAACCTTGGAACAAGATGTCTTAAACCTTAGAAGTACTGCTGCTGATTTTCTCCAGAGACTGAAAAGGTACTCAACATTTTTTTTTGATGCTAGCTTTATTATGGTGATGATCATCAACAGACAAATAATTTGAAATTTTAAATATTTTTAATTCATATCTCTCTGTTTACTATTTAATGACATTTTAGGCCTTTTTTTTCCTAAGCACTCCATGCTACCCTATGTTGTTTAGTACAAGATAGTAAGTAGACTATCACTACTGTGTTTCTATTTTTGTGGATATGTGAGTAAAAATACTGTTTTGTCTACATCATACTCTAGAAGTCATTAAAAAATAGTGGATGGAGATTTTAGCCTGATCAATTGTAAAGCATTTTTGAGTAACTCAGTGAAAAATATTTACACCACMCCTGATTCAGTTAACTGATACAGTCAGCTGATCCACTCAACCAATATAGCTATTTATCCAAACCAGGGATCACCTTCTAACCACCTTTATGCTGAGATGAGTTGCACTTTCTTTGCAACCGCTGTGGTCAGTGCCGTCCTCCATTCTTCCCTAAACTTCATGGGCACATCATCCTTGCCCATTTCCTCTGAGACATTGTAGGGCTTTGTAGATCACAATAAACACAATAGGCTGCAGCTGAGGTAAGATTTGAGTACTGGAAAGCTGAAATAGCTCTCCTTACTGAAGAAACATATGGAAAGTTCAGCTAGTTTCATGAGAAACGCTAGTAACCTTAAAGAAAATACCAAACATGATCAGATATAGTAAAAAGCTTACTGGAAATTTTGGGTTATTAACTTCTGACAGCTGAAAAATAATTTAAAATTATTAAGACAGTTACATAGAGGCAAGAATTATTTCTTTTTGCATACTGAACTTTTTGCACAGTTCGTACTGAAAAGTAACTTGTCTCACAGAAGAAGTGCAATCAGAAAATCTTTTGCAATTGAGTTGCAAATGTCCTTTTTCTGATCATGAAGCCCCACAGATGGCTCCAGGATACTTATCAACAAAAAATACCAAGCAAATTAAGTTGCATTTTGCCTATACATTTAATGTGCAATTTAAAAGGTGATTTGTTAGCAAAATATAATGCTAAATATGATCCTTATGGTTTTACAAAGAATTTTTCTCAGCCTGTGCGCTAGACTTTCTTAACCAAACTACTTTACTGTGAAGTCAATGGAAGAAAAATTTGTCAAGGAGACATCAAAAATTGCCTATATGAGGTACCTATTTTCATGACAGCATTAATAGATACTAAAAATTGTACTGATTTACTGCTTACAGGTGGCACCTTGATTTAATAGTAAGCCTTAAGAAATGTCTCCTTGTCAGTTATCATCTGTAACTCAATATTTCTTGCTACTATATCACTTACTGTTCAGACAGGCGAAGGGGAGTGCTGTTCTGCACTGCTGCTACTTAGCTCCACGTGTCCAGGTCTCGAATGATAATCATGATGTTSCCTTTGAACTCTGGATAGGTCCCCCTAGGTCAAACAAAGTAGTTTCTGGTTAAAAAAGTATGATACATCCATTCCTCTTAGAAAAGTTAAACCAACAAAACATCCTTCTTATCTGTGAAGTAGGTTGTTTAGCAAAATACTGAATTCTCTTATGTGAGAACACTCACATGACTCAAAGAATGGCCAGAGAAAATACCGAGTTTGCTTTATTTTAAAGTCGAAGTAGTATTTCGTGCTATGAAACCAGGATTAGAAGTTCCAAACCAAACTATTTTAATTAGCAGAACTAAAACTGTGGTCACTAGATACGCAAAAGACTCTATTTGTACTTTGACTAGAGACCTGACTAAAGTGTCTTCTTCAGTTGGCACTTAGAGATGTGTGTAAAGCTAAAGGTAAATAGCAAAAAGATTTTTTATTACATTTTTATGTTTCAGTGCACTGCTGTGGCTTACGGTAGTTGGAATTTGGTTGCATTTCCACATGCCATTGATACTGGCAAACCATTTTTTTTCTCCTGTTTCTCCCATTTTCAGCCCAACTGCTGTTAGGCTTGTCCTATAAATCTAATGTATTTATTGTCGAAAATAAAGATATTGGTCAGCTGAGACTTACTTGAGCTATCAGTATGTTCCTTTTTTTGTTGAAAATTGAATTAACCAGCTTTTTCTTTAATGCAGTTTAAAGTAGTTTCTCAAAACATTCATTTATCAGAATCCCATTTGTGTTTTCATGAGAACTTGTAGATATTCAAGGGAACTTGCAGGAATCATGGCAAGGAAAAGCCAATTTCATACTGTTCAAGTTGGGTAGTATTTTAGCAATATAATACCAGAATCTCAGCCACATGAACCAGCAATTCAGAATGCAAACCATCAGTCTCACAAGAGAGGTTTGTTTTATCTGAACTTCGAAGAAATGGACCTATGAAAACAAACCGATTTATTTTCAGTCCAAATGATCAGCTAAAGGGATTCTTCAGAGAAGACCAGAAACAGATGTTGATGTCTTTTCTCCAGGGTTGCAAGGCAGTCAGTTCGTTTTCCAGTTTTCTCCTTTATGATAAAACCTCAAATTCTCATCCAGATCGAGCAAAGCAAAGCCTTGAAGTAACTTGACACTTGTTTGACTTTGATTTTCATCCATCTTCTGTAGATACTGGATGAGTTACCAGGCATCTTTATTATGGAGCATGCATTTTTGATTTTTCCAGTAAATAACCTCAGTGGATGATATTTTCTTTCCCTGTACAGAAAGCCTTTCTCCATAGAGATTTTAGAATACCATGCCAGGGAAGGGTAATAACATTCAGTATCTGACACAAAGGTGCCTTATGGATCTGCTCTGTAGGGGATGTAGTACATCCCTTGATTTTACAACATAAGACTTAAATTCCAGACTACAAAGTTCAGAGTCAGTACTTGTGTATTAATGAATTGGGTGTTCATCTTTTAAATAAATAGTAAAAAAACRTAGCTTACTGTAAAGTTCAACAGCCTGGAATGATTCTCTTTTCTCTATTACACCATGTTAGCACAATTAACACGACCACTAGACACTGCTGAAGAAAGATCAAACTACAGCAACATGTTCCTTTCAAAATATGCCATACCCCCTCAATATTCAAAAGTAAATAATGAATAATAATAAGGCGATACTTATTTAATGAAATTTTAATGGTTGAAAAAAATGAAGTTTTGCTAACATCCTGTTGCAGTCAATTCTTCATCTTGCTTTCTAATTCTGTGAGTCCTTGATAAGATGTGCCTAGTATGCAAATAAAAAAGTAACCATGGACTTTCAAAATATCAGCACAGTTCTGGGGTTTTGATGTTGTAAATAGCAAGAGACTTCACATATTTGAAGTCTATAAGGTAAAAAGAAATTCCTTACATCTTTCATTTTTCCTAATAATGAACCTTTATTATTAATGTGAAATGTGCTTCCAATGAGCATTTTTAAAATATTGGTGTGGGGAAAATGTCAAAAAAGAAACTTTCAACCCCAAGACATACCAGGGAACCTATTACACTCAATTGGAAATTTTGGTATTTTCTCTAGTGGTGCAGGGTTCTACCCCACATATCCAAATGCTTGAGTGTGCTGCTTTGCTCCTTGTCCTGAGAGCACACCTGAAGAAAACCTAGATAACTGCCAGGGACATATCAAGGAAAATACACAGAATTTTAGCATTGCAGGGAAAATACACAGAATTTTAGCATTGCTAGGTGGGAAGTAAGCTCCTACATTGCATCTGGTAGAGCTCTACCAGTCAGTCTGAGGTTGCATAGCAGCCAGCAATTACTGCTGATGATGTGTACATTACTGTGTTTGGATAAGCTCAGCAGCCGTAGGTAAACTCCAGGACTGGATTTTCAGCTAGGGCATGCTCCTTTTTCTTTAGTTAGACAGTTTGTGCAAATTGAATACCCTAACTTTCTTTTTGTTTTCTAAATGTTCCTTGTGTTTGTACTCCTCAGAGAATAGTAGTGCATTAATACAGAAGCTAATTGCGTGAACATGGTCAGAATGGAAAACTGTCAGAAAAAGACATATAGCTTTTTACTGCTGTATGAAAATCTAACAAAAATCTAGAATTTCCCGTGTAAGATGTATGTATCATGAAACACAAAGAAGAAAACAATACATTTTCTTGTGTAGGTCACTAAGTACCCTAAAGGGACAGGAAGGTCTTACTGCAAACTCTTGCTGTAAGGCATGAAGCAATAGGCTAATTTTCCAAGACTATAAGGATAGCAAGCCCAAGATAGCCCAAGATCCAGTCCAACACTCTCTGGACTCTGCACTCTCATAAAAACAAGCTATTGTAGTGGGCAGCCCAGAATGTTTTCACAGAATCACCAATCTTCATTGCATCAAAAGAAGAGCAAAAGTTAGTGTAGCCTAGGAAGAMATATCCTAACCCACTCTTAGTCTTGAATCTGTGGGTGGCCTATTGGTGATCTGCAATTATTTTCAGGTTTGAGACAATTTTTTTCCTGCAGTTTTTCTCCCTCTGTTTTGGTCAAAGAGCACATGATCTATGGCAACTTGTAACTACTTTAAAATAGCCTTGAAGCAGCAAATTATGAGAAATTTCATGCTCTTCAAAGTTTATTGGACATCAAATATTTTTGGCTGAGTGATTTTTTTAAGAGCTTTCAAGTAACTTTTCTTAATTCATCAGTTTTATATGCTCTATTTTTGCTAAAAGCACCTTTATTATTTGTATAGGTCAAGACAGTAAAATAACGAACTTTCAGAATCTTTGATTTTTCCCTCGATATATTATGACTTCTGTGGCCATTGTTTTGAGTGCAATGGCTTTATTATTGCTCCTCAGTTGCTGAATTTTCTGTCTGAAATGCATGTACCATTGTATTTTTGGAAGATATGAGGAATGAGATTTGAGGAATTGTATATGAACATGTACATATGGGATTGTTATACAGAGTGAAGGAAGAAGGCAGCACTGGTGAACACCTATAAACTTCACTTTCTAGGGCTTTAGTTTTTTGAGAAATGCTCTGGAGAAAGCAATTCAAACCAAACATCTGTCTATATAGTTGAATTCCTCTAGAGTAAGTAGTAAATGATAGACAGACAAATTATTGCTGCATCCCCTGAGCCCGAGGAGGTATAGAGTGAGGACAGCTCTGGCAGAACTAGGTTGTCTGGTGCTATAAAATACAGGTTGGGCAATGACATGGATGAAAAAATGAAGCACTGAAAAAGAAAGTGAGGGAAAACAATGTTACTTCCAGAAACTAATGTGCAAATGGGTCTTCACCAGGTCTTAGGAACCCTCAGAGGAGCAGCACTAGATGCTGCAGAGGGTGAGATGACTTGTGGATTTTTTTAGCGCTTTCTTTTTCTTCACCTTCCCCAAGATATTCCTGGATCCTTTTTCCTTCACTATCTTCTCATACTGGTGATTAGATATTTTGAGAAAGAGCTTGTTGGAAGATTGAGGCAAAATGTTTGGGGGAAGGCTGCCGTATGAAATGTCCTCATCAGGGAGCTCAGGTCTCTGTTGAGAAAGGTTTGGAGATGGGGAGGGGTGCAGGGGAGCACCAGCAGACAACTGGGGGAAACACTGTTTCTTCTCTGCCTTCACCACCTAACAAATCTCCTTGGTCTTCCCAAGAGTCCTGTGCCTGAAAACAATGAGAGACTTGTCTGTTAGAAATCTAGTATAGAAAATTAAAACAGATAGAACATTTATCTCTACTGAATGCTATCTTCAGTGCTTAGCAGCCCTGCTGTTTACTGAAGATCTCAGTTGAGGTAGCAGGACCAGTCGTAGTTGTCATCAGCTTCTATTTCCTATGCTAATAGAAATTTTCTTTTAATTAAAAAATGAAGGCAGGTTCATAGCAGCCAACTACAACATTCCTCTAAAGTTGTATTGCTCTGCTACTTTGCTTTTAGTTGGCTCAAGTTTCACAAACACGGATCTTGCTCAGCATATGTTTTTTCACATAGTTTGCAATTTTTTACCTTAAAAATATGTTTCTTGTCTAGACAATAATTATTGTTGAATGCTTACAGTTTTGGATGTTGGTATAATATAGTAAACTATATAATTATTTCTAACCTGACACTAGCCATCTTCAGAATTACGAACATCAGTCCTTTAGGATGCTTTCTTTTTGTTGCAGTCCATCCTATAGAACAAGGATATCCTCTCAGCTATTTAAAAGGTTGAACAATATCAGCAATTACCTCATTAAAATCCACAAACTGAGGAAAAGAAATGTATGTACGTTTTAGTTGAAAAATTTTGGATATATATTCAAACAAGGACTACCATTACTTCCCTTTCAGAAGAGACCTGCGTAATGAAAGATGGTGTTCTGGAGGTCGTGAATATCAAAATCATTTATCTTCAATAATTCTCATTTTCACAAGTTTACTCTGCAATGCAGCAGTAAATAGTGGTGGTCAAAAATGATTTTTTCAATTTTATGATCAAAGGATGAATTACTTGAAAAAATCCGTTACATCATCCATTCAACCATCTTTTGGATCAGCTATGTAAAAAATTACCAAATTAAGAGCGAATCAAAGGACAACCTTTATGGTAAATATATCTCCTGTTTTGCAATTGGTGGTTCTGATCAGTTCTTAAAATTTTGAATTCAGCTTGTTTTAATTAGGATTAAAATGCAAAGATATTTTGTACAAGAATTCTGGCATCTTTTCTGATTAACTAATACCACATACTTTCAGAATATATGAATAATAGAGTCTGCAAAGATGTTGGTTTTACGTTTTCTCACAGACAGGGTAGTGGTGAGCCAGAGAATGAAATATTACATGTCAGGCCACTTCGACGGGATATAATTCTGTTATGGAGCTGAGTTTAAACTCAATTTGGCAGATCCATTGCTCACATTGTCATACACTAATCTATTTTTTATGCCGTCTTTGTGTAATCTAAAGAAGAAATGTTCTGTTTGAGTCTGTGTGCGCATTACCTTCCCATAAATTTCCCTGCTCTAGAAAGGTGCCCCGTGTTTTACTGTCCTCTAGAAGGCTCAGGCATGTCTCTATGGGAGATGCCTTTGGCAAAAGGGAAGATTTCAGTTCTTACAGCAGCGTTGGTTATTGAGGTTTCAACATTCCCTTGCTGAGAGGAAAATAAAGCCTATGAAGGTTGGTGCCGTGATGTTCTGTAACTTAAAGTGACTTTACAAAGGCCTTCTCAAGTGAAGAGCTGACAGGACAGGACAGGACAGGACAGGATGAGAGAATGAGGGGAAGAGAGAGAAAACTGCACCACAGGTGAGATTTCCTTGCAAGCGAGGAAAGCAAGTTCCTCTTAACGTTGTCTATTGGAGGGATGGCCAGGCCTGGCTGGGCTGTGCCGTGGGCCCAGCTGAGCCCAGCGGCCCTCAGCAGGGCGGCCTCTGGGGAGCCGTCCTCAGCTCCCAGCTGCCAGCCTTTCCCTGAACTCCCCCTCGTGTCTCTGAGGTGTCTGTTCTGCAACTCTTGCACCTGTGCAAGTTTGGATTGCAGAGTGAGGACTGTAAGTTTTAAATCTCCTGGTAACAGCGGCAACACTCTTCTTCTGCCTCCACTCCCTGGCTACAATTCATGGCTTTCTTTTCTGTATTTTAACAGTACAGGCCTTTTGTCTTGCCTAATAACGTCCTTGCTCTGCTCTTTCCTTCTCTTCCACTATTTTATACCCCATTCTAGCTTTATTTTCCATCCATCACATTCTTCAATCTTATTTTGTGAGGGAAGGTGAGGGATGCAGAATGATTGCCTTCTTTTCTTTATTTTCCCATGTGAGAAAAGAAGCTTCTGCTCTCTCTMTATATATATATTGACCCTTTTCCTGTCTTATTTTTCAGCTTTTCAAGCTGTCACCCCAATCACCTAATGTCTTATTGCATTTCTTTCTTTATCATGCACCTCAACATGTCCTCTTTCCACGATCTGATTTGTGTGCTTGGTTTCTCCTTCCCAGTTACAAGGTATGGGGCAGCTCATAGGGCTGTCCACATCACTGGCTGGACTTTATTTCTTGTTGCTCAGCAATCCCTGGTCTTCTCACAGAAGTTCATTTGGGCTGAAAGTATCTTTTCTATCGCTTGCTTCAGCAATGCTAACTCCAGAAAACTCTTTGCACCTATCTAAGATTGGGTTAAATAGAGGACGTGAAAAATGGCAAATGTAGCAGAACAGAGAGCAGAAAAGATGAGTAACTTGGCAAAACACTGATAGAAAGAGGAATAGAAACCAGGAGTCCTGGTTCTCAAGCCTGTGTTCAAAACAGTAAACTATGCAATTTTTCCACAGTGTTATCTAGAAATTTCAAAGACAGAATGACATACTGTTGTAAAACTGATAATAGAGAAGTACCATCAGGAAAGCACTATTTATAAATGAGAGAGTGGGAAGGCATTCTCTATGCTGAATGTCATAAACAATGAGCGCCAAGGGACTAAGGGAGATATTTTGATGTTTGTGTGCTGTGGAAAGTTTTATTTAAGCACAAACATTGTTAATAAACATGGATTTATGTAATGTTTTCTTTGATCAATGAACTCTGATAGATTTAAAAAATCTTGCATATCACATTCCTGTGGGCCAGAAAGGAGAGCAAAAAACTCACGAACACATTCTTGAATCCTATAAATCCTATTTTATAAATCCTATTTTGTACAAGTTTATGCTACAATTTTTTTGCACTAATGCAAAGATTCTATGATATCATATAGGACAACTTTTTCAAACAAAGGTGGCCTACCTTGCATCCAAAAAATACATCTAAGGGCATTATCTTATATTTTATATTCACAAAATAAAATAATACACAGGTATAGAAAGAAGATTTGTTTTAATAAGCTGATTTAAAGCCTACTGAAAACAAGGAAGGCGGGGAAGAGCTCTTGCAGATTGATTGGATTCTGGATCAGTCCCCAGAATCAGTCCTATGCCAAAAAAAATCCACCCAGAAGTTATATATGATCTATGTTAAAAGCAAAGTGAATAGCTAACCATTTCCTTTTCCTATACTAAGTCCTTTTCTTGCTAAATCCATAGAAATGGAAGAATATGTGCACTTTATTTTAAATAGTCCCTGAACTTTCTTTCATATATATTTCTGATGATGCCAGAGCAATCAATATTATGTCCCAGGGATGTTGTTACTGCTTATTCCGTGGCTGTCACTCACAGGCTTATGTCCTTTCACTTGGTATGCTGCAAATTGCCTGCTGATCTGTGTCCTTCCCTCCCTCTCAGGATWACTTCACGCTGTTTACACAGCAAAACAAGCCGTATAAGCTCCCAGGGGCCCAGAGCTGCCACAGCTCACCGGTGAGTCTCCTTCACAGCAACGGGATGTGCCTTTGCTTTATGGTAGGAGACTCAAGCCCTCATCACAGCCAGCCAGTCTCGAGTGATAAAACTCAGGCTTCATGTTCTCTCTCTGTCTCAGTCTTTGAAAGGCAGGAGTCCCTAGTTAGCAGTATCTCAGATTACCTTTAGCCTGATGTCTAGCATAAAATGAACCAAAATCAGCATTAACATTTTCACTAAATCATTTAAGCCATTAATCCCATTGAAGCTACTTTCAACAAGTTTAAGGTTTAAGACAATTCCTTGCTAATTGCTAGGGCTTAATATAAGAGCATCACCTTATTTTCACATACTGTGCGCTCTGAGGGATATGAAAGTATCTTGACTAAAATCCTTGCTTAAGTCTAGTGTTTAGAGCAATTTACCGCTGACTCTTTTCGGCTGCTTTGCCGTTTCTCCTCTCCTCGTCGGAAGGAGGGTCAGGGTTTGCCGCTCTCCTGCTGATGAGGGAAACAGAAGATAGTGCAATGCAATTGCGCAGGCAGAAAGTAACCTAGTTCTTTCCTAGATATTTTGTTTGAAGAGAGCTTATTTTTCCCTTGAGAGGTGGGATCCTCAGGAGCAAACCATGAAGAAAACCTCTAGGCTAAGCTGGTGGTTACAAAAAGGAGGCAGCGGTGCACGACCGAAGTGGGGGCACTGTCTTTCTGCACGTAGTCTCTGCTCAAGCCGCAGAGGGCTTTCTTGCCCACGCGAGCAGGAAGGAGCGAGGACAAGAGTGGGTGCAGCCACAGGCACTGGGTATCAGACTACTCCACCGCTCAGGAAATTGGCAGCAGTTACTGGGAGGGCATCCAGGCCCTCCCTCGTGGGCCCTTAGAGGAAGGCAGAGTCACAGCCTGACAGAATCGTGACCCCGACTGCGCCACTGCTGCCACTCTGGAGAGCATTTCGTTCCCTCCAATCCTTCCTCTCCTAGGCCTCTATTCCCTCTTGCCCACAGACTTGCTCTGCAGCCCAAGAGGCCTGCAAAGCTGGGAGATGGGAGATGTGTCTCCAAAAGGGAGATAAGAATAAAGACCATAGCGAGCAGGGAAGCTGCTCGCGAGCCTGCCGGTACCCATTCCGGCAGTGCAGCAGGCCGTGCACCACATACCGGGCAAACGGCGCAGCATGGAAATACCACTGACTCAGCTGTAGCAGATGGCTCCGACTTGCACTCTGACCTTCTTCATGGAAGATCTCCCTTCAGCATTCGCAGCTTGCTGCTTTGAAATGAATCAGTGAATCTCCTGAAGCTGACTCTTTTCTCTGACAAAAATCCCATTCACATGTAGGTGATGCAACAGAACAAATCCATGTAATACCCTCAAAATAACAAAGGTAGTACACATCTTTTACCTTCATTGCCCCTGAACTCTTTTAACAAAAAGAAGAAAGAGAAAAGGAAGAGAGGAAGAGAGAGTGGTGAGAGCAGAATACTGAATATGCTCAGTTAAAACACTGTTTTTCTGTCCCACAGTAAGAGTACTCTCTGAATGCCCTCTCTTTGCAGACTGAAGGCTGAGCGCAGTGCAATGACAGGAGTTTCACTGTGTAGATTGCCATGACAGACTGTGTAAAACAAGTATGCCAAGCCTGCCCTGGGAGCACAGGGGCAAGTTTACCACCCGAGCGTGCCTGTGTGGCTGTGGTTTTTAGCTAATGGCATCACTGGGTGAAACCATCGTTGGGTTGGAGTGAACTATCCACAAACTGGATTAGTTTCAGACTGAGGCTATATTTTGATAGGCTTTTTATTTTCTTTTGACAGCAGCCTTGACAGAAACAGGCCCTCCTTCCTCTCACTGCTCTCCAGCAACCTGACACAGGGTGCAGTAGTGGCCCACAGGAACAACCTGGTCAGTCCCTGAATTAGCGAGGACTACTTAAGAGCAGCCAGAAGAGCACTGCTACTGAAGGTGCAGTTTGGGGCCTGATTGTCACCACTGCAATTTAGGAGTTTGAAAGTTGTGATGACAATCTTGGTGTGAATTGCGACGTGTGAATTGCGACAAGGATGTGTTCATCCTTGGGGAAAAAAAAAAAAAAAAAAAAAAAAAACGAAAAAAAAGTGTGGTGAAACTGTGTAACTGTTTTCATCTTGTTTTGTGGTTCTTCCTGTATCTTCTGAAGAATATGAACTATATTGTCTATGAATGAGTAACCCATCTGTTCTGCCCTGCTGCCTGGGTAGGCTTCCCAGGGTAGGCTTCCAAGCGTTGTTCGGAGCAGCTGGCAATTAAACTATACTGGTCTGCAGCAGTTCTGAGTGATGGTGTCATGATCTCATGCTACATGCATGTTGATGTGTTGCTTTCTTTTTTTTTTTCGTAATCATTGTGGTTTCCTGCTAAGCATGTTGGTGGTGACAGAGCAGTGGGTCAGCAGTGAAAAGGAAGCCATAGAGATTTGGGGAAACTTTCTGAAAATGCCAGCCCATCTTTTAGGAATAACAGAGAACATGTATCCAGGTAATGCGTCACTCAGTGGCTGGCCCTGGAAATCGTACTTTAAGTTCAAACTTAAGAGAGAAATCGTTTTGGTATTCTTAGGTCTTTTCTTCATAATGTAAAAAATACAAGGGTACTCTCTGTGCCCTCTTTTTTTGGCCTACTCAGAAAAGGATAGTCTGTCGATCAAGAAAAAAGCTTCCAATTGTGTAGCCTGTTAGAATCATTTCATTTCATTTCATTTCATTTCATTTCATTTCATTTCATTTCATTTCATTTCATTTCATTAATAACATGTGTTTACTACTGGGAGAAGCCGGCTCAGTGTGCTAAGATTTTGTTTGTCAGTCATTCATTGGAACCCCACTGTTAATCGCATACAATGGTTTGTGGTTATGCCACAATTTAACCCAGGTTTAAAAATACAAACTAGAGCCTTGGTGGTCTGCTGAGCAACGAGTGGAGCAGAGGTATTGGTTGAACCTGCCTTGTGGGCTGCTGGCTTGGAGTGCTGTACGAGCTAATCAAATTTATTAACTAGAGTCATGACTAGAATGCACATACTGGTGAGTGTGGGTGGGAGCACCCAGGTTAGACTACATTTTGGCTGCATTCTGCAAGGAGGAAGAAAAGCAACTCCTTGGCTTCCTTTCCACAAAGACAAATTGGAAACAGATATCAACTAGATGTTGGGATCTCTTTCAGTCTAATAAGAAAAAGGTATTTTTTTTGTTGTTGTGGCTTTTATTTATTCTTGTAGGAATGAGTTAGAAAAAAAACTGAGGGCATTTCAAAAGTGTCTACCTGTRGTGTTCAATGCCTATATATCATTGTCTTATCAAATTGCCCTGTTCGTGCTGCTTGAGTAGTAATATTGCAGGCAGAATCTCAGGCTCCACAATAATGAGGACTGACTGAGTATGGTTGCCAGAAGAGGGAGAGGCATTTGGCTACTAAAGAAAAGAATACTGGAGAGGTACTTGCATATCTTTAAGTGAATCTTTACCTTCTGGCTGGGCTAGAGAGAGACATAGTGACTAACCCATCTTTCTTAATTATAGCCAGATTATGATAAGTTAAAATGCCTGTTTACCACAGCATTGTGGAAAGTATCATTTTTAACTGCAAAGTTTGCAGTACTCTGAGAAGAATATATTCATCTCTAGAGAGAATTATATCCATTTTCCCGTGTTATTTTACAGCACAAGACGTTTTGCAGGAACCTCTTCAAGATTTAGAGCAATGTAAATGATATTTTTAAAAGGCAATGTTAGGATAAAGTAAATCACATGCATTTTTTATTCTGATGAAATGGCAGTAGTTTTGATTCTTTTATATTATATAAAGATTTCATAGTTTCATTTATCCTAATCGCTACAGTTATAGCTTGCTATTAGTTTGCTCTAATTTAGAAATGCCTAAGCAGATTCATTCATGAAGGCAGTGGAAAATTTATAGTTGTTTTAATTGTATATGGTTTTGTTTATTCATGTTTCAGATGCTTAGGTTATTAATGTGCATTATCCTTTCACTGTCATTATAAAAACATTCCTTCCTAAGAAATTAAATTAAATGCACAGAGTTTTGTTGAAGCTATTTGCAATAACAAAAACATTAAGCTAGTAAATTTTTATATATTCAGGGAAAGGTTAGATTTAACTCTGATACTAACAGTGAACTGAGACTACACTTTGTTCATCAGGTCATATCCCATGGAGAATCCTTCCCATTTCCACTCCTGCCCTATTTCCTTCAGTCACATGATATACTCCATGACATAACTTTCTCTCTGGTTTTATGGGAGCTAGAGGGGAGCTTTGGTACTGAAGAGCATCTGGGACTGCTTAAACTGTGGCAAGGAAGTAGGAGACAAGTGCTAATAAGAGGTGAAGAGGTGAAGACTGAAACATCCTTACACCCGACTATAAATCTACACCTACTATAACTATTAAAGTCAGTGAGAGTATTATATGTGGTGGCCTTTTGGGATAAGACTGCTATATAAACAACGACTCCTTCCCAGTTACCTTTAGAAAAAAACTCTGGTGTTTTGAGATTGTGTGCATTTTGTCTGCAATACTGCTGACTGTTCCTTCAAAGGATATTTAATTATTTTTTTTCTGCACTGTAAACGTTCCTGTGTACTAGCAARCCTGTTTGCTGGCAACATGCACTCTGGTATCATTCAGGCCTGTGTTGTGTAGTTCGTTATTTACAGGGTAAGTTTTCAGCAAAATGGGGAGGAAAATTCTCTGGGTTAATTCCATTTCAGAGATGTAATACTACTTGCATGTCCAGCATTCAGGTTAGTCGGATTTAGGCCTGTGATGTCCCCAGTCATGGTGGCCATCCTGGCGTGACGACTGAAATGCAGGGGTGGTAACTACAAGCTTGAAGTCAGTCAGACATGCACACAGGCTGACCACGRTGTGTTTTTCAAGCAGATTGGCATGGGCAGCACCACTAATGGAGGATGACAAGACTGATGTGGAAAAATTCTGAGACTGTCACCAGAGTTAGCTTTGGTACTTAGATATCATGATCAGTTGTTGAGAGCCTCATAGTTGAAAGCAGATGTCTCACTGGTGAGCAATGTACATGATGCCCATTCCACCAGGGTCACTCATGCTTTCCACAACTTATGCTGACCATTCCTTTCCTTTTCTTGTAAACAGTGTAAAACCATGACTGAGGCAGTGGCGTATGAGCAATTGCAGCTAATGTTAAAATTAGTAATTTCTGTATTTTAGAGCCAGTGTTTCTAGGCCTGCTCATGAAATTCCTCTTGTTTTGCTCTACTCAGTATCTAAGCTGCTTTAATCTGAGATTTTTTTAGAGACTTTTAAACAAAAAGAGAAGAAGGGTTATGAAAGAGAGAGAAAATAAGATACATATAGGCTTAGCCAGATGTGGAGAAATGTGTGTTTTCCAAATTAATTACAGTAAATTAAAGTTAATTATAAATATTCTCAAAAATTTTTATGTGAAATCCTGAAAAAAAGCAGTCTTAATTTGGACTGGTTAACTGAGAGGAGCTAAACGGAGGGAAGAGCTAGGCAAAGCCAAGCGGGAAATATTTTAACCAAGTTAACATCTCAGATTCAGCCCTGCATACTTCATAGGCTCTAACTTTATTTCACTTCTCCGTAGATTTGCTTGGTAGGTATAGTCAATTCCTGCAAATGACAGTCCATGTGATGGTCAGAACTGTACAGTCTGTAAGTTTGTGTTCTTCAGCGATTTGCGTTTTTCTTTCTTTTCACATGCTCAGTGCTTTTAGAAAAAGGAAATAATGCTTCGTCCCTGAGAGCTTCTACCTTGCACCTTGTTAACACTTTGAAAATCACCTCTTTCTGGCAGCATGGACCTGTAAAAGATGAGGACAAATGGCTGCCCATCCTCAGTTAGCTGTAGTTGTAGGCAGAGATAAAGCATGTGCACCAGCATGGTATAATGTACAGCAGATTGGTGCTTTGTGCAATTTAGCTTACTCTGTGCACATGCAGCACTGGTGCAATCTCACATGTTGTCATCTGTTGTTACTGCAGAGCTTTTTCTAGTCTACACAGACATGTCCCTTGTCCATCCACCGTGTCCAGTTAGTAACAAGGAAGCACAAGAAGCTGCTCATTATTGACACGGCTGCAGATCATTCTTCGATGTTTGCTTTACGCTTGCTGCTGTTTTTGAAGCTGAACACAGCCCCACTGTCATCGACTCCACATGAAATGAATTCTCTTAATTGTGTATCAATAGCTCAAACTCTSATACAGGTTAAGTCTGCTTGCCCTTTTTCTTTCCGAAAGACTGAAATAACTTAGGTACTGAGCGTAAGAGCAGTCATACTTGATGAGCCCAAAGGTTCCTCTCAGCACATATGTGCTCTGRCACATTGGCTGGCATCGGTGTTTGTTGAGAGGGGAGCAGAAGAACAGGGCGACCCGGCACCCTTGTGTGACCAGGGCACTCTTAGTCTCCAGCAGTTTGTGGTCTGGGGACTTCCTGCACCAGAGATGCAATCTCTGTGTGTAGTAGTGTCCTCCTGCATTTCATACTAGAAGACACCATGATCAGTCCATTTCCATCTTCACTTTCTGTGTGCCATTTATTTTATAAAGAATTTGAATTCTCACCCTCAGTTGTCTTTTTCCAAATGTGAAGAGTTCTGGCCTGTTTAATACACCGTGGCATGCAGGACATTCTATGTTGTTCATCATCCTTCTTACTCTGCTCTGAAGCCTTTCCAGTTCTACTATAACCTGCATAAGGGGAGAGGACAAGAACAGCACACTGGATTCAAGAAGCAGATTTCCTGTGGATGAACACAGTGATGTGACTATGTTCCCTGCTTTATTCTCCATGTCTTTTAATATCAGTTCTTTAAATTGTCTGCTTTTGAGCATTGAGCTGATGCTTTAAGCTGTTCATTATAAAGCAAAAATCTCGTTCCTTAGTAATAGCAATCATCTCAAAACCCTTCATTTTGTGTTTGAAGTTAAGGTTGCTTTATTATGTAGGCATAATTTTACATGTATCAATATTGGATCTCCCTGACACCTTATCACCCAGTCACATTAGTAAGACTTTTCTACATTTTTTTCAAGCAGCCTTCATTTCTGCTACCTTGAATAACTTTATTTCATCAGTAAACCGTTCGTCTCTTTTCTAAATCATTTATAAATAAGTAGAACAGAGCATGCTCTGGCCCAGAGAGCTGCAGAACTCCTTTGATAATCTCCTGCCACGGTTAACCTGTTGTTGACCCTGACCTTCTCTTTCCAACTGTTTAATCAGTTCTTTATCCATATAAAGATACAGATATAAGACTTACCTACATTCAACAATCCCTATCAGCTGAAATAATTTGGCTATTGGAAATGGTAAGCTTTTCCCCATAAGTTTTAGCAGGGAGAGAGAGTACTTCCTCCTTGTCTAGCTGGACAGAAGGGTTTTTGGTGCTATGCCTTCTATTCAGCAAAAAAGCCMAGGAAATCTAAGCTCCACTCAGAGATTTATGCGTGTCTTTTACAGAAATACCACAATTCTGGGCATTTTTTTCCCTTGTGAGGTGGAAAGGAATAAAACAACTGTGAGTTTTTGTTCTGTATGGCTAGGTGACCGTTCAGTCCATTCAAGTCATTGCTTCAGCACCCTCCTCTGCACAAGGAATTGAACAACGAATTTTGGCAAAGAAAATTCCAATTTGTGTCTAGAAGTTTTGCCACAATAGAATAACTGATTTTTCACACAGCTTTGTAGCATCCCTCAAAGCATAGCTCAAAAAGCAATAATATCAAACACCCTGGAGAAATTGTCTGAAAAGTGACACTGCATACATACACATACATTATGGAAAATCAATAGAAGTTTTTCTTTCTGTTTTTTTAATTCTAGGTAGTTAGTCCTCACCCTAATGTAACTGTGATTAATACAAACCTTTCAAATCATTTTGATATCTTTTGCCAAACACACAAAACATACATATTTAAGGTTGTCTTGTGAAAGAAGAGAGAGTGAAATCCTTCAGCTGAAATGCGTATCAAGGCAAATATTTTTAGTAAGTTCTTAAATGAAATTGAATGTGTGTGTGGGGGAAGTCAAGCATAGTTACTGTCAGTGCTAAACTGCGCTTTAGTGTAAACAAGTGGGTTGTTTTCCATTTGATCCTTAGACTTGTCCTTTGTTTTGCACATTGTATTAATTTTGTAGTTAGTGTTCCTGGAAAAGGGTGGAATGTACAGAATTTGGATTCAATCACCAGAAAAAGTACAGGTCAATAAAGTAATTTTTCCCAAGCGGTGGATATCTTTCTTTGTGAGTATGACCGAAAAAAGTCTATCCAGAAAGCACTCACCCACTCTAAGGCAAAAATGATAACTGGCCCTTGCGAGCTGCCCGTTCAAGGAAGCGGCAAAGAGGCGCCAAAGCACATGAGCCAGATGTGGAATGGCAAGAGATTGCAGGGGATAAACAACTGGAGATATTTTTACTGTCTTGAGTAGCTCTAAGGTTCAGGACTCAGATCTGCAGCTATCATAGAATTTAGCACAAGGTATCCTCACAGCAACCTGATAAACAAGGAATCTGGAGAACGGATGACACCTGAAACTCAGGCAAGCAAAGTAGTAGGTAGGTGTGCATAAATGCTTGCCAGCTTTCATTGCCTCATTATTTCAGAACTTCCCCAGTTGGGGATTTGTTGACAGCCACCTGTTTAGGAGTCTTCACCACTAAATGCCTCTGTCGGCCCAACTCTGGGACGGACGTCCTGCGTCGGGCACGGCAGCCTGTTGCACTGCTGAAGGACTTGTCCACTGATTCATGTGAACTAGTATGCTCGTCCAGTTTTGTCTCTATAGTTTTTAAATTCTTCATCTGCCGCGGTAGTGTTCAGCGTGGTTGGAAACAGCAAGCAGGTTTGTTGTCAGAAAGCGCAGAGCATATGGCACGTTTAAGAGGGCCTTGCCAAGGCTTAACTGCATAATGAATTGACTTTCGCTGGAGATGTTGTATAAATGTCCAGTGGTCTGTGCAGCAGCTCAAGAGGTAAAATGCTTATGTCCCCTTACGTTTTTGCTCTGACAGCATTTCCCTTGTATCAGAGCAATTTAGGTTAGATAGAAAGGTGGATCAATGCTGGCCCTACGGCCCCAGTCTGTACTAGGAGGTTGCACACACAGAGCAATGTTTGACTAATAATTCTAATTTATAAACCATCAACAATCCTAAAAACAGATTAGCCAGMGAGGACTTTTTGTGACAAATACCATGGCACTTTTCCACGCCGAACCACATAAAAGGACTCTGGGTCAGAAAAATGCATTCATTTAGGATCAAGTCTAGCAGAAGTCCCATGATTGCCAATGGAACAAGAATAACATCCCTGTTGCCAGACTTTTTCTAGGCAGTGGGTGGCCATGGATATAGTGCCGTCCCTTCCCCCACCAACATAGTCTCAGTGTTATAAGTTGATTTCTGTTGCAGTCCAGCAGCTATGCAGTCTCAGGGCAGCTGGATATCAGCCTGTACTTGCATTCCTGCCTTGGCAGCAGGGACTCTGACAGCAAAGGTAACCGTGATGGTTAACTTCAGTGCTGGCACAGCACAACTTTCTTTGCAGATGCATACTGACCTCCAGGAGCAAAGCACATGGGGAGCTCTAGGCCACCTCTGTCACCCACCCRGTGCTGCAGGACTCCTGCTCAGGTCTCAAGTCTGAACAATTTTAATAGGCCCAAATTTACCCACTTATTCAGCAAGTCAAAGCTCTTAAGAAACTCAAGCAACCAGGCTCCTCTGGGCTCTTTCCCTTCAACATAAATCAGAGCTAGAGGAGGGGAGCTGCCTGTGAGCTTTGCAGAGCACCGCATGTGGCAGAGTAAACTAACTTCAGAGCTACCTTTTTCTGCAGGACTAGCACAAAACATCTAAAGCAAGGCCGAAGACTGGGCAACCCATTGACTCTCTGACAAGAGTAATTAGGGACTCAGTTGCTCAGAGGAAAGATTCAGAAAACTGATGCCCTTRGCCCATCTATAGGGTTCAGTAACCTGAGCATATATTCTCCAACCAGAGTCCCTTTTTCAGCTGAATGCAGCTTTCTCATCATGCAAACATTTAGACAGAAAACTGAACATCTGAAATAGAAACATAATTTGGAAAGATGATGAAAGTTAAGAAAGTGGGAAGGGACCAGAAAGCATAAAATATTATATTTGCCAGGTCCAATATTTACTTCCTCTAGTTCCATAGCCATATGATGGGTGGATGAAGGTAAATGAGTCTTATTTATAGCAGATTTATGTAAATACACAAGAGCTTTTCCAGAACCTATATATATTCACCAGATATGAAAACTGCAGTAAATTAGTACAGTAAAAATGTCAGAAGCTTCCCTGAGATCAGCAAAGAAAAAAACTCCTAGTTGCTCCAACCCAGCCCCATTGCCCCGTCTCACATGCTAATGTTCTTGCCTTCTGATGAGACCCACATCCAAAAAGCGTGGGATGAGCTTGGTAGCATATCTGGAATATCAGTATCTTTGGTTGGTTTGCACAAAGGGGCAAGTTTAGGACCTACTCTCATACCTTTTCATGCCAATTTCTGTCTTTTCATTGGCATATTCATAAAATGTATATTGCAATTCAGTGATGACTTTTCAGTCAAGCTAATTCAGACTTGCCAAGAGGTCCAGTCCCATCCTTCCCTTCCTGTGATAGCTGTCTTGTACTGTGCTTGCCTGGCTACTGAGAACTGATCTGTCTGAAAAACAGTATGTTGTTGCTGTTGGAGGTGGTGGTGTAAAGTGGTTACAGAGCTGTACCTCACAGTCCAGTAAGTCCCTTTCTTTGCAGTACATGGGATATTGTAGAATGAGGTTTGTAGCACTGCATTTAATTACACCTTTCACACAACTCATAAAGCAGATTCCAATAGCTCTAATTTTAAATTTGTCTCCTGGATGCAGTGGAAAATGTGACTTTTTTGCTTTTCTATGTTTACAGCATCATAAATAATACACAACCTGAAGTGTTTTAAGTACACTAATATGCTCTTTTAAACAAAGTAGTGAAAATATGTAACATATAGTGTCCAGTTGTTTTTACTTGTTTCAAGGGTAAGGGTTTCTCCTTTTCAGGGTTTTTCAGGGTTTCTCCTGCCTGCCTAATTTTTAACTTTGCATAAGTTAAAGCATTCTTTGCATATTGTATCTCAAAGTAAAAGAAGTTCAGAGTTAGATGAAACCTATGTGAAGAAAGTAAGCATGAAAAAATGCTATGCAGTGTTGCTACTTAATGTAGATTTATCATGTTTCAATAGACTTCTCACCAAAATTTCAATCTGTGGTAGGCTTAGTATTCAAAATTGTATGAAATCCTTTGCCAAAACAGTATTTGAGCTGGTATTTAACATAGCAATAATGTCCAGTGTACAGAAGACTTTCGGTAAGGTAGTAGTTTGCATATAGTCCATCTTCATAATTCCAGTAGTTTTTGTGTTAGATTGCACCAGTTCCATGCTTTTATAAAATGAAGCACCACTAAAAAGCCTACTCTGTCATTAGGATTGTSTTAGTATCATGTGTTACGTGAATAGTTCATATAGCATATAGTCTTCAAGGTTGTTAAGTTTAGCTAATAATGTGGTATAACATATTTTAACTACATTTCTGTCTTCTGGAAATGAACATCTGGGTGCATTTTCCTCTAAAGAATGACTGTGTTCTAGCATATCGTGTTCATTTCTGAGCACTTCTGTCTCTTCTCACACAGAGGGACTTGGGGTATTTGTCATAAGTATCACTCACAGAAATGGAAAGTCCTGAATGTATTACGAGGTGGTGTGGTCTCTTACTCAAAAAATGCAATTGGTGTTCTTGGATGTTCTGCTTCAGTGAACCCTTCACACACCACACATGGAACCAGTAAAGGAGCACTGTTTCTTTCTTGAAATGGGCCATGCTGTTTCATTTGAAACAACATGTGTTTCTGCTGGGTGTTCTGTGGTTCTGTCTCAACAACATTACTCAGAGCTCAAATACAGCAGGTATCAGCCAAGGAACTCTCAAGTATCAGAGGGACGAATAAATCATATTTGCAAGAGACACCCATTCCTTTCAAATAGATACACAGCTATACATCTGAGACATATCGTGCTTGAAAGAAATAGTTTAATCTTCTCACTCTTCCAAAAAATGAAACGCCAAAGAACTTCCAGTAACAACTTAAATGAAAGTCACAGGAGATGGATTGAGACCTCTCTCTGTATTACTCAGGATCGTAAAAACCAATCTGTTGCCCGTGTCTGCAGCACTGGTGACCTCTAGTGCCCAAAGACGCGAACACTAATTCAAAGTTTCTCCAAAGATTTCGTTTCATGAATGCACGATACAGCAAAGTCCTTTAGTGCTAAAAAATTCAGTTACCAGCTTTCATTTTGCACTATTTTGTATGGAAAGTGGTGATATGGAAAAATAATACAGATAATTAAGCTCCATTAATAGCTGCAAGATTTGAGCTGTTTCTACGAGAAATATAGATTTTCCACAACAAATGCTGTGTTATATTTGCTTAGCTTCTTTATTTTGCACCTATGGCTGTTTGATGAAAATAGTTTTACAGGGAAAGCAAAAGACCTGTGCTAATCACAAGAAAATTACTTTCTTTTTTAATGAATTTAACAGCGTAGTTACAATGTCTGCCAAATTCTTCTGAAGAATATACCTGAAAAAGACTAACTGTGCAAGAATATTCATATTTGGGTTCCTTGTTTCAGACATTTGTTACTTTCCCGTTTGATGAAAAGGAACCCGGCCTGCACTGGAGATGTTGTGCTTCGACTGGTGCGAACTGCAGCTACATGAGACATATAGGTAATGTTTTACTAGCCCCTTGGAATTCAGCCAGCAAAATGAGTACCAGCTCATAAAAATAACAGTCAAAGAACCACAATRGCTTGGGACCTGAGATTTTAGTTACTGTGATATCTCGTGTAATATAACACACTGGGGCAGAAGGCCTGACTATTTGAGATGGAACAAGAGTGGGAAAAATGTATCTCACAGATTTGATTCAAATATGTTATCATTCAAAATTATGTTATTTGACTCTCAAAATAATATAATATGCTGAGCAGCTTTGGTCTTCAGAGCTCTTCTGTTATCTGTGAAGATGAGCTACAGATGCAAAAGTCCAGGCACTGAGGAAAAGTATCTTGGCAGAACTCTCTTCTGAYGGATACATGGAGTCTCTCTTGAAGTGGGTCTTTGTACTTCACTCAGATCTTAAGTAATGAGAAGTTTTCTTTAACTAATGTTAATGTGATGGTGTGTAAATCATAAATGATACACATTTAATAGTCTTAACAGAAGTATATTAAATTGTGCCCTGAGACAAGTAGGACAAAAAGTGGTACATAAAGGGGTTAGTAAGTCAATATATGCTTTACAACCTTAAAAATGTGGACTGTATTAAAAACAATATAAAGTACAGAAATTATTCTTAAAGCGGAGAGGGAAATTTTAAGGTTTCTCMTTCCAAGATTAGACCAGAACCAACAGAACAGTTTAGCTCTATCACCCTGCCTACTGGTCTTAAACCCTTTTCTGTACTGTGATCTACTTTTAAAAGAAAGACTAATACTTGCCTCCTGGTTGGTGATAAAGGACACTGGAGATGTGGGTTTGAGTATTTTCATATTGATAAAGGAATTTGATCCTTTAGTGCTCTGCAGTGCAGTCTAATACAGAAGAGGTGGGCAGTTGTCCTTCTTCTCTAATTACTTTATAAATGAGAAGGATCCTGAGATGGACTGAAGACCTTGGAATGGATGAAGACATGTTCCTGCTGGACTATGTAAAGTATCTAGCTACAGAAAGTCTCCATAAGACACATAGCACGGTTCCATTTCTTCTTAGATAAGGCACAAATCAGCTTGCAGGTATTTTAGATTACCACTCTGACCTGTCTTCATCTTTCTGGGCACCACATAAGGGCCTTCTGTGTAATTCTGACTTTTCTGCAGAGATCAGGTGTCTGAAACTCTTAGATGTTTCAGTTGTTTATTAATCTGTCCAGAGAGTTCTAATGGCTAGGGTCAAAGAACTTCAGCATTGTAGTTTTTGAGCATCTCTTGAATAAATGCTTATGTATGCTTCCATGAGCAACAGAAATAAAGAGAGTGTGGCAAGAAAAGGTGTGCAAAAAGCTAGTCTTCCCTGTAATATAAACCATGCGAAAACCATTTACACACAGAGAGGCCATAAGTGCAATCTTAAAATCTATATGTTGAGTGGCAAAGCCAATTATGTGACTTCATTTCTGATGTAATTTGATGACTCTGGGCAGAGAACATAAGCAACCTAGCTACAACTTTTTAACCTTTCTGCAGCTTATATAAGATCATAACAGAAAAGTGAGTTACAGTAGCTTGCTATACACAGGAAAATTTTRGAATGAGGAAACTTTTTAATGAAAAAAGCAGCTTGAATTCAAATGTGAGCAAAACATTATTTTGGTAAATACTTTTATCCTGTCTGTATGTTCGCTCTCTAGGGTCCCAAATCTAGGAGCTTTAAAACAGTAGCAGTGCAGAGTCCTAGACACATTGTTCAAGGCACCCAAAATGCACATTTTGGGGAGTACCACTGTAGTGCAATTTATTACCAGTGTACATTAGTGCCTTAGTATAGAGCCTTTGCTCCTCACAGTGGCCTTGCTTGTAACACACAGCTTTGCCCCCTTGCAGCTTTGCAGCTTGTCCTGCCTGGCACATGCCCAGTGAAGATGATGCCCCTATCAGCTTCCTGAGGGTCTGTGAAAAAGTAAGTATGGAAATTATTGGCATATTAAAGCAGATTCTCCTGCTGAGAATTTTCAGAAGTTTATTACCAGACTTAAAGAAGGGACTTTATTCAATTTCCCACCATGTTTATTGCCACATGGCATGCCTTACAGTAGTCTGCTTGGCTCGTAAAGACTATAAAGAGGCCATGAAAGGCATGAGGACTTGAAAGCAGTGATCTTCTGTGGGAGATCATATTTAAAACTGGAATTTTGAATCAATTTTCTCAGAGCTGCATTCAGTAAACCACTGGCTAGCAGAAAGATCATGATGTGGAGGATAATCCCTTCCCTGCTKCTCTCTGGCTTAGACCAACAGAGACCCACTGCCAGCCTCCAGAGGCAGGGTGAGCACACGGGAGCTTTCATTCAGGGTGTCTCCAGCACTATTCTGTTCTTCTAAATAACTGAATGTATCCCAAAATTCAAAACAACAGCTTTTAGGCCATATGAGAACTGTACAGGCTTGATAAACTTCATTTTTACTATTCTATTCTGCTTACGCAAGCGAGAATAACAAATCAGGCAGGGTGGAATTAATAAACGGAATTAAGAATAGATTAAATTTAAGAGTATTGCAGCCATCAAAAAATGAAATATTTCACTCTTTAAACATTCCTACTAAACATCTGGGAAATCTTAGCTTAAAAATAGTGTAGCAGGCACAATGGAAAATCCTTGAGAGTGATGACAGCTCTGATTTCATATGTATTTATAAGCCTGTACTTCGTTTATTTTCTTGGGATTTCTGAATTTGACAGAGACAGATATCTGAAAATAACTGACATGCTAGCTGTCAGCCTCTCCTTAAAATGTGTGGTCAATACAGATCAAGGGAGCCAAAACACAAGGGGCTCAAAGTTATTCTCCATTACAAAACCTAGAGAGGATGAAGTATTTTATAGTTCCTGAATGAAATGCTCACATGCAAAAAAATAAATAGCTGACAGTCTCTCACTTCAACAACTTCTATATGATGCTGAAGTCAAACTACAACCTACAGTCTGTGAATGACAAAGGACCCTGCCACTGTAAAATAAACATGGAAACATGAATCTAAGAGCTGTATGAGGCATCTGCTACAGAGGACAAACTTTCATCTATTATCGGGACTATTTTTTTACCAGTTGTATGAAAGAACCATCCTAAATATCTTGGGTTTTTGTGCGGAATAACTTCGAGGGAATTCAGCTTACAGATCCATCTCCACTCTTTCTTGTAGGCATTATGAGAAACCCATACTTTTGGCAGGCAGGCAAGAGGGAGAAACAGGACAGTCCTAAATTAAACTGAAAATGTATTGAGAATTTTTGCATTATATGCTTTGGACTATCTAATAGAAAGAGGAAAGATCCTTCACATTTCAGTGTTTGGTGTGCTAACGCATATAGCTAGGATAATGAATTAATCAAAAAGGCCAACATACCACTTTCCATTCAAAAAGCAGAGATAATAAAATGAGTTTGGAAGTTCTCCAAATGCAAGTAGGGAGACAGCAGTGGTTTCTGTTAACTGTCCACGACACTGAGACTTCTTGTGTGGTGTCAGAAGATGTGCCAAGGTAAGCAGGAAGAGGAATGAACTACTTACCTCCACATCCTATATCCGCTACACTTTGCATAAATTTTCAAGAGAGAATCTACCTGCAAGTTTCTGCTGGTCAGAGAAGGCAAAATTTCTTCCACATGTGACAGCTACGTTGCTTGTTAACCACTGAGATTTAAGAAGTCTGCTCAATACAGGATCTCAGTTCTGGATGATGATATTGTGTAGAGAATTTTATAAGTCAACAAAAATGCCAGTCAGCTCTCTGAAAACCTGTAAGATAGGGACACTTACAGCTAATTCCTCAAGGGGATCAGCTCTCCTTTTCAGTGGAATTATTTTGAGGATAATTCATCAGGAATGTCCCTGGAGCCTTAAAGCACTTCCTTAGCCTCATATGGGATAAAGAGTCATAGGTCTGTGTGCACATATATGTGTGCATGTGGAACAGAAAGACCTGCAATACTGCAATGTATGTGACAATCTTAGCTGCAATCATTTTGAGCTGCCCCGTGGGAGGTATCTTGCTACAAAGACCTTTTGGGTTAAGAGGGATCTCACTGTTTTATGAGCAAATAGAAGCTGCCGTGCAGTCTAATCCGTAAATGTAGTACAGTTTCTAATTTAAATGACTATAGTTTTTCCCACTTATAATTATCTGTTCATATCATTCTGCCACTATGTATCATTCCACAGCTCTAAGCCACCTACAGCAATATAGGCATGAAAATAAAAAAACTGCCAAACTGCTAAAAATCTGCAAAAACTTCTATTTGCAATCATCTGATACTCGAGGAGTTTCTAAATAGTTAACAGCTTCCATGCTGCTGAAAATAATCAAATAATAATAAAAATCAAATTCTGCAAGTAAAGCCTAACCTGCTGTGCGAGATGCAGAGCAGTGCTGATAAAAGCCTGCCATATGAACACTTTCTATTGGATTCCCTTTCTCAAATTAACTTTATGATGGAAGCAATCTTTTTTTTTTTCTTATTTAACATAACATACTATTATGTGAGATACTGGGCCAGTAAGAAAGGTTTTCCAGCTTAAAGCTTTCTGTGGTTTGAAGACAGGCTTTCAGTACCATAGAGCTATAAAGTTCCATTCCATAAACATTTCATATTTAATAAAATGAATTTTATAGGGTAGCAGACTGTAGCAAGAGAAAGAATCACATTTCTAGTATGAAGATACTAAACTTCCTCTCCCTTTTCTAGGTATTAGATGGTATTACTACTTTTTTATKATTGATTCTTTTATGGGCAGTGGCTAATGCGACTCAGCTCATGTTAATGGATGATGACTTCTCCCATAGTAGCACAGCAGCCTCTATTCACCTGATCTTCAAGGTGTTGGGGCTTTGCTGCCACCATAAATATTTTCATGGTTAGTTATTTCTCTGTGTTACCTGTATCTGTTTTGYCGTCATTGCAAGTGAGTTACCTACATTTGAAAATAAATGACAGCAGCCAGATTACACTAATTATTGTTCCTATAATGTCTATTAAAATAAGGGAAGCAGTGTAAGTAAAATTTGGCAAGGATGGCATAATTCCTACATCAATAACGTCTAAGACTGATTTTAGAGATATATGACTGCAGTTTAAGCCTTTTAGTTTGGTTGTTTTTTTAAATGTGGAGTGCCACATATCGTGCTGTCTGTTCAGTGTTGCTGTTCCACAGATCCTTAGATTTCAAGGCTCACTTCAGCTTCCAGGTGATGAAGGGACACAAATCTTGGAAATATGTCTTCTCAGTTAAAACTTCTCAACTTACTTCCAAGTAATACACCAGGGAACTCTAAAATCCTGGCTGTGTGTTTACCTATCTATCAAACTGCTTATGAGCCTGACTTCCTTGGCTTCTGAACGTGTGTTCCCAAGTCCAAAACAATCTACATATGTGTCTGACCTAAACAGACAGACTCTGGGATTACAGCTTCTAGGCAGGCAGGACTTTTAATGGTTTGCAATTAGAGATTTATAAAAAAAAACTGAACCATCTCTCAAAACTATTTCAGGATAAAAAACATTCTAACAAAAATAATTGSCAGGATTTTTTCCCCTAAGTAATTCTAATTATGCGTATGGAGATAATAAATGAGAGACCTACACCTATGGCATGGTATCTGAATGGTTGTTCTAAAGTATGAGGAGAAACGGAGGTACTGCTGACCCCGACTATGTAATTACATGGCCAACATTTGAAAACTGAACTTTCCAAAACCAGTGAGTAAGAAGTAGTAGTTAGAAAAAAACCCATGTATATACACACACATATTTGTATATTTCTTTTTTCTTCGTTTGTAACACTTTGTAGAAGTGACTTCTGTCATTTAGTGAAGTGGAGGTGTTTTAGGAGGCATGATACTTAYGGAATACAAATTTGGGGGAATGTACAAATCTATTTGTTTTAAACCCTTGATCTCAGTAAAAGAGGTGGCAGTGCCTTTCCAACATACACCACTTTGCCTCGTATCCTTCCTTCTGAAAGGATTTATGTGATGTAGTTCAGGAAAGGTCGTAAATTAACAGGGATTAGTACTCCCTGGTAAGTCTTGGGACCTAGATGAGGAGTATCTCCTAAAGCGGCTTTGTGAGGTTTTGGGTATTATTTTATAAGTGTATACTGGAAGGAGATTGCTTGAGTACTGAAAGACTTTTGCCAGGGAACAGTGGGCTTGATAATTTCATGCTTTGAGACCAGGGGAAACAGAAGTATTGTTAATATAATGCTGATCCTTGTGGATTCCAGAGCTTCTGTGTGGTCCAAGGGAAGATTTCTGTTATTAGGTTGCAAATCAGCATCCTTCTACACATCTGCTATATACCCCCTTATTCTCCTGTAAGTAGGTGCACTCATTATTTGTACCTTTTTTCTCTCTCATTTGTGTGGTTGAAGAGAGACCCTTTTGGGCCTAGTTAACTTGTCTGACTTAGGCAGAAGAGGGCAGTCTCCCTTAGGATCCTTAAGTGGGAGGACAGACCTCTGGTGTTTCAGAAATTCACACCTAAATGGACTCTCCCTCTGAGTTGCCCATATTGTCCATATAATTCCTTGAACATGAGTTGTGGTCCTTCAGTTGTAGAGAGAGGTTGCATGAATGCTTTGATCTATATATACTGGAACATATAAAGATATTAATTTCTTAGCCAAGTAAATTATTATCAAAAGGGAGAAAAGTACAATTGTTATTGGAKATATTCTTCAAAGAAAGTTGGAGAAAAAAGCATTGGTTACATGATAGTTTCAGAGCAATTTTTGAGGAAGAAATGCTTAGGGGAAGCGGCTCCTTGTGCTACTTATCTGTAGACTTGGAAGGCACAATGTTCTGCAATGGCCTGATAAAGAAACGTTGAGTAAAGAAAGTATATATAAGATAAGGAAGGTATACTAGTTAAAAAAAAAAGTTAAAAAGCTGCTAATGTGACATATGCAAACATTATGCTGCCATTTGGAAGTTTTATTGATGCAGAGAAACCAGAAATATTACTTTTTTTTTTTCTTTTTGCTTAGTGTTTGGTGACACAGCAACTTGCTGAAAAAAGGTTAGCCAAGGACAATTCTGAAAATGAATTTCTTGTCTGAATCCATTCTTACAGAGCTAGTCAGCTAAGAAAGTGATTCTTGAATCAGAATCTATTTTCATTAGTGACCATAATTTGGTATTGACTGCATGAAGGAATCTTTCAGTCTTTGCATGACTAGCATGGCATTCCATTAGTTCATTCCACCTATTTCAAAACAAAGTACACGTTTTAATTGTCTATTTCAGTTCTGACTTATGATGTTGAAAAAAAATGTTGTCCCTCCCAAAGCTGAAATGATTTCAGATTGGGGTCTATAAAGCTCTAAATTAAATAAATCATAATAAATTCAATAAAGTATGGGTTAATTTTGGTGGTGTAGCCTATGAGGTGAATCTGCTACCATGAGTGTCTAGGAGCATTTTAGACGGCCTGCAATAGCCTGGCTGGCCACACTGTTCAGTTCCAGAAGAGTGCAGATCTCCCTTTTCACACTTACCACAACTGCCAGTCCTATGTGCATGTCTCTGATAATTGTGGTATCTAAAGTGGCACTGGGCTCCTCTGGGCATATGAATTGCTACCAGCAAGTTTGATGAGCAAACATTTGTTTGCATAGCAAGTATTTGTCTTAATTTACCAAAGCCTCCTGAAAGTAATCATGTAATTAGTATGATTTTCTTAGTAATGTTGCCTAGAATAGCCTTTATAGAAATTAAATAGCTACTTTGTATTTTAATTTCTGAGGAACTCTGTGTTCAATGAGGTAAAAGAAGGACTCAGTTATAACACTGTTCTTTATCAAAGAAATATGAAATAATTTAAGTTGGAGGCGCTCTGGTCTGGCTCCACATTAGGTCATGTTGCTGAGTGTCCTGTCCTGTCGAGGTTTGAATATCTGCAAGGTAGGGGGGAGGAATTTAATAATCTCTTTTGGCAATACTCTTTGGGAAGAATTATCTGCTTATATCTAGTCAGAATGTCCCTTGCTGCAKTGTCCATTGTCTTTCATTCTTTGTCTGGCTCCATCTTCTTTATAATCTTCACTATGTAGCTGAGGACAGCAATGAGACCCTCTTCCCCAAGACTTCCCTTCTGCAGGCTGAAGAATCCTGTGTCCCTCATTCTTTCCTTATAAATCATGTATGTAAACTGTATGAGTATCTAACCATCGTAGTCACTTGCTTGCTCCAGTTTGTCAGTGTCTTTCTTGTACTGCTGAGCATTAAAGCAGCCCACCAGAACTGGTCTCCCAAGTTCCCCTTGGCCAGACCAAAGGGAATAACCACTTCCCACAGGCTGCTGACTGTCAGGGAGCAGCAAAAGAAGGCGGCTCCACAAGAGGAGTCAGGAGTGACCCCAACCCAGGCAGGACCAGTTGCCTCACTGGCCTGGAGACAGTATCACAGTGACAGTGACCAAGCAAGGCAGGAGACWTGGCTGGGGAAATGAGCTCACTAATAGTGAGTTGCACTACAGTGCATGAGTCCATGGAGGTGAAACTATTTTGTTATGTGCTCTTGTTATGTACACTGAAAAAATAGCCTCAGATGAAGAAGAATATAGTATGATTTGTGACTACTGGAAGAAAACATGGTTGTCTTTTGTGATTAAGAGACTTTTCACTTTTTTTCTCCTCTTCTGGAGAAACCTGGCCATGGAAGGAGATAATTTTCCATGATGAAAATATGTTTTCATAACTATGGGCAGTCTCTCTGTAAGGGTAATATGTAAGATTATCYACAGCACAAGTTTTGTAGCTTGTGTAGTGTTTAACTTCTTGTAAACAGCTGTTCATGAATCAGTCTGTTCCAACCAATAAAAAACTCAGGAAATGATAAGCGCAGAAGGGTTGGTCTTTGGAGATCTTTTGCCTTTCCTTGCTGTGCGGACAGTGATGAGGTTATTTTCACACTTGTTTTCTGGCTTTTTTTGCACTGTGCCAGATACAAAAAGGAAAAATGAGCTTGTATATGGCAATAACTACTTACATTCTCCTGCTTACAGGTGAGTGAACTTATCTTTATACTTGCTTTCTCAGCTATTACTTTCTTTTCAATTCTGTTAATTACTGTATGAAGATACACCTAAATGTATTCTAAATGGGAATTAGTATGAATTGATCTGTAAATCATTGTACAATCACTGTTCATGTTTTCTTTTTATTTATGCATTATTATATTGTACCATATGAAAGATTACTTTAGTTTTATCTCTGTCAGTAAGTTTGAAGTCACTTAAAATCGAGGTAAAGCGTAAAGATATTTTGCCATACACATTTTTGTAGTCTCTAATAATCGAACTTCAAGAATAAATTGGGTTGTTGTTTTTCAAAGAAATTGATTTTTCAAAGCAATTCTGTGCCATTGCAGGCACAGAAAGGAACAGATCAGTATTAGAACTTGAGGCATGGTAACAAATACACATAATACATTTCTTTTATTAGCACCTGGGTACAGGTGAAGTGACAATATCTCAGTGATGCTGCAAAATAGAGCAAAAACTCTTCAACTGATTCCTAGTTGAGAAGTGAGTTCAGGACGTTTAACTATGAGCTTATTTCAYTTGTGTTTAATGAAATGAGTTTATGTTTTGAGATTAGAATTTGTGGCGGAATATGATGTAACAGAAACTCTGTATATGATTAATTTTCACTGGAATATTGCCTTCTTGTCAAAATTTAAAAAAAAAAAAAGGATTAAATGGATACAAAGACAAAAGGGACTTTCTTTACACCTTTGACCCACTAAAGGCAGCAAGAGAGCAATAATTTAAGGAGGTGCTAAGAGATAGTGTTGTTTGGTCTAACTGACATTCTAATCATGAGAGCGCCTGGAATCTCAAGATGACAAGCCTGGCTGAAAATTAATGCCATCTATTTTCAAAAGAGTTCATGGAGATAGGTATATCTACAGGCCCAACCTATAGAGTTGTGCTCTGTTTAACATAAGTCTTATAAAGGCCCCTCGGAGATAAAGCAATCTTTTCTGCTAGCCATGGAACAAATTCAACCAATTGCTAACAAGAACAGCATATTCTCAGGAAAAAAAAAAAAAGGCAGTATCTGCCTATTAATACTGCTTTTTTCTTTTTGCAATGTCATGAGTGCATGTYTCCTATTTTTCAGAAGAGCTGTGGACACTATATATGGAGATTATGCTATAATTCTAGCAAGAACTATTTTGAAAGCAAGATCTCTGAGGCTAGACCAGAACTATGTTCAGTGGCATTTATTTATGTGCCTAAGAAGCTCGCRTGCTGCAAATTTATCTGCATCAGAATGGGTTATTGCTTGTGTAAAATTTCCTAGGACTTTACTGACTAAACTCAGTACCACAGAAGTTTTGTATTTTTAATGGCTCCACTGACATACTATCAGAAAGCATCTGCTTAATGCTGCAGTAATGGAACCAAGCATGTACTTTTTTTCTTGTCATGCAGGAAATATTCAAGAAAAGTATCTTTCACCCTTCCCCAAATTTTCTTTTTCATTAATTTGCAATTTAAATTGAGGTGGAGGATTTTGAAAGAAATGATGTTTTCTTTTGTTAACTAAAGCAAAGCAATGAGTTGCATCAACTATATTAATAAGATTGCTTCTCATAACATATAAGGCAAGAGGAAAACTGAGAAAGAACATGGACATCAACAAACATCTCAGGAGGATTTAGCTGTCATATTCTAACAAAGAAGAACATATTCAAAACAAAGAAGAAGAAATGGGATATCATTTCACAGGCTTACAGTTAACTGGCTTTGCAGACTTTCACAGATTGCCCAAATTAGTAAAGGGTACAGCTTTGCCCCCTTTTTCTTTATGGATTTCAAGTTCTTACTTTAAAACACAGAAGCACTGCAATATCTGAGGAGAATGTCTGTGAATATACATATTTTTTTAATCTGAGTAAATGATAGTCTTGTTTTGAAATCTTGTTCTGAGGAAAGGATGTAACAATTTCAACTGAAATGTTCATACAGAGCCATCCAAGTTACCACCATTTGAAAGCATCATTTTATAAAAAAATTTATCTGACAGCCTTAGTGATAAATTATATATTCCAGTAATATTTGATATATTCCAGCAATAATATATTTGTGTTTAAATTTTAGGATACTTTTGTAARAATATGCAGGTTGCTGCAGGCACAATTTCGCCGTCAGTAACAGCAGTGTTAAGTAACTCACCTCATCCCTTCAATACCTCTAAGATACATCACGTGGAACCAACTTCTAAACCAGGACCACCCCATGTAGATCATGCTCCAGGTTTGTTTTTACTTCTTCCAAATCCTCAGTTCCTTCTTCAGTGTCCACACCTGAATCTTGTGAATTCACTCTTTCATTTTTCCCTTGTTGTTTCTCGCATAGTGACTCTGTTTTTTACTGTGCATTTACTGTGGCCTGTTCCTGTTTGAAGTTTGATTTATGTCCTGCTGAATCTTGACACATTGTCAGTTTGATAGAAGTGGCACCCTTTCTCAGTTTTTGCCAAGCCTGTTGCCTAAGTGTTACAAAGTTAGAAGTTGGCTCTCTTCTCCTGGAGACTCCGCAAGTGCCAGTTTCTTGAAATGGAAGACTTAAAGGCATGGTCAAGCTGATAGCTGCTGCAGAGCATCAAGCAACCCTCCCAAAACCTGAAGCCTAGTAATAGATAATGTCAACCCTTGTCCCAAGCATAAAGTAAAACCTGTTAGTTTACATATTGTGTGTTACTTTGTGATTGGAGCTAAGAATGAACTTACTGACAGTAGCTGTCTCCATGCCAACAGATGAGAACTTCTTAAGTCAATTAATAGATCATACCCTACAGCTATATTTAAAAGCAGGTACAACTCAGCATAGTTAGGTAAAGACAGATGGTTGTAGGTACCTTGGCCTGCTTTGTCCAGTGTTATAAGATGGGACACAGGGTTGAAACCGTCTTCTACTCATAGRAGCAACATTTAAACAGAGCCAAGTCACTTTGGTATCAGGATGTTATGAACAAAATTCATCAGTACTTTACCACAATTTATCTGTAGTTTAATACATACTGAATGTGGAGTATGCCATTAAAAGTACCTTGATGGTGTCTTTGTTGATACCAGTATTGCAATACAAATGAATTTGAATTTGTCATTTCACTATGCCTTTTAAAAGCTCTTTCTATCCAAAATTCTAGAATAGAAGGATTGCAATTCTTCTTGCATTTCTTCTATTCTTGCAGTCTAAAAATTGCAAACAGTAATTATCAGTAACTCCAACTTAAATGGTTTCCTACTACTAAACTAACTACTGAAGGCAGTTGTGGTAAATAAAGGTTGTGGTAAAACGGCTGTTGGGGCAGCTTTGCTAGCTGAAGAGCTAGTAATTTCACTTATCTTGTTTCTCCCTCAYGTCTTCTCTGTGATTCTTGTGTCTGAACAATACTGGAGGGTGGGTGGTGAAGTTTGAGAGAAGAAAGGCAAGAAGGAGGAGGCATTTTTGGTGGTGACAGTCTTATCTGCTCCCTCCTTCATCATGTAGCATAGCAGGACCTGAAGAAAACTGCTATTCTGATTTGGGCTAAATGATGTTAACTGTAGATATATAGAAATATACAACTCTCTAAATACATGAGAGAGAGTACTTGAACATAAAAGCTACTTGTCAAACAGATAAAGTACATGTGAAGGAGAGTAAAACAGAAATCAGTATGTAAGTGTGGTGAATATAGGCCCAGATTAGGTTGCAGTTAATAGCTGAAATCTATTATTTTGACAGGAAGTAATGATTTAAAGTTTGTTGCTAACATTTAAGCATAATTTTGGTGCTTTGTAATAAAAAAAAATATGCAGAAGTGCATTCAGTTTCATTACATATAGCTGTACAGTATATTCATGGCTGTAATATTTTACTGTTTTTCTTTTGAACAGCAGGAGGGATCCCAAATCCATTAGGTAAGCTGACAACTTCAGTATGTTTTATTCTGCTTAAAGAAGGTTTGAAATTCCAACTTCTTTTACCACAATTGATTATRAAAATTAAACCTGAATATGGACTGCCTATGTTAGCCTGAGAAGTTATCCTTTTATGAATGGGGACTGAAGACACTTTTCAACTGAAAATCATTGTATTTTTCCTGGTATACTCATTTGAGTAATAAGAATGTCACTAGACAATAATAATTTAGTGGTTTGGAGTTATGATAATTACTCTTTGAGGAGTTTTCTTTCAGTAAAGCTTGCAACATCAGCAGTAATCCACAGTTGGTATACTAAGGTTGGAGATGAGCTTATTGTTATGATAAATGGAAGAGGGAAAATCTGTTTTCAAGCAGAAAAATGATATTCAGCAATAAATTATTATGTGAATATTTGTATATATTACTTAAAATATTATTAAATTAATTATTATTAAATATCATTTAAAATTAACATAGCATTATTACCAGTAATTAAAAATTAACACTTAGCTTTTTGCTGATAAGAATAACTAGACAGACTCTTTTGTTAGCATTCTGCATCTGAGCTGCTATGCTGCGGGACAACAGCTGTAAAAATGAAAGGAAACCTGAAAGGAGAAGCACAGTCAAATAAACAAAGCATGTTGCTTATTTTCCTCCATAAGCAAAGCTGCTTTGGTCTCCCAAGTGTTCCAAACATCCTCAAAGTGGGATCGCAGAAGTTGTTGATAGAATTGTAAAAAGTGTTCCACTTCAGGATGTTGGGAAGAAGAATGAAAAGAGATAGGCTTTGTAAGTTCTTTCAAACAAAGCAAAGCTTTTGATTAGCATTATATTTCTGACTATTGACTATCATTTCTGAGCAGATGTTTTAGAATGTGCCAGAGGTGAGCTGTGTGGAGCTGATCTGTTACAGTTTAATTAAGATGAAAGTTACTTTGTCTGCCAAAATTAATTACTGACTGTAGTAAGCTGCAGTTTCCTCAGTGCATTCTGTGCTTAGCCAGATTTTAAATTGGCAAGACTCTTGTTTAGAAGCAAAATAAAGATCCAGATTCTACTGTAGCATATGACTATTCTGTGTTGCATCATCAATGTTAATCAATGTTTTCTTAATGACTTGCAGTAATGGTACCTTTCTTTTGCTCTTCCAGTGGCAGCACTCAGCATTTCCCTTGTGTTCGTTTGTATTATTGTTGCTGTTTGTATTTACTGTGTAGTAAGAAGGTCAAGGGTAAGTCCAAGTCTTTACCTTTTGATATTTAAATCCGTATAGAAGGTCAGCTTCCCACTTTCTTCACTTGTCACATGGGTTAACGGTACTYCTTTTCACTGTACTGGCTATCTCCTTTACATTTTGCCACTGTATAGACTTCTGAAAAACAGTCACCCTTTAGTCAATGTATCCTTCATTTAACTTAGCCACTTCCCTTCCTGGCCAGTAGATGCTCACAGTTTTGTAGCAATACTCCCAGGTTTGCAGAGGTTTACTCTCTTTAACAACATTTTTAGTCATTAAAAGAGAGACCTGCATCAACGATGATGGTTCCCCAGTTCAAGTGAGCCTAGTCTGCCTGGGTTTTTGGGGGGTCTTAAAACTATTTTGCAGACGTAGGCTTCTCTGTGATAAATTAACATTTCTGACAAATTCAAATTGTAGGTCACTTACCTAATAATAAAAGTAAATGTAGTAACAATAAAGATATAGGCTTGCAAAAATAGCCTGCCATATTTAAGAAGCAAGATAATATAGGTAAAATACCACCAGAACTAACACTAATATATTGACTGTATTGATTTTGTATTTGTTAAGCTTAGATGTATGTTTCAGTGAAAAACAAATAACATATTTGCGTTTCTTGCACAGAAAGGTTCAATTGATATTAATTCAGACCCCTCTGGCGAAGCTGGGTTGTCCTTTAAAAACATCAAAGCATGAGAACCAATTGAGGTAAAAGATGTTCTTTCAAAAGAACACTGCAATTTCATGAGGCTCTGTGTACTTTTTTTTTTGTGCTTCAGCCAGTGTTTCAAATCACTCCAAAATAATTTGACAAGTTGACAAGAATTACTGGTTCTTGACAAGAACCACTGCCATTAGGTAAAGCCTTAAAACTAGGGAGGTCCTGACGTGCAGAAGAACCATGTGATGCGGGTACTGCACACCCTGCAGTACAGTAAGGAAGAGTTCAAACTGCTGCAGAGCCCTGATCCTTATAAACTCTTAACTCATCAATACCAGAGCTAAATCCAGTGCTGAGAACTGTATGGTAATAGGGGACTCAGACAAACTTAACCATTGGTGTTTGTGGCCTTTGCCATATATTTGATTTGTTATGTGTTAAAATAACAAATAATAAAGTATTTTCATCCTATTTCTTACTCAAATGTTATTTTCATTTTTCTCTTTTCTTACATTCTTTTCAGAAGCAGTAAATGAAGTTTCTCTCAATTGACAACAATTTAAACAGCACATCCCACAGAGCTGAATCTTCAAAAAATTAAGTTCTTGAAACAAAAGAGGTCCTAATTATGGAAAATGTTGCAATTAGGCTATGTTTCTTCTAGTAAATCAATCCTGCCCAGTAAAACTACTACTGCTGCAACTAGCTGGAATAACCTTTTTTACGCTTGTACACATACAAACTGCCTACTGGAAATGACGCCTGCAATGTTTGAGCTACCAAACTTTGGCTGGGGCCAAAACCAATTTCGCTGCATAAACAGTAGCATTCCAGTGGCTGTGAGTATCCTAGGCATTGTTTAATATATTAGTCTAGATATGTGCCTTATTGTTTGAACCTATTTTAATTGACATATTTGATATACAGATGCCTGTAGTGAGAGGTTGTAGCATGGATTAACCAAAGCTGGCCACTACAAACCTTCCTCTTTTCATTTTATTCTGTTTTCCTGCTTCATTGTAGCTGAATGAAAAGCCAGCCACCTGAGTTTAAGGCTTGTTACAAAAGTGTATCACTATATCTTAAGATAGGGAATGAATTTACAGAGTTGAACAGTGTTGCACTCTTCCACTGTATAGAAGATATTGTAGAATAAAACAGCAGGATAGTCTCACATATTGAGCTTAGGCTAAATTCCTAAAAAAAAAAAAAATTCCTAATGCAGAAAGCTTATTAATAAAATTTTTCTCTTGCTTTATAGGTAAAGTTATATATTTTTCCTTTCTGTATGTTTAAGAATGAAATAGCTATATGAATTGTATTTTGAAACAGCACTATTTGTGGCACAAGCTTTGTGCTATATTCTCTTCTCTGACTTGTGTTGTAATGTTATTATTGTGGCTCTTTTCCATTAAATCGAAGTCCAATATATGCTTAAGTGCTTTACTAGATAAACGTACATGTAGGAGCATGCTGGGAACAAGTGGTGTTAGCTGAATACAACAAAAATAAGAGTAATAATTTGTGTGTTTTCAAGCAGTAATTCTTATAAATCAAGTTTATATTGCTTTCTATTTGACATTTGTAAACCTGCATGTGACTGGCTCTGTGCTTTTGGAAGTGTTTTAGCAGCAGCATGGCTATGTTTTATCTGTACTTCTTCAGATTAAAGTATCAGAAGTAATATTTATTGTTTGTTATTTTGTAAATGCACTATTTAAAATGTTTGTGATGGCTCAAGTAATTAGAAAAATTCTCTCCAGCTCACTGAACAAGTCCCACGGAGCAGTGCTGAGCACACAGCAATTCAATACCTGAGACCTGGCAATGGTTTGTGTGAATAAAGTCTCTACAAMATATGGCCTGGCAAACACTCTCCCAAAGCAGTTAGTCTGGCTCGTTGCGCTGCAGTTCTGTTGGGTGCTGGTGTGCAGTACATATGGATGAGGAGGATGGCACTAGCAGTTTGCTGGGAAACAGTGGGAAGATGGTATTGAAAATAGAGGTTTAGGCAACAAGGCGGCAGGGAAGCTAGAAGAACAGGGTGATGAGGTTCCCAAGCGTGTTACAGGAGAGTATGGCAATGAGAGTGGGAGCTGAGGTGTTTTATTAAGTACTGTAAAGGGGAAAGTGTGGGGGCTTGGGCCCTCATTTGTTCAAGTCGTGGGCATGGAAATCCTGCCCATGGATGTACATGCAGTGCACACTAGATGTGGTTTGATAAATCCATGTTTTAAAGTTATTCCTGCTTTTTTTTCTGTTATACAAAAGATTAGAAGCAATCACCTTATTTTGCAAGAACTAAGCTTTAAATTAGATACTAGAGAAATCTTTTATGAGAAGAGAAAAGCAAACTACCCAAACTGATTTTGAAACGTTACTCACTGGAGGTTATATTTAAAAACAGATTAGACAAAACATCTCTAATTGTAGCACAGTAAAGAGAAGGCTGCATTGGATCATCTCTGCAGAATTCAGAATCAGAATTCAGAATCATTTCTGAATTTCCAATTTCTAACAAATACCACAGCAGAAAGATAGCTCTGTTTGCAAATAACCTGCAGAAAGTGAAGAAGCTGAGAAATAATTATTTCCCCTGAAGCAGATATTAGTTATGATGATCTTCAGAGACTCACATATGTGCTGTAAAAGATCATTTTATCATCACTGGTTTCTTTCAAAGTCCAGCTTGTGGTTTAGCAGAACAGCCTTAGCAAGGCATGGTGAAGGCCTACCATGCACCCAGCTGCAAGTATAGCTTGAAAGGCTTTTTTTCCAGGCCATCTCCAGTGACTTGCCAGCAGCCTGCCTTGCTATGCTCTGCCAGAGGTTGCTACTGCCAACATTACTATTCCTATGAGTTCCCCTTATCCCAYTTCAGTCATAATAAGCCTTAATAATAAGTTTCCTTAGCCAGTTTAATGGCTAACCCTAACCCTGCCCATTTTGACTGTAGCAGACCAGGGGATGGCCTCTATGAACAGCTCCTGAGCAGATCTGTAACTAGTGACTGTAGCTCAATCTGCAGGGGCAGAAGTCCCCTCTGAGGTGCCAGCTGGCAACAGAACAGCCGGTGTGTGTCTGTGGCCTGATGGAGACCTTTCTCTTCAGGAACAAGCCTGAGGAGTCTTAAGAAAAAGAAACATGCAGACTTGTGATTACCCCTTCTGTCCCTCCTTGCTCTGAGGAGTTTTTACTGCTGGCTGACATCCCCTAAAAGGCAGAGCTGTGCACAGAGACAGAGTCAGATGTCTGGTCCTCCACTGCACAGTGGCAGATTTTGCATTGACCCAGAGGAAGGGTGCATGGTCCAGAGAGAATGCTTTAAAAAATGCAAGCGATTTTTTAGTTTTTTCAGTTCAATTTTTCAGTTAGTCTTGGGGTCCTGCTGTCACCCTTAAAAAGGAAACCACAATTAGTTACTTAATTCCTTTTGCAGTCTTTAATCTAAATTACAGTACAGTCTCTAGTTTCTGAACTCATTTGGAGAAGGATTATTGTGTTTTGTTTTGTTTTTTTACCTGCTCACATTTAGCTCTACAGAGGTAATAATAATCACAGAAGAACAGTCCTGTTTTGTGTCTCAGTAAATGAAGAATACTGCTTCATTCCTAAACACTTTGGAACGTCTGATGTGGATAACTATTTACAGAAGAGTTGAAATCAGCTGTTTTTATTATTCAGTGCTTCCTAAGAAGGAAATATGGTAAATGTTAAAACAGTAAGTGAATGTCGAACATCCTGTGGTTCAGAGTGTTCCATTCAGATTGAGGAAAATATTTATTTCTAGCACAGCATCTGAAATCATGAAAATTTTGTGACAGAAATCTTGCCATACATATATGGACATGCCTGTCTTTGTAACTCTTTAAGCCTCAATGGCTTTTGTAGCTCTCTGTTTGAATCAACMAGGCTGGAAAACTTTAATGCTGCTGTAACTTCGTTTTTTCTTCAATACTATTGGTCAGGTATTAGGCTGGTAGTAAGATTGTAGGGTAGTATGGGCTCGTAGTAGGATTGTAGGGTACTATGATCAGCTGCAAGGCCAGAAACCTCAAAGGAACAGTTCTTATTATTGCTTCTCTTCTGTTAGTAACTAGAGAGTAGGATCCTTCTCTGGAAAACTGTGGCCCAAATTCTATGAGCTTCTCTCACATAAGTAAGACYAATCACATGAGCAATTTATTGAGCTTAATTTCTCTTGCTCTGTGCTATGGATAACATCATATMATATTGTCTTCCCCCTGAAAAAATTCTTACAATTAAAACTCTACTTTCAGATCTCCTTTTTGTTAAGGAAGAAATTCATTTTAATATTTCACTCAATTAGATGTGTTCTTTCAAAGAATAATTTCACAGTTGCACTTTATGTTTAGTTTATGAAGTATTTTTGAACAATAAAAATCCCCGATTCTCAGCTAGCAGAAGCAGGCATAGATCCAGTGCCTGGACATTATATCAAGTAAGAATCTTCCTCTGAATAATAAAAGAAGAAAAAAACAATACCATTCTTCAGTGGAGATCTGCTATTTCAGCAGCAGATGGCTCAGATACAGCAGGGCATCGGTATGTGAATAGCGACATTGTTAGGCATCCACCGGCCTCATTATACCTAGGCACGCTGTCTGTGCCCGGTTATAGGCACCCCATTGTAACCCAAGAACACATGTTGATCAAGTTGTATAATCCTGAAATTAAATAAGTACCTTCCAGGATGGGATTATTGAGGGGATGATTAAGATGGCATCCCAAATGCTGATGCTACTAAGAAGAGGAAACAAATGAATTCATCACCCCTGCAATTTGGATCTTAACACCTTGAGACACACTGGTGAGTCAGAAGGCTGTATATTCTTTCTTATCTGCATATTGAATTTCAAGACTGATGATAAACCATGATGATAGAAAAATAGTCTGTAATCATCAGAAAGGTGCTTATAAAAATAATGACACTGAAAAGGCTTCAAAAGCCTTGAAGGCTAGAAGGAAGTATATAGCTTCTTTGAAGCCTGTAGATTCAGTACTAGATATACAGGATGTTATGGCTAGCTTTAATTTAGTAGCTGAACTGACATGGAAACAAGAAACATATCTGGAATTAGGGGATAGCATGTTTAAGGTTTTCAAAGAAGATTTAAAATACACTTTATTCAGCCTTTGCATTTGTCATACAATCAGGCAAGATGTAGGCTTAAAGGAAAAATCTGCCTTTTAAATGGTGCACCTGATTTTTTTTTTTTAATTGATGACAARCTCATCCTTAAAATTTTCATTCAAAATGGATACTTTTGAATTTGCAATACTTCCTAGGATTTGCACTTGCTGCAGTCTCCAGATGTTTGCTTTCCAGAATGCAGGGGTCACACTTGGCTCCCTGGGGAAGGGATGGGTTTCTGCATGGAGTGTCCGGGCTGACTGCCGTCCCTGCCAGGTCAGGCCTGGCAACGTAGCAGGGAGCCTCCCACCTCCGCAAGCTGCCGGCCTCACCACGGAGGAACACCCAGTGTAGATGGAAAGCAGTGAAAAAATCGGGAACACAGAGAAAGGCAAAGGTGTGGGACATGGTGGTAGAAAGTGGCCACCAGCTGCAGTAAGTGGAGCCAGGACTTAGAAACTTACTTGGCAGCCTTGGCTGCCAGGGACCACTGGACCAGGGTGTGGGCCATACATTAGGAAGCAGCTTTGAGAGGTGAGAAAAAAATCTGAAATAAAGATTTATAGACACACATTTGAAATACTGAAAGAATTGAGTGGGGAGGACTGAGGAAGGAAGGCAATTTGGAGGACACTTAAAAAGAAAGGACCTCAAGTATCTGTGCTGCAGGATATACCTGTTTAGCTCTCAACTGAAAAGAGAAAAGTCATCAAAGGAGGAGTGTGTAAAGCTCGTGGTTATATGAGAGCACCAAGAAGAGATTAGTTGATGAGGTTAATGGAGAAGACAAAGCAAATTTGACAGTAGTTTAGTAGTGACAGGACTAAGTAGCAGTGATGAAATGATAGGAATGATGAATGTTTGAGCCACATTGCTGCACAAGGGAAACCCCCCAGGTGATTCCTGCTGCATGATGTGGATGTCCTTATCTGTTACAGGTAGCCTAAGTCACCTGGCCYGTCAAGCAAAAAGCTCCTTGAAGTGGCACAATGTAGATATCTCCATTTTATTTTGCAGAGCTCTAAGCACTTCTACATCTCTATTTCTATTTTTTCTATTTAAATAGAACTCTGTGTTTTTTACCACACAAATGTTCATGTTATAGTTTGATACTGAAATTTGGCAAGCTTCTGTGTTCCTGTTTTGCTTTTGTGTTGTTGGAATAGATGCTTTTAGGCTTAATTATGTATGTATACTATCATTACACCACCCCTGCCATTGCCATTTACATAAAATACCCACTGCTCTCTGCGTTGGAGCTTTAGGGCAAGCATGGACTGCAAGGGTTCACCTGCCTCTAGGTTCCAATAATTTCATATGGAATTGCTTCTTATGGAGGGAGAATACCTTAATCACTGCTCAATTCAGATCCCAATTTTAATAGTTAATGTTGCCTCACTCACTGTTGCAGATTACAAGGATCTTACGCAGAGATATGCCATTAAAAAATTTATATATTTAAATAATCTAAGTCACAAGTCATTTGTGTGTTGGTGAAATGGAATTTAGCAATCTAAATTTAGCAGATGTTTGGAAATGTATAAATTGTTTCACCTGGAAATCCAGAATGGTTTCTTCCCAATAAATAATCGGCTTGTGCAGGTAGAACTGAGATGTAGAAATCATACTAAGCATTTCATGCAAACTGAGTAAAAGGTAAGTATGATTGCTTGGTCTCCAGCTATTTAGCTATTGTCAGGAAGCTTAAACTGATTTTAGAAATGACTGTGGATCATTGTATCATTGGATCCAGTATCACTGGAAATCTGGATCTCGGTTTGCATTCATAAATTTTACTAACACSTTCATCAATGAAAAACATGCTTGTTTTCAATACACATGCATTTGCTAGACAACAAACTGAGAAAATGAAGCAATTTTGACTATGCTAATTATAGATATGACTGAGTGCATGATTGAAGTGCATGCTAATGGCRAGTATTGTCCAGAACTTTGGCCAATGGTTTTGCACCCTTTTTTCATCCTAGAAAAAGCCTAACTGTTCAGCTTCTCAGGTTGCATTCAGCTTGGTACCGTACCAGGGCCAGCTAAGTCTGCAAGTTTCTCTCTGATAATGAATTGCATTCTGACAGCAGAATTGCAACTCCCTGGCCAGCGTACTGCTCTGAACTGTCTTCTCTTGTGAGCAAGCATTGCTCCCTGTGAAATGCACAGAAATCCTGTCTCATCTATTGAAATAATCTGCTTGCCCGTGCCAACAAAAACAGCCACAGAAGAGTAAGGGAAAGATACCTCGGAACCAAAATAAAGCTGTTTTAATTTTTGACAGTCCTGAAAGTGTTGGTGCAGGGGAGGCAGTGGTAAAGCCCTTCACTTGTCCATACATAAATCAGAGCTGTGCAGAGCGTTTCAGAGGTTGTTTATGGCAGGCACAGTTGTCCATATCTCATAAAACAGACCTGGAATCGACAAGTCAGGATATGACTGTGCTAAAATAACATTTGGGGTTTAGAGGAGAAAAAAACTACTGCAAGCAAGGATGAAAAAGCTGTTCTTTCCATCTTCCTGGCTCCAGTGTCTTATAACTTCCTTTCATGCCTGGTTGAAACTCTCTGTTATTTCATGGCCAATGAAGGGCGTACACTGAGAATGCATGAAGTGAGATGTAAGCATGAAGGGGGCCTAGTAGAAAGGACTTACAAGCATCTCAGAAACTATACGACAGTATTTTAGTCCCTGTCCCTTCCCTCACTGTGTTCATCTCGGGTTCAAATACCCAGATAAGCAGAGAGATGTCTGAGCCTAGCATAGATGATGTTCATGAATGTTACAAATATTGAGTGCTGTTCATTACATGTTCTGGACAAAATCCCATTAATTACAAAAATAAATGAATCGGGGAGATTACAGTATGAAGAAGTATGCTCGATACTGTTCCTCTGCTACTCTAGTGCTTTATTTTCTCCCCTTTACAGAGGTGTGAGTGGGAAATGAAGACCAGGAACTTTTTCCTACTTGTTATTTACCCAGGCTTAGGAAATGGAGCAAGAGCCGTTGCTCTCCTCTGGGGGATGCATTACACTTGGGCGCAATATGGGTGCCACATGACTGGGATTCTTTGGTTCAGTCCTGTCTCCTAGCAAGGCAGTGTCTGGTGCAGGATGTGTCTTTATGAGAACAGATCTGTTTCTCACAGAATCATCAGTTTCATGTCTGTAGGACATATTAGCTATGCTCTAATGACAACTCCAGACTAGTGGAGGCTGGTGCTAAGACTTTTGCAGCTATGTAGATGATGCCAAATTCAAAAAACCCACACGGCAGAAGCTGTATGTCAGGTTAAAGGTAGATGTGGTCAATCCAGGCATGTAACTGAAGGAAGTGGATGTACCAACAGGCCTATGAATACTAGGATAAGCTTGGCTTTTACCACAAAAGTAATTTCATTTGGATGCACAGTTAAAAATGTGTTTGCTGTGTGTACTCACTTCAACTCCGAATGAGCTGTCAGTGGAAAAATTCCCTTGTGCTTCTCCACCACACAGACTCCTGGAACCCTCAGAGGTGCTGTGGACACACCAAACAAAGCAATGTTCATGCAGCATGCATGACCAAAATGCCTTTTTGCATACAAATAATACAGATATAGATACAGATGTCTTCCTTTGCCAAGATGCAAGCCATCAAAAAGTGCCATTCTGAAAGGCTTGGATAGTTTAAGACTGAAGGAAATAGAAAGCAAATGCTGAGATTTAGAAAGGGACTAAAATCAAGCACATAGATGATGGCAAGCACAACAAGTGTTTTTGCGCAGTGAGAGTGACTTTGCCAGTCAGCAGTGTACCTGGAGGAACTTGATGAAATGCTAGAAAACTGTGAGGAAGTGGAATGACCATCAAAAAGTCTCCAGTMTAGTCCTTGGTCTTTGCGGGGATAGTCCTAATGGGAGGCTGAGGAAGGGCAGTTACTATCAGAATCTGCATTCTTCATTTCTTTCCCATTTTCCTTTTTTTTTTAAAAAGGCATATTTCGTACCTTCAACAGCTTTGCAGACACAGCTGTTGGGCGTAGGCTTCAATCATATTTAAGTCAGTGTGTAATACCAGCTTATGAACAGCTGCCTATAGAATGCATACAATTTTTTTTCCTTAAAGACCTTTTCAGTTAGCAGAAAAGTCCAAATGAAAGTCCAAAACTGGTGTTTCCAGTTCAAATTGAAACCAATTTAACTTAGTAAGTCTGTTTTCAATTTTTTTCTTTCAATCTCTGAACTTTACATAACGGGTAAATAAGGAAATAGGAGCTTTGTTCAAAGGAGGACTGGATATTTTAAAATATGTGCCTTACTTCTCCCGAATGGTAGAAGTCATTTCTGTGGTAGTTTCTACACAATACGGAGTCTGCTTGTGTGGGTAGACATATTGACTTCAAATTCAAGAGCAGTTTTTTCAAATTTAGTTTTGCAGCCTGACAATATTTCTCTGTGTTCTGATATAAGGCAGATAGGGTAATTATGAGCATCCCTAACTGAAAGGGTCATAATAATCTGTCTTCTCTTGAGATGAATCCTTGYTTTTTTTTTTCCTTCCATCCTGAACCAGTCTCTGCTTCATCACTCATTTCTGTATTAACCTATCTTAAATCCCTTCCAAGGCAAAGCTTATTCTCTAGAATAGGCCCAAATTTTTGGAAGCTGTGTCCTGAACAGGGGAGGCTTTTTCACGGCCATATAGTCAGATGCCTACTACTAAAGACCTTGATTTTTCTTAAAGATGCTTTGAGAGATGAGTGTGAAAGGCACTCATAACAACTGGATAATACTGTTTTTATGTGTTAGAATCTTTCCCTCTAATGTAACTCGCTTACAAGTCCTCTGAGACAGCTGCTCCTGCTCTCATAAATTGCTTCATAACCCTATAAATAAGCATGAATATTACTAAACTACTTAAAAATCCAGGTACAAACTTTGGGCACATAGGTTGAGCCACACTAGACAGGAAAGGGGAGGCTGAAGATGATCACGTATTTAATTTTAAACATGGAATAGCCATTTTGAAAAACTGTAGAAAGTTTCATTTTTACATTTATTTATATTTATTTTATAATAGGATTAAAGAATGAAAGTAAAGAAAGTCATAAACCAGCTGCTGAAAAGAAGTTTTAAACACAGTGAAAAACAAAAATAGTGTTTTGGTTCAACCCTAAGGAATTTTTCATTTTGTTTTATTAATTCAAATGATTTTGTGATCTGATATGAAAACATCTTACTTTTCTATTCTGCTCCAAACCATCTTAACACCGAATCACAGAATCATAGAGTCAATATGGTTGGAAGAGGCCTTCAAATCATCAAGTCCAACCATAACTAAAGACTTTAGAATAATACTTTAGAACAATGTAAAATGTTTGCAGACCTGCAGTAACATGCTCTGTATGTGCTTTAGAGAATGATTATCCTAGAAGATGCCTTGAGGATAAGGAGTATACAAGATTGTTATGTTTTTTGCAGTTTGTTATAGCGAAACTTTTAGATACATATTCCACTTCTTTCTGAAGCAAGTCCATCTTTCTAAAGATCATATATAAAAATATAGTTTACATACATAGATTGGTCTAAGCTAGAGACATTGCAGATAATTTGGATTGGAAATGGCTAGATTTGTAAAGACAATGGTAAAAAATGTTTGTGTAAAGAGCTTCAACATGGATAGAATAAATATCTTCACTTCTGCACAAGGCTGGTGGTGGCCTGCCTTTCTAAAAGTTTTGTAAATATTTTGAACCTCTACTTSAGTTTGCAAAACTGTGGGTAGAAAATCTCACCAGCATAGGCATGTCCATGAGGTTGTCCATACTGTCTGCTGCTACTCATCAAGTCAGGAATCAGAGACTTTTCCTCTGTTTATTTCATAGATTCCCTGATCAGTTTATTTTTATCAGGTTATTTTTTTCTTCCTTTTTTATGTTTATTTTTTTCCTTGTAAGTACCCTCCCTCCCCCCAAACTTTTGTACCCTGTGTCTTAGTTCATCAACAGTTTAGGTCATACACATTTMACAGAAGGACACACAGAAAAAAACATGGTTGTTTTTAAGTGGCTTTGGGCATGCAAAAGCCACGGCAAGCAGCTAACCCCATATGCACTCGTTTAGCGTTGTTTTTGCATGCGAGGAAACGYAGCTGAGCGCCAGCTCTGAAGCCTGGCCGCAGGGCGCTCGCGACTAATGGTGCAGAGCTTCTGTGCGGGGCCGCAGCTTTGGGCTTTGGCAGCTGCTCGAGGCCAAGMGCGACAACCAGTCGGGATTTCTCTCTTCACTCGGCATTAACCACAAAAATGGCCTCGCACGGAGGTTGGCCTCACTCCGGCAACGTCATGGCCACCGCGCGGCTGCCGCCAGGGACAAGGCGCCGCTGCCTCCCCGCCACAGAAGAGGCTGTGCCTGGGCCGCTGTGGCGACCTGTTTGCAGGAACCCCCTCCAGCCACGTTGCCCAGTTACTTCTGAATGCCAGGCCTAACAGCACGGATGTAACTGGCCTGGATACAATGGAAAGCTTCAGCATAACTTTTTTATATATATATTTAATCAACAACTTTTTGAGATACAGATCTACAAAGTGTCATGCAGCACTGTAGTTATTCCTATAGRTTAAGTAATTTGTCGTCCTATCGGTGGCAAAAGCCTCGGCTGAGGGGCTGGCTCAGTCAGTAAATCAGCTTTACTTAAGCCAGCTGTGGCATCTGGCCCCTTGCCATAAAAAGGCCATTTGGGCCTTTGAGGGGGTTTTCTGCCATGCAAGGCCAGTTACTTCTATTCTTTTTGGTAATTTTTTTTTTTTTTTTTTTTAAAAACCTTTGAGTAGGCCAGCCTGGAACAGCAGCACTTAGAGGGAAAATAGGGGGACTGGGCTGCCACTATCTTGGCAATCATAGGGGACAAGGCTCCTCTTCCCAGGCCGTGTGCTGTGCCATATGGTGGAGCTGGAAAGCGTAAGGAACGATGTAAAGACCCCATCTGGCGGCGTGCTGGCGGCCGCCATCTTGAGGCGCGGCGCCGCCATATTGGGGCGCGGTGCCGCCATCTTGCCACTCGGTGGCAGCCATGTTGTGAGGCAGCGCGCTGGCGGGGGGCGCCTGCAGCGTGGCGCCCTCTGCTCGGGAGTGCCGCAGCTTTTCCAAGGAGCCCCCGAGGAATTCATTGCTTGCCTCCRGTCAGAATGGCCCTTGCTGCAAAGCTAGAGCACGTCCAGGTAGGTGTGAGTGTGGCAGCTTGCCTCTGTGGCGTGGTTTTCAGAGGGAAATGTAGCTGCCCACGTGCTGTGTGGGCCTGTTCAGGTGGGTGGGTAGGCTGGTCGTGGGCAACATGCTCCTTTTCTTGTTTGTTTTTGCATAAATCTGATAAATTTACTTGTCCTGTTGCACTGCCTTGTATGGCATCACAGAAGAAGGGGACAGAGCAGAGAAGCACTCTTATGTGGAAAAATAYCCATGTTTTCTTCAACTAGCTCAGTGGGGTTGTCATTATTACGCTGTTTAATCCTGTAGTATTTTGAAGGTGACCTGCATTGCCTAGACTCTAGGTTGGTAAATGTTAAACTTATTTCAGTTATATTTATGRAACAAAATTGATATTTCTAAAGCAGTATCTTATGTGCATATGGAAAGTTGGGGGAGGAAAATAAGAATTTTGATGTCTGCTTTTATATGAAATTAGGGCAAGTACTACTGTAGTATCTGCAATAAATGTTTGTTAAGGGAAGATGTTTTACATTATTCAAATCTGTGCTACCTGATTAGCATTTATAACTATCTAAATATGCCACGTGGTTGAATTACAGGGCATGTGTGTACATGAAACAGCACGACTGCAGAAAATAACTAGCAGTGGTCTGTAACTTAAAGAGGATCAAAACCAAGAGCTGATTTGACCAGTGGGCTCTAATAGAGGTAAGTAGTTTGAGTGCTTGTCATCTACCCACATGATCCTCATGTTGGCAGCCTGTTGAAAGTGATGCGTGGGAAACTAGTGTAAAGTGCTGATTTATTTTATGTTAATGGGGAAAAGTCCATATTGTTCAAATTAAATCCTAAAGCAGAAACAAATCATCCCACCGAGCCCATCCTATGGAGTTTCATTGAAACAGTTAGTGGTCTCTTTCGTGACCTCAGAGTTGTAAAAATTAAACAATGTTACGGGGCTGCTGTTTTCAAGTGCCTCTGGCTGCTGAAAGCGGCTGCGATTCTCCTACAGATGGCTATTTAAATTAAAAGCCAAGTGGAGAGATCACAGCAATTAGTGCACATTGGCTTCTAGCTGCATTGGAGTGAATAATGTGGGAGAAGCGAGCCAGGACTGTGCCTCGCTCTGTGCTTTTTCCCACCAGCACTTCTCAATTAAAAAAAAAAAAAAAGAGGGGGAAGAAAAAAAAAGGGAGGGTGGAGGGAAGAGGAGGGAGAATTTCTTGCTGCCTCACTTGAACAAAATAAAAGAGATTATGCAAAGATAGACTAAAGTGAGAGGAAAGAAAAAATATTTCAAAGGGACAAACAGTCTATTTGAGGGCTCTGACTGAATCTGTAGTACAAAGTTTTTTCTGCTTTTGCCATAAACTGCCTCCCTACAGGCTTGTTGTAGGGATTAAAGATCTCCCTCTTTTTTTCTGTGTAGCTTGAGCCCTAGGAGAGCATAATAGGACTAAAGTATTTTGAAGTGAAGGGCAAAGTGATTTATAACCTTGAGGAATAGAATTTCCTGAGGAAAAATGGAGGGGCAGAAGACTTATGAATTTGCAATTCATTTTATATTGAGGGAACACTTTTGTTTAAGAGGCATAAAACCATGTAACATCCACYGAGAGGCAGTTTTTCTGTTGTTCTTGAAAATCTTTGAATCTGCATTTTCTCAGTGGTTTCTAACCTCTGGAATGACAAAAGAGAGCACAAAAATTGTGTTAGGAGTTTTGGGGAGATCTGCTCACAGACTTCAAGTTAAGAAATGCATCTGGAGGATGATCAAATATAAAGACAGTGTTATTTCATTCAGGTCCTTTTCATAATGAGCAGGCAAAACATTGACAAAATATCTCTGTTTCATGGCCATTATTCATGTAAATATTCAGCATTTGCCTCCACCAGATGGAGTTATAAATCTGTTTGTCTTATGCTATTTAGGGGCTTGCCATTGGCATTTTGGGACTGGTAATCTGTAAATTAGTGGAGTTTTTTTAACTAATGATACAGTGAAAAAGGTTATCCATGGAAAAATCAAAAATGGGGATTGTTTTATACACTGCTGTTACAGCTTACTCAAAAATGAGTAAGAGGTCCCAACTAACAAATCCAAAGCTGAAATGCTGCTCATAGTGTCTGAAGAATGACAAGGAGACAGACCTTGAAAATCTTGGAGAGGTTTTGGCAATTGAGGGAGATTCCAAGGGCTGGAAGAAAGCAAATGTCACTCCCGTTTTCAAGAAGGGCAAGGAGGAGGACGGAGAACTACAGGCAAGTCAGTATCATCTCGTATCATCTCAGTCATTGGGAAGACGATGGAATAACTCGTCATGGATGCCTCAGTCATTGGGAAGACGATGGAATAACTCGTCATGGATGCCATCAGCATATGAAAGACAAGGCAATCAAGGGTAGTCAGCATGGATTTATGAAGAGAAAATCATGCTTGACCAACCTGAGAACCTTCTACAGTGAGATGGTGAATGAGGGGAGAGCGCTGGATGTTGTTTACCTCGAGTAAGGTTTTGGATAGCATCTGCTGCAGGCAAACTGATGAAGTGTGGGGCAGGTGAGTGGTCAGTGTGCTGGATCAAAAGCTGTCCTAGCTGGCTCAGAGGGTTGTGGCCAGTGGCATGAAGTCCAGCTGGTGACCTGTTGCTACTGGTGTTCCCCAAAGGTCAATGCTTGTGTTATACCTGTGGAGAATGGAAAGCCACAAAATATACTCTGCTGTGTGAGAACACTTGACAACTGCATGAGTCTGGAGTTTGTTTTGACTGTTTCATTTCATGACGAGCGTTGTGGAAAGGACCCAAAGTGAATCAATGCCCAAGGGCACAACCAAGCGATCTCAGATTTAGCAAGTTATTTCAAGTAAAGGTTACTGGGGCCACAAGGGGAAGCAAAACTTGTGAGGAAGAGTTTCTCGAGCTGATTGCAAGCTCGTGAAAGAAGAGAGCAAGCTGATGCCAGCCAGCTGTGCAAGCTGGTGACAAAGGCAAGAGGTTATGGAGCTGACCCTTGACACTAGCTGTTGAAACTGCCTGGCATGAAACCTCCTGTACYGCTAACAGCGGAAAGACTGGGAACAACTGCTGGTGCCAGCAGGGGGGTGAGGAGGAGCCGCCAAGCTGCGAAGCAATTCCATCAGAATTTATTTACCCAAAGATGGCATGAAATACAAAACAATCCAGAGGAGTCAGCCGGACTGTGTCCACCAACCCTGGAGGGATTTGCACCACTTAGTGTAGGAAAGGAACCACTTAACATTGGAATGTTTGGGAGCATGGCTATTTACAACCAGGTGGTAAATGACAACTATAAACACTGTCATGGCAAAACAGTTGGTTTATAATGCTGGTGAATAACTTGGACTATTCATTTTATTTCAAGGCAACTTAAGATGAAACTGTAGCCTAGCCACAGCATGATTTTTGCCCTTCTCTTGGGTACATTGTAGCACAGAATTATGGTACGTTTTTCTCCTTCCCTAACTCCCATCTCAGTATGTATTCCCAGCTACATACATGCAGGTCAGACCTGTATTTCCTACTCCTTTTAGACCAGCAAAGCCCTGCATGTCATTTATCTTTTTTCCAGCATATGCTCTTAGAAATACCTGTATCTGGTGCTCTTAGAAATACCAGTATCAGATGAATTTTTAGCAAGCTTCCTGTTGAGCTTAGTGTACTTGTATTTCCACCCTMCTAGCCTTGGTGTTATCCTCTTCCTTCACATTATGATTTCATTRAATACTTCTGGGAAGTGCTTTAATCTGGAAAAATATGTGATGTGTTAAGAGAAGAACATTAAGGCCTGTCTGTGGGACTATAGGAGTTATTCTCTATGGTGCCTTCTGCAACAGAAATACTGCAATCTTGCAGCATGTGGGGGATCTTAAATGATGACCAATCCTTTCGAGGTCTGGCAGCAAAAGTAACTTGGGATCGCCKTCTATTTCTTACTAATAGAAACTTCTGTTCAGTATGTTAATATAAAATACAGAGGATATGTGGCAAAATTAACCTTTTTAATGATTGGGCATACTTAGCATGCTAACTTGGTGTTGCRTTAATGCTATTTCTGAGGCAGTTCAGGATTGATGTTCAGTAGTACATAAAGACAGTTCAATAATAAGCCAAGTGTGCTTAAGGTTTCTACAGGTTTGCAGTCAATCTGGACTTGCTTCTTGCAATTTGCTTTCTTAAATACGTCTAATTTTAGCAATGTTATTTAAAGCCTAATGGTTGTGATATGCAATAATATCAAATCAACTTGCTTTTTTTTTTGTATTAATGACCTTACTACTACATTAAGATTTTTTGCTATATACTGTGGTAATACCTTAAAAATTGTGATAAATAACAGTAAGATTTAAAATTTAATATCAGAAGTGACTGTGTGTTCAGGCAATGCACATACGTACTCTTCTACCATCTCCCAAATATGTTCCATGTTACAGCTGCCCAAAATTTGACTCTGATATCTTAAGAAACTCTTATTTTGATGAATACCTGAAATTCAGTGTCATTTTCACCTCTTCAATTACAAGTTGTTTCATTTCCCAGTTTTAATTACAAAATCTGCTTCAGGAAAGAGGTGACAAAAGTTCTGAGCACTGAGATGTTCTCTTTCTCTTTCAAGAAGATGTAACTAAGAAGAGGTACTTTAATTGATTTAACTTTTTTCGTGTGGAGAGTAGTTAATTCCTTCCYTTTGGGTGCACAGACACTACCAAAAAGAATCTCAATTCATTCTACTTGAATTTGAGGCATTCTTTATATATGTTTTCGAACATGGTGACTATAAATGAATCACATATTTAAAGATTAATAGCACCAAGTGCTCTGAGACTGGGGAGAGATCAGTGATTTGAAAGATTTATTCTTATTTGTGCTGTGTGGGCTATCAGACGTGCTGGGATGGTAGTAATATGTTTTCATTCTCTTCACCATCTTTGGAAGATCTGCTAACATCTTTGCAAAATCTGTCTAMTCAAAATGATCTCATTACCCTTTTGGGATATTGCTGATTAGCTTGGGGTGTGTGTGTGGTGGTCCATAGCGTGACACTTTGTGTATGTCTTTCATGTGATTGAGTTGGATCGTGGTTTAAGTGCTCAATATATGGAAGTATCAAGTCCTCAATCACTCGTAACGTGCACTGAACAGATTSTGTTGATGTCAGTGAATTTTGAATTAGGTCTTCATATGTGCCTTCATTTGCCCTTTTTGTGCATAAGTTGATGGCATTGGTTAAGGAAACAGATGCAAACTTAAGTTGCTGTGTTTTGCCATCTTTTTGATAGAGCTCTGTAAAGTATCTAATTTGCCTATAGATAAAATCTGTATGATTATATGTACAGAGCACTAATTCACACAATGTTACACACCTCTGAACCTGATCCTCTGGGCCTGTARAATTTCTTATTTAAAAGAATCATCAAGATATAAAGCCAAGGTATGTTAYAAAAACAGTATTTCTGTATCTACACATTTTGTTGTGAAGTATGTGGTAAAAGGAAGGGGAAAGACACTTGATAAACTGGATTTTAAAATTATTTTCTTAAAGAAAATTAGGGGGYAAGTCTTCAGTGTTTGAGTAATGAACACCGAAAGGTGAAGCTGTTGTAGAATGAATTTGAAACAGCTCGCACTAGGGGGCACTGTTGACTGCTGCACCTCTGTCAGTTCTTGTTAGTGCTGAAGGGCTTSTGCAAATAGCATTTTGAAAAGACTGAGAATGACATTAGCATCATTTGTTTTGGGAAACTTAAAATCAGATATATACCTAACAACTTCAGGCCTCACATATAACAAATAACTGCTTTCCCTCCTCCTCTTCAAGAAGAATGTATTCATGGTTTGAACATTGTCCTTCCTGAGAGAGTTCAAAAGACTTTTGTGAAATGTTAGAGTATCCCATATATCATGTCATAGTTACACTCATCTGGTTCAGTATATTTTAAAACAAAGGTCACACGTGCTGTAAATAACGTCCTTCCATTTGCAGATTGTTCAGAAGAGMATTCCCCCCACATATGAGAAGCTAGAAGAGTTTTGGTGATCCATATGCTGAGTAAAAGGGAGAAGCTGTTCTTCATTCTACCCAAAATATGTTGCTTTGATAAACATCATATGTCTGAGAAACAGTTGAAAGAAAAAGCATCCACAACAAAGGGTAACAATAATAAATAATAAAAGGGAACATTATTTGCTCTTCTCTATTCTTCTGTCTCCTAAAACCAAACAGTAACGTATTTGTGATCGTGCTTGAGTATCTTGATACCTTTTTCTGTCATCCTGTTCCCAAAACAAGTAAATTTAAGTTTGTTTCAAAGACTTAACACCCCAGTTGTAGATGTAAACTAAAAGGTACAAACCAAGATTTTTCTTGATATGGTAAGCTCATGCTGAGAATTTCAGTATTTAGAAGAGGAAATAAATAATCAGGAAAACAAATACATTTCAGTTACTGAAAACCGAACTGCTAAGCAGCATGATGCTTTACCTAGCATTTTTTTGTTACAAAAGCAATTGTTCTCATACTACAAAACTAAACCACAAATCAAAGCAAAAATTACATACCTTGTTCTGTAACTTTGATGACTGATGACAAGTGATTGGCATCTTCCTCCCTAGATGTATTGCATATAAATTATATTATTCTTCCATGTTGTTCAGCCTTCAAATGAGGGACAAGGAAAGCCTCAACTGAACATGCTATATTTAACCTGAAGCTTGCTTGCATATCTCTGAACAAATAAAGTTGTATTTCCAGTTGATTAAAAATACAGCATAGCTCTTGTAGTGTCAAGATGTGTACCCAGGGATACAAAAATAGAAACATCTCATGATATGTAGTGAAGAATTGGGCAGTTTTCTTCTATAGTCAGTGGCTAGAAAACAAAGTTGGGAGCAGGGAGTAAGTGCGACTGAGATGTCATCTCATTTCTTAGAAACRTATTTTAGTGACTAGGGTTGGATTACGGTATTAAACCCTACAACACTGGAGAAATTAAATGTAGGCAGAATTTTAGAGCTTATTAGTAACTACTTGAAGATGAACAAAAAACAAAGAAATGACTTAACATTTGTGCTGACTACTGTAGAACTAAGTACTCTCTCGGTCTCCCCTGTTAGTCTTATTAAATAATTAGCCCAAGCCAGTAAGTAGGTGGATAGACTTTGTACTTTGGCTGTCCTTTAAGAGGACAGCCTTCAAGAGGTTCAAGTCCTTCCTTCAAGAGGTTCAAGTGTTACTGTTTCTTGCTTTCTTTGGGTTTTAAAGTATTTTGTATTCAACATGTACTATCCCAGTAATTAGCAGGAAGAAATAGGTGCAAAAAGCAAGAAATTTTATTATTTATGTAGCCAAAATGAGAAGAATATAATAAGTAGAAGTATTACCTATTCCTACAAACATTTGGCACGTCTGTGAGTAGCTGGGATATAATCAGACATCTACAGTTCAGCAGCCAGCACGAACTGTTCTCACAGCTGTGATGTTAATGGCTCATTTCCACTTTTGGTGGCATTATGTTGACATGGTCAATGCCAGGACCAGTTTCTCCCAGCAGCAGGGTTCTCTGTAAACAGAATTAAACAGAATCTGTCAGAAAGCAAGCTTTTCTTAGAAGCCATCTGTCTGATCATGGTTTTTCCTTCCTTTGCCAGGTCAGAATATTTTGAGAGCTATCAAGTAGGCAGTGAAAATATGATATAGACTTTTTTAAAAAGAAAAAAAGAAAAAAACAGTTGAGTAGCTGAGATGCACAGAGAGAGCTCACTTCTACTTACTTTAAGCTTACTTTAAAGACTTTAAAGATCTATAGCCATCAAGAATGTGGTACCTTCTGCAGCTATTGCAACCTTTGCTTGGCACTGCACACCTCCTAAGTAACTGAGGCCCTTCTCGGTACTGAAGTCCAGCGCTGCTTATAGATGTATAGGGTCTCATCATGGCWTTACAGTGCACCAGCTTGTGTTGTGTAACTCAAGTATTTTTGTGCAAGGTAAATATGCACTGTTCAAATAGTCCAAATGGCTTCCTTTGTAGTCACGCAAAAAAGTTTGCATGGGTTCAAGATTTGACTTCAGATCACTTGAAGTCTAGCATTACTTTAGTTAACAGCCAGAATCCACTGCTGTTCTCTATATCGGTTGTGCTGTAGATATTTCAAATTTGGTTATATTGGCTGCCCGTATTTAAAGGACCAGGTAAAGCCTCTTTAGTGGGAGCTCAATAAAGCCTATTTAGTGGGAGTCTTCCCCATTTTTCTATGATATTAACACTTGCTTGTATTATGGCTAACTCTGGTTATATCTGTATAACATATAAGCTGCACATGTAGTTTAAGCTGGTTTATGCTATAGGGCCTCTGATAATTAGACGGGGCTTCAGAGAGGAAAGCAGATGCRGTTGTTAATGGCAGTATGAGTGTCTGGTGATCTCCAAGTGAGTGAGAGCAAGAAGAAACTGAAGGTTTCAGTAAATAGTGTGAGAGGCTTCAGGATCTAGGTGAATGCAAGGTTACTGGCTGAAATTAGGGGTATAGTGTATATAGGGATATAGTACAGCATATACCATAGCTGAAACAGCTGTCCTCTCCCTGTTGTACAAAGTGATCTGTAATCTGCTTTTTACTTACTGTGTGGTTACTTCACAATGATAATACCTTCTTTGTGGTGACTAGTTGTGCTGCAATTCAGAAATAAACCTTTACTAAGCTTATCTTGCAAAAATCTTTTTGATTCTTTGCAGCCTAGCTGTAAGCAATGGAAAAAAGCAAATATTCTCAGACTGAAAATAGTCTAGGACAATGTTCTTTTCATTCATTATTTGGAGAGATGGCTTTTTTTTGGTAGCCAARTAGGCATCAAAGGCTTACAGACTTGAAACTGGAAGTTATATAGGATTATGTAGAAAGATTGCAATGAACTCTTTTACTATGAGAACTGGTACGGAACACCCTTTGGAGTTCCCCGTTCAGTATTTGTTATACAGAAACACTACACTACTAAGTGAAATGTTGAAATGTTATGGAATCTATTATGTTTAATTTTATAGGCTGTAACTATAACCATTGACATGCAATTGAAAATTTTAATATTGTAGTTTTTATGCATGATATTCAATATCATATGTATGTTCAAGATAGTTCTGTCATGGTTATGTTTCCCATAACAATGATTATGGGCAAAATAACAATTCTATTACTGTATAGTTTAACAAATAAACCCCACAGAGATTGAATTCTAATCCCATAAATATTTTCACATGAGCGAGGAACAATTGCTAAGTATTGCAGAGCCAGCTGACAGAACGAGTATATGCCAAAAAACTAAGAAACGAAACCCTGCCATGTATGTGCTATATGAACTGCTGGGAACCTTGCAATTCTGGGTGTTCCTGCCTGGTGCCAGAGAACTGTCGTCTTTCATGGTGCTCAGGGGAAGATACATTTTTATGTCTTGCTGACTTGTTCATCTAAAAGAACACGTAATTTTTGTCCTCTAAACACGCTAGAGAATGTATGTTTAGTCCCCTGAAGTGTGGGGAGAGGGAGAAAAATCAGTCTGGGAATAAGTAGTGTCTTAATTTGTATGACTTCCTTCTGAAGGAATGGAACTCCTTAGGTTCAGCCAGAACCTTGAAGTCATGGTTATTGCAAAGCTGCTGGAGCTCAAAGCTAAGAAAAAAATTATTTCTTTATAAATTCATCCAACTTTTAATCAGATTATGACATTTGTAGGAACACGTGAGCTAAAGTCGAAGGAAAAAGCTTTGTGTCTTCACCTTAGGATTTGTTTCTCTTGGTACAATRAGGCCAAGGATTTTGGCAAAGGCTTCGTGGCATTCCCAGATGGGAACTTGTTGTTCATCTCTACAGCTTCATGATATCTTCACCAGTGACAGTGTAGACCTGAGGAACCTCTGCACCGTAGTCAGAACCAAACACTTGGATTCAGTTCTTCTTCTCCCAGTTAAGCTAAGCAGAAGCTAAGCAGGAGGGGACCTGGGCTTAAATAGCTGATGTTCATGGGACCTGGCCTGAAATGGTTTGTCTACTTAGAAAGCGAATGACTGTTTCCATACTCAGTGAGCTCTTAAATTCTGAGCACAGTATGAAGTATTATGAAAATGTTCAGTAAAAGCTTTTCGTGTGACTTGCTTTTTGTGCTTCTGCAGCTGTAGGTTCACAGGCCAGAATAGAGGCAGGTCGTGGATCTGATCTGAGCCAAGTGTGATACGACTTAGGATTTGAAACTATGCTTTCTCCCCTAGCTTGGCATATCAACGCTCACTTTGGCCTGTCCTTTTAGAGAGACATATTTCAGATGGAGTCTTTGGTAGTAAAAATTAAGCATGTGACACAACATTATCTTTCTATCCTTTAGTTTTCCCCAAGTCACCTTAATTAATCAAGAATCCAAGCTGGTAACATGCGCTCCAAAAGAATGAAATACAAAAATCTGTCAGTCACAAGACTACAGCAATGTTGTCAAACCTTCAGTGCAAACGAAGTGAACTTACATTGCTTTTGCTCTGTGGAGCATGTAAGTCCAAAACATAGACAGCTRTTGAAGCTGGAAATCCCAGAGGAGGGTAGAGTTAGCACTGTGGAAACTCCAGTTTTCTGCATTCCGGTAAACGTAAATGTTATCCTTTACTCCATGCCTCTTGAGCCTTTTTAGAAAAGTCTGATAATCTACTCTATAGAAAGTCATTTACAGGTTATATCAAATTGTCAGTATTTTTTCAACAAGCCTTTTAATCTCCAAATGCTTCTGAGTTACAGTGCCAGTGAACAGGCTTAAGGGAAGTGCTATTGAAGATGGTTATTTCATCAGATTCTTCATTGGGCAGAACTACTTATGAGAAAGAGCTTCTGATCCAAGTCTCTCACGTGGGCACATGTAAACATTACTTGCAGCCGATAGACTTTGGAAAGGGGCAAAGTAGATWTGGAAGGGTGAGTTTTAAAGCTCAAGAGTTGAGGCTAAAGCTGGGACTTAGGTATTAGCACAGCAAAGCTGTCATGACCCCTTGCTTGTCATGGTGCAGTCTAGCAGTGCAACGAGGGTGAGTGCTCCACCAGCTCCTGCCCTGTGGCTTGTGCGTGGTTGGACACTGCTGCATGAGCTCGGTCCCTGGTGGGGTCCAGTGAAGAAGGAAGGTGCAGGGTAGGGGCTGAGGGGGAAGAGATGGGACAGGGCAGGTCAAATACAGCCAAGGAGCTCTAGTTAAACCAGAGGAAAGAGTCTTGAGCTTCCTTCATGTTTTATATTCAAGTGCTTCAAGAAGTGAGTATGGTAAGGGAGCCGTGAAGTAAATCTGTGAGTTAATCTTCTTCCCATCTCTGCTTTCATTCAGAGAGCACAGTATTCAGTTTTGTGGTGATGCTGAATATTGGAGGGTGACAAAAAGAAGGACTCTCATCTGGAAATGCTTCAAAGCTTCTCTGTAGTGGCAGAGAGTAAAATTTTTGCTTTCACTAGCGCACATTAGAGTCCAAGTTTTGATTTTAAACACAGGAGCTACCCTTTTGGAAAATATTAGCAAGATATTTGCATTTTCAGTTTTTATAAATCAACTGAATAAAAAGAGCAACAGCTACTTAGYTGTAGGTTGCTTTTTGAAGAATAAGCTAAATAAGTGCTGCTATAACATTTGCTTATTTTTAGATCAGAGAAATGTGTGATGCTAGACACAGTGTTCTCTAACAATCAAAACAACAGTACAAAAATAATAAGCAAAATGCAAAGGAGAATCCTTTATTGAAGCCATCTAGACCGCAGCAAGCCTAGCCTAAGCCTTAAGCAAAACCAAATGAGAACACTCCTCTTCATGGAAATTCTGTGAATGTACTCTTAAAGTTTCCCAGGGGTTTTGAAGAGCATTCTTGCTATGAATAACTAGAGAAATGCTTGGAGTTTTAGCACTGTTCTTAGTCTATCAGCCTGATACCAGCCTTCCATCAGCTACATCACAAATCAAGCAGTTTTTAGCTCATTCACAGGGTTCTCATTCTGTTGTCTGAAGTAAAACCCATCATTGCATAGCTACTTTTGTATCTGAGCGGTTACAGAGATTGAGATTGCAAAATTATTTCTCCTTCATACATAGAGAGATGGAAATACTGGTTAAGATTGAAAATTTGCCAGATTGGATAACCATTTCCTATTCAATTATATAGACATGTTGAAGAGGACGTGTTGACCACGTCCTTCCCAGACAGCCTTGGTGACAAGAAGGAGCTGAGTCAAAGTGATAGCACCAAAACTATTCTGACGCTGCAGGTACCTGAGCCTAGTCCTTTGGGACAGGAGTCCTAGTAAAGAATCTGAAGGAATGGACGTAATACATTTTTCCAGCACAGGTTTCTAAGAACTTGACAGTAATGATAGTGTGGGAGAGAAAGTGAATTTAGCTAGAAAAGAGATTTCAGATACGCAGTGTGCGTAAAGACACTTCCTTCTCAAAGACTCTTTGCAATCAGTGCCTGTCAAGATTTAAAACATTTTGTCTTCCTGATCAGTCATGTTAGGGTATATTCCATTATTTCTGCTCACATATAGCTGGACCATCTTTCTTCTGAAATGGCATAAAACTTTGGTGCATTTACCCTGATTTTAAGTTAATCACTTTGCATCTGTGAAGGCCTAAATCAGGCCTGATTTATGGTGAGGTAATATATACAGTTGGGAATCAGATTGGCTATATAATCATCAGGAGAGGTGTGGGTTTTTTTCTGGCTGGGTGGTTTCTATGCCATAATGTTGGAAAAGAAATCCTTCTTCTTTGCCATTCACTGATTACCAGTGAACTAAAGAAATTCACTGCAACTTTTTTGTAATTCCAAATTAGAAAACAATGCTCTAAAGAAAAAATGCTGTCAAAATTAAATAGTGTTTGTCTTCAGCAATCAGTGGCAATTTTGAGAACTGAGGCACTCAGTCTGCAGAAATTACAAGTAAAGAAAACAATTCCCGGTTCCTTTAAAGAGCATTTTTTGTATATATCTGGTGTTGTCTCCTATTTAAATATAGTTCATATTTTCTGAAATCTACAGCCCACTTTCTTCACCTTTTTTCATTTATTTCAGATAATAAGTGTTCTAAAGATAACATGACTTGTATTCTACCTCAGTGAATAATGAGCTTTAATTTGTGAATGGTATTTCCAGTGTGACTGAAACAAGAAGCAATAAATGTATTTTAAGATAAAATAAACAGCCTTTGTTCAAAATGTTGAGTATTTTTTTTTTGTTTAGCATAACTTTTTGAAAACAAAACAAGTCTGACTTTTCCTTATGTAATAGAGTACATTGTCTAGAGAACTGATACCCTAAAGATCTGATATGGTCTGTTGTTACAGTTGTTTTCAGCTCGAAGACCCTTTCTATTTTACTAGTAATAAGTGGCTGAGCAATTTGTATCTAACATTACGTTTGTAATCACATGCAGGCAAGGAAAAAGTTTCCCTTCCTGCAGCTGTTAACTTATCATGTCAGCAACACAAAGAGATCATCAGAGGCTGATGAAAGTCTTTGTGAGTCTTCATCAAGAGGCAGTATATTTCCTAACCTTTTCTTGGCAATTTTGCACAATTTCTGGCCATGCTGGTTGAAAAACATGGACCTTTAACGGCGAGGTAAGGGAGGAAGGAAGAGATCAGCATTTTGTTTAGCTTGTGTAACATTTGCAAAAACTTTTAAGAATTTTAAAAACCAGCTATGCGAAGTTAGGTAGTTACCTAATTGCATTTTTAGCTGTCAAAATATTCCTGAAGATACTGCTCTGAATCATGGTGAATCATTTCAGTAAGTTTTGTATTTCTTTAATTCTGTAATAATTCACTACTGACACAAAGAAACACACTTGCAGTAAGCTTTACCTTTTCAGACACAGTTCCTCTTTGTGCCAGTTGCTGAATTGAGCTCATTCCATGAGTGTGAGCGGCACTGGGAAGGAAGGAGCAGCAAACTGGGAGGATTTCTGACAGATAAAGCRTGGAAGAGGTTTGTGGGATTCTGTGTAAGCAGCATACTGTAAGCATGCTGGMGGGCAGCTCTGGAGCTGCATCTCCCTCCTGAATGATTCCTCAGGTTTCAGGTTTCCATCTTAAGCTTCAATCCACTGCATACTTCAGTGCAATGTGTCTTACGTATTCACAGCATATGAAAGTATAGTGATAATGATAGTGATAATGAGGAAAATTCCCTCAGTTTCACTTTCAAAGCAGATGGAAATCTATTGCAAAATGAATATTAGGCCTACCTATTTACAAGCTACTATCTGCTTTTGAAAATAAAATCCTTTCTGTTGATTCAGCAATAACCAGATTTTAAATTAGCATTTCGGATCAAATTCCAGAGGGATGAGGGCATGTATTACGTATGTGTGAGTATGTGTATGCATTTGTGTGTGTGCATATATATAGTATTTTCATATGTCAATAATGCTCCCTAGCTTACCGTTTTTATCAACAATTATTAGTACATAAGGCATGAAGTCCAAGCTTCATATATGGATATGGAATGTTGTTGTTTTACCTCCTGTTCCTCCCAGCAAATGTATGCATTTGATTAACATAATTGTGTGAGATGATATAAATGGCCTATCTTTTAATATGTTTATCTCCTTATATTATTTTCATATATGTTAAAAAGCTTTGGAGTGGGTGCTGGAAGCKGTGGGGGTCTGGAGAGGGAGTTGTCATTTTCTGAGAACTTTAAAGCAATGAGGTGGATTATTTTTACCAGCCGAGTAGTTTAAGGCAGGCCTAGAGTATGCTTTTAAAGTTACAACCAACTATTAATTTTTCTATTAGCTTAATGACTATAGCTAGCCTGCAAGAAATACTTTATCTTATTTGTAACTGACTGTTTCTTTGCCAAGTCGAATTCGCCCAGGATAAAACAGAATGATGTAGTTCCCTGGGTGGGCAACACCATCACCATGCTCAGTTAATGAGTGGAGTTGGGGCAGGGGAGTTTACTGTGGGAAAAAAATCCAAAGAAATAAAGGGAATTGTAGGGAATATAGAAATAGCACTGGTGAGAACAGTACCAATTTTAATGAGTTTAATAAATAAATAACCTTATTTTGGTGATTATGGAAGGGAACATAGAGACTCTTCATCCTTGAAAAGGCAGAGAATATAAAGCCAAGTGTCTTAGGGCTGCTTCGGTCTCTTGAGTAGGAGATAAGTATCTCCATAAGTACTGTGCAGTAGAACTTATTTTCCAAAAATGGACATTTTGGCTTTAGAGGTGTTTAAAGAATTGTCAAAGCATTTTCTTCAACTTAATTTCCTTTGCTTCACTCTGTTCCGCTTGCCCACGTGCACATTCCTATAGCTGAACTTGTGGTGTGAGCTTGAAATGGAGCCCTTGAGATAAGCTGTAGGACTTTATGGCATTCTGCAGCTCAGAATGGAATTAGTCAAGCTGTAAATCAGAACGTTAAGAGCAGTAAATACTTATTGCTATAGCTTTAATATGCATAATTCTGAACTATATTTGGCTATAGAGACTTTTTAAAATACTTGCCATACCAATATTTGTGCTGTGAGACTGGGGTTAGAGGAAGTAAAGAGCTTTTAAAATAATTATTCCCACATATATTATTTCCTCCTTAGTTATTTTAATTCTTTTGTCTTCTGTTTCAGCTTTATACTTTATCAACCATACGTTTGATGTGTGGAGAAGTTCTTTAACAGAGTTTTAATGTCTCACATACTGACAGCAGATGGAAATTTTGTGCACRTTGAAAAAGAAAGCAGTGGAGGAGGTAACATGTAGCACTCAGTTTTGCAATAACTGATCACACAACAGGGACAGAGCATTTTTTTGAACTTTGGAGGAAAAAAAGTCTGTAATATAAAGTGCTTGGGAGATGGTAGATGGCTCATCTACAGGGACCCAGTAAGACAGTTCTAAACTGTCACTGCTGTGGAGCTGGGTACGTATACGTAAAGGGTGGTAATCAAATATTAGCAGAATTTCATCTGCTCATTTTGCCATTTTTTAACATTTGTGTCTCAAAGTTTAGAGACAAGAAGCACAGAAACACTGGGAATATTGTATATTCCATGCCCTTGAGGTTTGTGTATTCCTCATGGGAGATCAGAAGGCTAGAAATGTTGTAAATGGTATTGCAGGAACTTARAACAATTTTTAAAGACTAACTAATTTTATGCATGAAAAACTTTGAGCTATTATTTTAATATATTATGCAAAACTTTTTCTGGAATTAGGTTTATACTTTATGCATCCTAACTCTTGAACTTTACAGAAGTCATGATTAGTGCATAACAAAACCAAACTGTTGCCATATGCAAACYATAGGTTTTCCAGTGCGATAAGCCCATGCCTCATTCTAAATACACCCTAAAAATAATCTGTTACTCACAAAAGCACAACAGGATTATAAAGCAGATAAGGTGAGTCATTAAGAGAAGTATACTGCTTCTGAAGCTCACAAAGATGAAAGTGCTTGGGCCAGCTGCATCTAATTTTAAGCGTTCCTTCCCCATGGATGCCAGCTTTTGTGCAGAGTGGCTAAAATGCTACCAAACAAATTACTCATGGAAGCTGCTTAGTAAGCGGTTTCTCAGTGGCAGCTCCTGTGTAACTTGATAAACTTGCACAGACAGAACTGTTGATTTGTGCAGTAATTGAACTCGTCCTAATAGGCTTGATCCTGGATTTTTTTTTCTTCTGGTGTGTGTGTTTTCTGGTTTCCTGAATTAAAATGACCCAATGACAGACTGCTGTATTCATCATTTCCTTGCTAGGTTCCATATAGCTCTTGAGGCTTCATTCTGCCACAATGGAAAATGCTTTTGTTAACATTCAAGAACCCAGACAGTAGTTGCAAAAAGACCAGACCAATTTGTGGTGTTGCTTTCTGGTTTTAAAATGGGAGTTATATATTGTAAAACTAAGCAGCTGAAACGGCTTCGAGTGCTGTATCTAGCTCCCCCAACTGGAGCCTGGCAAGCTGTAGCAGCGGAGCCAGAGGCCTCTTGACTTCTGGTCAGTGATGCTTTAAAATCAGACAAAACTGTTGCTTCATTTAGGTGTTACAATCAATCCTCCAAAAGCCCAACCTACATTCCTCTGTCAGGGAGTAGATGGCAAACAGCATTTGCTGCCCAGTTGCCTAGGTCAGTGTGATCGAAAGCAAACTTTAAAGCAGTGCTGGTGTCATCTTGCCAGCATGAGCTGCTGTACCTGAGGGCTCTTGGTCATAGCATAACAGTAGCGTATGTGTAAATATGTGCAGTGGCCTTTCACATATGTTGTGTACTTTCTATTTTATATCTCTACCTCTAATGAAATCTGTGAACTACTGGAAGMATAGCTTTCCTTGGCTTTCAAGGAAATGGAACCTGGCTTCATGGAAACATTCATTTTCATAAAGCRGCATTAGGAATCATGGTATCACAACTGTGCATGATGATTTAGGAGGCTTAAAAAATAATTAGCACTTAATACTTTATAGGTAGGATGTATCTTCTGTGTTGGTGCCACTAGCACACATGGGCTGTTAAATCTAAAATGCCATATGATGTTTAAACTCATCTTAAACTAGTGCAGTCRTATTCTAGCTTTGCCTGTATCAACAAATAAATCACTCTTGCTCATAGCTCATATTAATTTACTGGAAGTGCTAGAGCAGTATTTATATTTTCCTGTTTTTTCTATTCTTATACTGAGTGTGTTACTTTTAAAATTAAAATTATACTTTTTTCATTTATACTTGTGAGTATAAATACAAGAAAAGTCTGAAAGTGGCAGTCTTCAAAGACTCAAACTATAAATGAGAAAAAAAAATTTTTCCAGACTTTGTTAGGACATGGATGGAGGAATTGCTTGTTATTAGCCACAGTGACTATACAATAATACAAATAAATACCCGTTAATTATCATTGCCTGTGAGTGTGTATGGGGTTGACTAAAGGACAAAACCTAAAGAACTAAGGATATAGTCTTAAGTTGGCTGTGGCTTTATTTACAGTTCAATATTAGTAATTTAAATCACCCAGGAGTCTCTTCCCAGTTTGTATTAACCTTGACTGCAGGTAAGTGCCTAGTGTTTGCAACTGTACCTGTGCACAGCTGCTTCTACTTAAGCCKCTTAATTGCTCTCATGTCTCCACACTGCTAATAAGCTCCTGAAGAAGATTGTGGACTGTACAAGCTGCTATCAGTTGCCCCTAAAACTTATCATCCCTGTCTATAAAGAAGTGGATTTCAAAGATATGAAGGAATTTAAATCTGGTATATATACTTTATGCTTTAATAGCTTTATTAAATACTTTAATAACTTTAATAACTTTAATAACTTTAGTACAGAGCTGTAGCATCAGTAAGCAGGGAACCACCACAGTCAAGGTTGAATACAGAGGGCTTCTACATGAAAGGTTAGCCAGTGTATCTGAGCAGATGCCTGAAAACAGCTATTGATTCTGTAATCCTCTTGGACGTTGGGTACTGCTTCTTTGAACAACCTCATTGACTTCCAAGTTATTGTAAAGAGTACTAAGTGGCATTAAGGAGTGTAGTATTAGGGTATTCATTTCAAAGAACCTGGTACATGGTTTGATATTTGCTTATTTTAAGAAGGAAGGAAGATTGTAGGCATCAGAATATTCAGTCAGAGATAACTAAGTTAGCAACCTGACCTACCTGGGCAGTGGTTTTTCCATGTGCATGTTGTTTGTTTGTTTTTATCTGGAAATATCTCACAGGCAACACTTGCAGGATGAAGAAAGGAAGGAAATCTGTGCCATGCCCTTTGCAAACGTGCTCGGGTTGCTACTCAGCGAAGAAAAGTCAAACACCTCTTTCCTTCAGTTCAGTCTGATAATGAACTGTGTRTACAGGTCAGGGATTTTTTTTTTAATTGTGGTGAGCAGTAAAAGTAACTTTTGTTTTTATACATTTTTAAAGGCACATCTAACCAATGGGATTGCACTACATAGGAATATAAACTCTTTAAATTGTATACAAAGGAAATGTCTCATTTGTAAAGAACATGAACRTATGAAATAGCAGTATGCTGTTTAAGTGTGGTTTTAACTATTGGTAATGGTTTTAACTATTTTCTCTCTTAATTGAGCTGTACACACAGTATCTGCCTCAGATCTGTACTGTCATGTATAGTTACAGCATTTGTCCCTGGTTTTATTTTCTTGCATAGTCACTGGCTACATTCATCCTTTAAATTGTTAGGGAAGTTCATTAGGAAAGAGTTCAAAATGTGCTTCTTTCAGTATAGCTGTCTAGCTATAGATACATGTCTATAGCTGTATAGATTGATGTCTGGATAAATAGATGTCTACACTGACAACTTGGGCAATTATTGTGAATCCCTTGGAGCCCTTTCTCTCTTGGGGAGAATAAAAGGGTGTTTGGTATTATTATTGTTTGTCTGTGTTAATCAGTCAGCTTGGGCATGCTGATTAATGCATTTGAAGGCAAACACTACTACTGCTCTAGCAGGTGTCTAAGGTGCCATCTATGGTCAAATTGGGTGTGTAGGAGCATGTGATTTTAGCAACTTTTCCCCTTCTTTCTGCAGAATATTTCTCCATGAGTACTAGGCAAACTGTTCCTTSTGTAGGGATGAATACAGAACTGGATATAGAAGATCTTTGATCCACTATTTTACCCCCTTCTTGTGAAAAAAAATGGGCAGAATGCACTTGAAATGACACCAGCGCTTCTGACTAAGCAAGCAAAATGTTGGTCTTTTCAAAGTCTGTAACTGCTTGCCAGCCAGATCTGTGTTCCGTGGAACACTGCTGCAGATTAGCAAAGGGGCAGCCAAGCCATGAGTTTTGGAGTGTTGTGCTCTGGGGAGTTTCCTTCATGTCTGTATGTGTCAGTGCCCGGTTGCTCCACCTCGTCAGTCAAACTCAGTGAAGCCACTGGCTGCGTCGCAGGGGAGTCTCATGGTAGGAAAGGCCTGTTGGAGTGTTCTAGGGGGAACTCCTGACCTGCGTGTGTGCTCTGCAGCTGGGGAATGGAGATGGTCTGAAGAGGCCCTGTGCATGGCAGCTGCAGAGTGGCGTGGGTTTTTTTCCCTTTTGAAATGGAGTAGACCTTCCTGAAAAATGAATAGTACCCAATCACTTTCAAAAGCAAATTTTGAAATGCCCAGTTCTCCAGTTGCATCTGACTAAGAAGCGACTGATTTGTAAGGAATGCACTAATTATAGATGGACTACTCAATCTTTATGTTTTAAATGCTGACATATCAAAGGGACCTATACGTAAYTTAAGTTGGTCAGACACCGCTTAGGAGATTTTGTTAGAAAGTGTGTGACTGTTTTGTAATAGCTACAAGGATCTCTGTTAGGAATTGTATGTTTACAATATTATATATATTATATATATATAAAAATATATAAATATATTAATATATTAATATATAATATATTGATAATAATATATTTTTATTATTTTATTATTATAACAAAATTGTTATGTTTGTTAAATAAAGACAGTTTTTGCATAGTCTAGCAAAGCTGCTACTTAGGAATTAAGATCTAATTACTTTGGGAACAGTGGGGGAGGTAGTTAATTTTTTCATCACTGTTTCTCACACAGTCATTTACAATTAAAACAGGTGCATTTTAAAACAAAGGTATAGTTATGCTATAGTTAGCTGTATTCCTGAAGTTAATTTAAAAAAAAGTTCTGAAAGCTTCTTTTTATATTTTCATTTTTCAGATTCATTCAAGTCTTCTAGGTTGAAAGCCTTCAAGTGTCAGTTCCCTCCAACTAGTGTGTCCAGCTCGATCCAAGACAGTGCTGCTTCTTGTCTCAAGGGAGATGAAWCCTGCAAAAAGATCGACCAAATACTAGGACCTGCATATTTTTATATTGAAACCTTAAATACAGTTGAAAAAGAGTGCTCCAGAGCACTGATGAAGGGTTTAGACAGCAAGGTGAGCTGAGACTTCCAATCGCTGGTGAAATTTTTGCCAAGTTTTTGCCAAGGTAAGCAAAAAGATTAATTTGTTGATTTGTCTATACATTTTTATGCCCAAGTAGATGGACTCTTGTCAAAGACTTTCCTTAAAGCTGCTAGGTGTGAGAAGATAATTGCACCRTCAAAGGGATTTTCAAAGGATGTACTGTCCCTTTTACAAGGAATCCACTTATGGTATAGTACAAATTTATTTTACCGTCTTCCTGGGTGCGAGTCTGTGCCTCTATTTGTGCAACTCTGGAAAAGGATCAGAGTGTGACATAGTGATAGAGCTACTATTACTAGTAGCTACTAGCGATAGAGTTATTATAAATCTAGTTCTGTAAAAGATGTGTGGGCTTTGGCTGCGGGTCATAATTGCCACTGTAACCATCTCTGAAATCTTAACTCCAAGCACATTAAAGTGTTGCCCTAGTGAATTGCCAGAGGTTGCCACTACATGTTCAACTCCTAAAGGCCAATGTATGTAGATCAGTGCTTGTACATTAAACTTAGTCATGTGGTTAGAAATCATGATTCATAAGGAACACGGGCAAGGAGCTCCGTATCATCATGTTTTCTTTAAACACAATTTGTCAGAGGAGAGCTTAGAACAGTATGGCTTAATTTCTTTAATGAAGCAGGTGGAGACTTCCCACCTCAGTTTAATTAACACTCTAAATAAGAGTTCATTAAGTGTTATATAAAATACTAGTTTTGCATTGTTTAGAAAATTATCCTTAGATATTTGAAGACCTAGAAATTTGTTTGTTGTGCTGCACCAACTTTTGAATGCCTGCTCTCTGAGAAAATGTCTTCTTTTTTCTTCTTTGAATGCAGAGAAACCTAAGTCTCTTGTAGTCAGGAGTATTAATTTAACAAAATGTGTAAAACATAAAAGGAAAAGGAACCACGAGGTTTTTAATTGTAGTTACACTACCATAATACTGAATTAATATGATCATAAATCAAGACCCTTAGAATCTTCAACAGATATCTATAATTATACTTCATATGCTGTCTGATCTCTAGTGTTAGGCAAAGCTTTAATACTGTAATACAGTTATTTTTATCTTAAATAAGACTGTAGAAAGAAGATTCCTCCAGCTTACATCTGTGAGAGACACAGAGGAGCTGCTTGAGCAATCCAAGTTCTCATTTGACAGTTCTTTGAGTTTGGCTCTAAATAACTTGTATAACATTGTTGTCCAAAGCTTGATCAAAGTCCACCAAAGTTGGCTAAAAGGTGATTGTAGAATTCAGAGGGCTTTGAATCCTGTCTGAAGAGCTGTAAGTACAAATGATCTTTTCCAGGAAGTGGGTATTTATGAGAGTCTTCTTACTAATTTTAACAAGGCTACTGGTACATAATARAGAACCTATGTCTAAATACTTAAAGGACTGGGCTTTGGTGACGTAAGAAGAAATAACTGAAAAGCTAGTGAGAAAGTTATCTTGTAGTGTATGAAAAAAACTTAAGTTTAAGCAAGGTGATGAGAACCATTCTGTGCTGTTTGTGTTTAATCTGTTGATATTTTGTAATACCAGCTTTCCATAATCTCATGATAAGTAGTGTGCTGTTCTTCTGAATTCACCTAGTGTACATTCCCATTTGTAATATGTTATACTGCCATCTTTCACAGCTTGTTGTGAAGAAGTGGGTTGAGCAGATTTCTCTTTCCGTTCATTTTAATGGGGGAAATACCTTCTCTTCAGAAACATTCAGACATTGCTCTGTTCCTTCACATCAAGTCCTTTAGAAGAGCACTTGAAGGAAACGTGCCATGTGTTGGGATTTACACAGCTGTTGTACGTGGCACCGTCCCCTATCATAGCCCAAGTACTCGGGTTCTGATCATTGTAGAGGAAGGTGTAGAATTTCTGCCCTTCGCAAGCCCTGGGTATGCACATACACACAGAGAGTCTGCAGGCAATGTGTGTTCCAGTTGCAGCTCTACCATATATATCCTCTATATCCAACATCTTTATGGATATATATCCTATATATCCATATAGATCCTATAATGTGAGGAGTTTTCCCTACCTTACAAAAAGACATTGATAAAATAACAGGGGATTGCATAAACCCTGTGCTAAAACAAGAACATATGTTTGGTCTCCCAGTGCATCTTTTTCATCTTGCAAGGAAGCTGGGTCGCTTTTTGTGTTCATAGATGCTGATCTTGGTAAGGACACCAGAGCATGAAGGTGTTGAGCAAACGCTTGAGAAGGAGCAGCCCAGCAGGGATTCCTTTAGCTTGGGAGTGACACAGCAGTTGCGTCTCCCCCAGGCAGTGGCAGGCACTGCTRTTTCCTCAAAAACTTTGGAAGGATGTGCCAGGACATGGTGCCTGGGCGCTGCACAAATGCACATATACTCTACATTCTATTACAAAGTCATCAGTTTTTCTTTAATGGTAATCTGTTTGCTTTGAGGAGTTTGCTTTTTCTTAGGTTTGCAGCAGTTATTTGCTATTTTCGACTGAAATAATCTACTGCATATACAAATGACACTTCAATTACTCATTTTTTCATGTTGTAAGATCACTACCACGCTTTTTTCATTGTGATGCACAGCATGCAAATGATGATGGTGCTTTTTTCCAGGGACAGTTTTCTTGCTTCATGAGCCCTGTGTGTGGAAGTGAGCTGGCTTTCATGCAAAAGCTTCTAATTCCACTTTGGGTACCTGCTCTATCTGCTCCCTCGTACAGGAGCTGGCCAAGAGTGGTAATGTGAACACCTTTGGTAGTGCAGTGTGGCAGTGCTTTTTATGATGCATTTCACCAGATGTACCAAGGGAAGGGATAAAATATGGACCAGTGTGGAATGTGCGTGGCCTGAAGCATGAAGTAGTCATGTCTTGTATTTCCATTCTACCTCTTGGTGCTTCCCCAGAATTCAGACAAGAATCCATCGTGTCTGGTAATCTGTCTTTCTGTTTTTATATATGGATTCCTAACTACTGTGTTCGTTTTACTTGTCTGCACTGTACCACCATCCACAAAGCACATTTATCATGCTGTCATTTCATGGCTTATGGCAGAGTCTGTTAGCATTTGTATGCTGTTGATAAAAGGCTCATTGTTTAAAAATCATATTCTGTGTATCATTCTTGTGAGAGCTTAGAGTTTTGGCAAATCGTTTGTCTAGGTAACCACAGATGACAGGTTGCAGATGTATTGATGGCTTTTGAAATATTAGTACTCTGAGAAAACATAAATTAAATCTGATGCATTAGGTTGGATTAGGATCAAGGCCCAGATAGACCATGAACATGTGCAAGATGATGACTGGGGAAGTAATTGCTAGTAAAGAATTTGTCATTTAATTATTGCAGTAGGAGTAGAGGATTAGATTTTAATATTGATTTAGAAGTAGATGTCAGTTTTATTGGTCTAAAATAGATCTGTTAAGATGGACTGTGAAGCAGAGTCTTTGTTTACAATAGAATCAGTTTTGTGTCAATAGTATAGAATTTAAAAAAAGATAAATACTATCAGATTATAGTGGAAGAGGAGAATTAGGTAATAGCTGCTAATTTGACATGGCATGTGAATTGGCTTCCTGGCAGAAGCAGCAAGTCCAGAGCAAACTGGGAAGTGCCTCTCTCTGACTGAGGAGAAACAAGCACAACTGTGAAGGGAGTGTAGCTCTATCTGCAGAATCCTTTGGTCAGTTCCTCATGATGAGGTGTGTGATGCCTCTAATGTCGAGGAGAGGCGAGCCCTCTGAGGAGAAAAAACATAAAGTGTAAATGAAAACTGAACCTGGAGGCTGCGCTCTACTATTGCTGTATATTTGCATGGTGCCCTGTTGCTCACTGTTAGGTTTTACAGCTTTAAGTTCCCTGGTAGCACCGCTTCTTTTCTCCCCTTGCCCTTTGCTTCTCACCTCAAGAAAGAAAAAAAAGGAAAGAAATTAGAATACTTCAAAGTTACATAAAACTCTCCAAAGTTATATATATTTGGAGTAATGAAAGATAGTAATCCTCTGTTAGCCATCCATCAAGTCCTGAAAAAGAAAGGAAATGCAAAATATTACTGTTTTGTCCTTAYATTGTTCCAGACTCATTTGTCCAGATATAACTGACCTCACCAGATGTCCTTTTCCCTTTGCTCAGGCCTTTGTCAACCTTGTGTTCCAGGAACAGGGGGAGCAGAACCTTTCTCTGCTGAAATTTGCTACATGGGTCCAGATGATCCTGACTATCCCAATCTGATCCCACTGACAGTCCCCCTGTCCTACGTGGACAGTAAGCACCAAAGGGCCAGAGCAGCCTGTTACTTMGCACACACTGCTTTGCACTTGTCTTCTCTGGCAGGTTTTTCTGAACACATTTTCTGTTGCTCTGAGCAGGTTTAGCAGACGTGTTCTCACACTGCATTTGTTTGCTGCGTTGCTCAAACCGTGAACAATCTGTGTTTAAGCAACAGTTTGCCAACCGCAAAGTTAATGTATGGATGAAACTCTGGGTATCCTGATCTCTCACCTTTCCAGTCTCCATCACTAAAATGTTACTCACAAGCAGATAATGAGTACTGTGGGTGCTCATTCAGGATGCTAGTGAACCCTCTAGCTTCTGTATTTCAGGCTTGTTGCCAGTTATCTCCACACGCACCTTATCCAACTGGGGGCTAGTGCTTAGTCCAGGCAGCACTCGCGTGGGACACCACAAGTGCTCCAGGCTGTGGTGTGGCTGTGACGAGGTCCAGACCAAGCATGGCTTCATAACACAGGCAATGAAGAACCCCAGGGTGACTGGAGAAGCGTCGCCTTGCCGCTACAGTATCACGTTACCRGCACAGCAGCACTCTGCCAGGACCCTGCGTTTCCACCTGAGCTTGATCTGGAGTCCTGTCCTGGGGAGTCCAGCAGGAGCTGGACAAGGCCGAGCTGCTGAGCGGCTGCGAGGCTCCGTGGGAACCGATGGCCAGGGGACGGCTCCTTCCTGCCCGCCACTAGTCTTGGGGAGAACAAAGGCTCATGTTTCCCTTTGGATTGCAGGTGGTAACTGTGTTCCTCAGTGCTTTTCAGGTCTTAAGTCTGGCGCAGTCCTGTGTCACGCTGCGGGTGCCACTTCACAGCTCCTGTGTCCCACTCTGCTGCTGCAGCTGGGGCTGGCAGCGTTTTGCCCCGAGCTGGGGCTCACCTGTGTGTACGACACTGCCATCCCGTGGCTGCACGGGGTAGGCAGCGCTCCTGGGCGCAGTGCCAAGGTCAGCGCCACCCCCGTGTTTGAACTGCTGGTGGGAGCCCTGCTGTCCGTAAAGGAGGTGCTTTTTAGCCTCAGTTAAACTCCAGTGCTGAACTCGTGCAGAGTTAGGAAGCAGGAAAGGCATTTTCATATAGTTAGGATGCAGTGGAAACATCTGAAAGTCTGCAGAAGGGGCCTTGCTGGGGCGAGTAGCCTTAGTGTCTGTGTGAGGGAAAGAAAAGAGTTCTAGACTCTGTCCCTTTCCTCCCTGCCGTCTGCTCCATCAGCCCGTGAGGGTGTGCTTCAGGCGAGTCCCCGGGAGCAGACTGTCAGCTGGTAGAAATCAGTATATTTCTTTTGAAATTGATGGGTCTGGACATCTGTTCCTAAACAGTCAACAGGACGGCTTTTAATGTCTCCAGAGAGCACCAGAACGTTCTTGAAATGCTCCAGATCTGCAAACAGAGCAAATACCTGAAGAGACTTCCTTGAGGATGGTGTGCTGGAAGTGTCGGTGACAAGCACGGTGGCTCTTCCCTCGCTGGGATGGCTTTGTGCTACGAACACACAGATCAGCGAGGAGGGGCAGGTAGCGGTGAACTGCCCCACGCAGAGGTGGTTTTGGGGCCGGCTGCTCCTGGCTTGGCCAGGTAGGTACCTGGCACTGCTCCCCAGCTGCGGGGAGGGCTATTCGGCAGCATAAGGGCTGCCTCAGCATGGAAGGGAAATAAGTGACAAAGGCACCTTCTTTATTGAAGCATCTGTTAATTCCTTCCTGCTCTCTTATTTCTTTGCTTGTGCATGCTGGTTTTATACCATGCCAGACATTAGTGTTATGGTAAATTATAACTTGAATTACAACTTGCCTTTTATCCTTTCATGAACGTCTGTCATTGATGGTGATGTCTGCTGGCCTCACGTTCACAGTCAGTCTGCTACAAAGTAAGCCAACCCTCCACCACCCAAGTGCAGCAGTGGAGCTTTATCTGTGACTTTGCTGTGAGTTTACATGCAGAATTGAACTTTGCGGGGGGGTGGAAATGAGACTGTCAGTTTTTAATACGCTTTCTATGCAGTTACCTGTATTGTAAGATCAGTCAATATCAGCTCATTTGGATGGAGTCACATGCACTAGTCCTGAACACCTCTGCTTTATGTTCTCATTATATGGTGAACAGTCAGTCCCTTGAGCCCCCGCCTTGGGGTTCAGGTGCAGAGGCCTGAACGGCTGCTCTTGCTAATGCCAGTGCACCCACTCATTAAGCAGGAGCCTGGCCCGGGCTGTGCAAGTGCTGGTGCAGGCACTTCCTGAAGGAAGCACCAGGTTTGTGAAAGGGCTTAGGTTGCAATTGCTCATGGCAATTCAGCTCAGCCTCAGGGATGACACGAGCTGAAAGAACAGGTCAGAGGCTGTGGAAAACACTCACTTCTCCCCTCTTTTCCCAGGTACGAGATTACTCAGGTCCTTGCACTGTGCAGTTTATCCCCTGCACTGCTGCAGCCAGCCAGCAATACACCCTGCCTGCCATCTGCAGCCCACGGGAGCCAGTTGCCTTTAATGTGGACATCAGGTTCCAGCAGGTACAGCGTTTTCCTTGCAGCTTGCACTTTTTTCCCCCACAAAACTTAACAGGCAAAAGTGGGCAAATCTTTTCCATTTATTTCCATTTATTTACCTCATAGTCCATCCTATTCCTCACTGCCTGGATAAGTTTTTTTTTTTTT
>NW_020455544.1:2020355-2041228 GCF_003342845.1 Nothoprocta perdicaria
GTTTTAATGAGGAATGCTGTAGTCCCAAGGTTGTGCTTCTGTTTGTTTGTTAAACTGAAAAGCAAAATAATGAAATTATATTGGGAAAGTATTTTTCTAAACTGTTGGGAAACAGCTGCCCGGAGTGCAYGGGGTGCCGGGTGGCAGCGTCCGAGGTTCCTCATCCGGAATTTGCTGGGTTCTGTGCACAGCCATTCAGGTGAAACAAGTTGCTGCCAGTCCTGCTCCTGGTTTCATCCAGCTTTATTGGCCTCTTGCTCTCAGGTCTCTTGTCTCAGGAACTTTTGCATCTGCCACTCAAAAATACATTGCAGATCGGCAGCTGAGAAGGCAGCTGCACGCTCAGCATGGAATTTTTCTTAGAAACCTTGAAATAAAGCAGATAGGTGTCTTAAAGGGCTGGAGTAAGAAATGCAGATTAGGAGACATGGAGTGTAGGAGTGATGTTCACAAGTAAGATGAAGATGTTTTTCATGATTTACTTAATTTTTCCCTACAGATCAGTGACCCAGGGGCAGCAGACAGTCTAAATACCAAAATGTTCCTGCTGTCCAAAAAGGAGCTTTGGGTATCTGATGGGTCAGTGGGATTTGATGATGGAATTTCATGCTAGCAGCTGATCATGCAGATGCTTTTCCTGTAGTAAAACAGTCCGGCTCTGGTGCTTTCAGCCTGCTGTCTACTCCACTCTTCCAGGGAAGCTGTCTGGTAAGTGTGTCACACAAACATTCCTTCCTGGTAAAAGGAGAAGTGTGTAGTGGAAATGATACTGCTAATCCTAGACTCTATGAGAGCACTCTTGCTGTCATTCTGAAACATTTTAGATAAGAACCAATTAGAACTTGGACAGTCCTATTTGGGAGAGCTTTTGTAATACATGAGATTGCTCTGTGTTTTACTTCCAAGTTTAGCTGCTTGACTTAAGCCACAAGCTTGCTTAGAGACCGTGAGAGCAGTTTGTGGTAATCCTGCGTGCTCTGCTGCAGCCCTGCTGGTTTTGAGGACATGTACAACTGACTGGGAGCAGAAGTCACTGGCTCAGCTTGCCATGGGGACCTTCTTCTAGAAGTAAAAACTAAGATACTGGATTGAGCTTGCTTGTGATTGGAAAAAGAAAATATATATGTATGACATGAAATAAAAAGAACAATGAGTCCCATTTTAAGTAAGACTAATTAAGATCTCTTAATTCCAGGTATTTATTTTGCTCTCCCAAGCAAATTAGGACCAGTTGCCTTCCTACATAAATAAATACTGGAAATAGGCACTTAGACTCAGATTATCTGACCTACAAGAATAGAAATTTGCATTAAGGACAGAAGAACTTTGCTTCCGAGTGGCTGTTTGTGCCACTAAAAGAGGGGAGCATTTTCCTTGTTTTTCCTTATGGGTAAAGAGGGGAGCATTTTCCTTGTTTTTCCTTATGGGTGGCAGCCCTCGGCTGGGGAGAGCCGAAGGGCCATCAGCTGCCGCAGCAGCAGCGGCCGCAGCCCCGGGGTCCAGCAGGTCCCGGGGCCCCTGTGGCGCTGCCTCCGCCCCGCGCGCTCCTGCTGCTGCTGCTGCTGCTCCTGCTGCTCTTCCTACTCGTGGAGGCCCAGCGGGCTCCGAGGTGAGGGAGCTGCTCACAGAGCTCAAACCAGTACCCATGAGCAGATCATGGCTTTCTTAAACCTCCTTGTGGTTTGAAGGTGCAGCTCTAAATGTACCTTATAGCCACTGTGCAAAGCACGTGCCTAAAGGGATGTGGGGGGATTTTTTTGTTTGTTTGTTTTTTAATTGCAGGTACTTATTTTTATGGTTTTATGGTTTTATAATTACTTCTGGGTCAGGAGGAGCTACTGGAAAATGGAAGGTAGGTAGCAGCTAGGACTCTCGTAAATGAATGATACCAAAAAGTTTGTCTCAAATTGCAGTGAGATKCAGCAGCTCAAGATTCACACAGGTACAGCTGTAATTATAAGGAAGCTTTTATTATAGCTGTGTGATTGATAAGAATTAGAACAATATTTTAAAGCCACACTACTATTAAGGCTTAGATACTGCCTTAAGTGCTTTCTAACAGTCTTAAAGGGGTTGGAGCACTTGTACAGCACTACTTAGGAGTTTCTCCTTACTGTGATAATTACACCTGTTAGAATTGCCCTTGCCATATATATTTATATAAAGATAGCATCTAAATAGGGGCAAATACTTCTAAAAGGGAGCTATTTTGTCTGTTGTCCTGCCTTTTTTTTCTTTTTCCTCCAAGTGGGCAACTTAACTGTACTTAAAAAAAATAAAAATTGTAAAGACATTTTGGGAAGCAATGCTTAGCTCATTTCCTTGTCTACTCACTTCAAAATTGGGTACACAAATGGACTGCTGCTCAACCTGGTTGTTCTGCTTTGTTGGGGGACTTTTTCTTCAYTCATCCTGCAGTGTTTTTGTTTAGGGGACATTACACATGAGCCAAGGTGTATTTAGAATGCCAGGATGAAGATTGTTGTAAATTAACTCATAATTCTGCTGTACAGAATAAGTTCTTTTGGCTTTAAGAACAAAATATTTTTACTTAACCTGTTCTGATCTGCTGCAGAGTAGCTCCCTGCAACTAGATACTCGCTTCACGTAGCRGTGAGAACAGTACTGCTGGACAAGAAATGCACCTGTGGAGCCTTTCAGTCTTTTCTAAAGCCCAAGGTTGCCATAGGTGCAAAGAGGTAGGTCCTTTGCTACAGACTCAATCCCTCCCTGTCTACAAAATACTGATACTCCTGTGAATTCCAAAATCAGATGATGGCACACAGTTTGCTCCTGGTGATGAGGTGCCAGAGCCACAACGGGGAACGCAGCAGGCAGGGAGCCCCTGAGGAGCTCGGGGGGCCTGGCTGTCTGGGAGGTGGCTGTGCAGAACGAGGCACAGCTTAGAYGGAGCATCTCTCTCCACATCAATCAAGACCATCTCTGTATTTGTCAAACCTGTAGGTAAGAAGGGGTTGTTAGGCTCACCGTTTTGTGTCCTGACATGTGCTGCTTGCCAGTAAAAACAGTGCTGCTGGTCTTAGGCCAGTCTAATTAAGTAAGTACAAACTTAGTGTCGCTTACCTTTCAGCCTGTATAGACTGTAAGTAGAAGAGTGCTCATTTCCTTCCAAGTAACACATTGATCAGATGTTCTTGAGGCAGTGAATAACCTGTATTTGTCCATAATATCTCAGGACTCAGCATGTGTGCACATTAAAATACAGCTCAGCAACGTACAAGTCAAATGCACAGAATTCAAAAAAAAAAAAAAAAAGTTTGACTCGGGGTGCAGTGAGGGGTTTTATGACACCTACTTATATGACTTATGTAAGTTGACTTTGTAAGAGGAAAAACTAGTTATTCTGTTCATCATAATGGAAAAACAGTGCTCACATAGGTAAAAATTCTTTAGGGGTGGGTAAACAAAAGGGTATTAAAGGGGAAACATTGAGGGGGAAAAAAAAAAAGTCAAGTGAAACCTTTTTAATAAATGAAGCCTATTTATTACTTCAAGTGTTAATGGTAAAAAAAATTCAGCACAGCTGTTGCATTTAAAAAAGTGAAACTACATTAAGTACTATGTTCTAGTTCAGTAAACAGATGAACCCGATGTCCTTTAATGACATAATAGTTGAGCATTATACAGTACATCTTATGAAGACCCGTAAATCAAAGAACTACTTTTTAAATTTAGTGATTACAAAAACTCTGCATTCACAGCTTTAGCTTCTTTTTTCTTCCACGACCGTCCGGAGTACCATCCATTTTGCGCTTCTGTGCCTGCAAGGTAAGGGGTTCAGTAAGTTCCTGTGGCAGGAAAAAAGGGGCTAAGTGGCACTTGTCCAGTCCGAGCACATGGTGGGATGTACCCAGGCACTTGAACGGGTGATAAATTGCAAATAGGCAGTATGGGAAATATGCACRTGCTCCTCAGTATCAGATCAGCACTTCTACTGTATCCTTCCACCTCTGGAAGAGCAGGAGTAAAAGAGAGTATGTAGTGAAGCAAGCCCTGTGCTCTTGCTGTCCCTGCTTAAGCAGGGGGGGTTTGGACTACATGATCTCTAGTGGTCCCTTCCAACCTTAACCGTTCTATGAAGCCAGGCTGTAATAAGGCTTAAGCTGCTCCTAGCTCTTGCCCTGTACGTTTTTCCCCACTAATGTAAGACACTGCTTTTCCTGGACAGATTCTAAAAGCAGCTTGTCTTAAATGAGCTTTTGCACAGAAATGCTGTAGTAAATCTTACCGATGAGGGTTTTGGTCCACGTTTCTTCTTTTCTGCTTTCTCCTTTTCTTCCAATTCCATGTTTTCTCTTTCAATCAAGGTAATCAGAGTATTGCATCTTCTCTGCAGCTCCTACATTGCAGAACACATTCTATCAGTTAGGCAGGTGCTTACAAAATTATTTTATCAGAACATTAGAAATGTCTATAGCAAGTTTCTATATTTAATCATGCAAAAACTAACAGTGAAATCCCAAAATGGTCCCTGGTAGTTACTGGCTGGCCTAACAGGAATGAATTTGACTGCAGGTATTTTGCTGCATCAAAACAGGTGTTGGTTCTGAAAAAACAGAATTGGAATTTGAAAATCTTCTTGTGCAAGATGTTGTAGTTTACTGTACTTGCAATTTGTTTATAAAATTGCTGTATCCTGTGCATGTGTGCATAGGTGGAAATGACTTAGTAAGGCTGCTCCGGCAGAGCCTTGTCTTGGGGGAGTTCTTGCACGTACCATGGCAGTTCTTGACTTGAGAAACCAGTCGAACCGGAACTGGGGCGAGTTTCGGATACACTGTCTTAACTCATCATACACGTTCTCTTTATCAAATCCCAGCTTGTGAAGCATGCAGATGAGGAAGCGATCCTCCTCCTCCGTGTAGTTCTTCCCCTTATTGGTACCATAGGAGATCCTTAACTGGTGGAAAGGGGCTTTGTATCTCCCAATCTGAAAGCAAAAAAAAGAGCATAAAGAAGAGAAAAAGTAGAATAAGCAGAGATTAATAAGTTAAAAGTTAGATCATGAGCTACAGTGCTGGGATTTGTCAGTATTTGAAAGTGAGGGAGATGGGATAAAGATGTAGAAAAGAGGGAGAGGAAAGGAGGGCGGGAGGAAGGATTACCTTTGTGTCAAGTGCTTTTTTAATGCTGATCCGCCTCTGAATTCTGGCCTCTCCTCTTTCTATCTGAGCCATRATCTTTTCTATATCCTGGAGTTCATTGCATCTTTCCCAGAACACAGCTAAAACGAAGAGCCACAAGTTAAGTTTCTTAGTACTCAGCTTACAAACCCTTTGTCTGTCCATTTCTCAAGACAAACCTACTTCTGAAGTACAAACTGAATAACAACAATTCTGTAATAGCACGAGGCAGAGGGAGGGTCGCTGTGAGCAACCACACGTGTGAGCACCACAAGTGCCTTAAAAGACATGCAGGTTTTCCAAGACCCRGTCACCTCTGCAAGCAGCTCTTCACCCCTGCAGTTTTGGCACTGGGGCCTCGCAGCGGCTGCACGGGCGGTGGAGGGGCCCCCCCACAGACACTGCAGGCGCCCACGGGACCCTGGGCTGCAGAAGCCAGTGGTGGCTGCAGGCACTGACCAAATGTCACTTCCACACCCTGTCCCGCAACCAAGGGCTGGTAATGGGGTAAAGAGGTAAGGAAACTACTGTTGGGCTAATGTGTGCTCTCCCTGCCCAATAAGCACTTTTGTCAGTATTCTCTTTTGCAAAAATTACCAAGATATAAGTGGAAAGAGAGGCCTGCCTCTGTACTAAGGATTTAGAATATTTAGAGGTGGACCCACACCGCTTATAGGCACATTTCAAGAGACTTATAACTATGCAGCTGGTGAATATGCTAAAAGTTAAGACACTTCCCAAATCCATGAGTGCAATTCCACTATGAACGGCTAAAAGAACAATGTAAGAAAGAATCAAAAACAAACGTTCAGTGTGCACACAGGCATTTCCAACTAGAAAAGATGGTATTAAACACTGATTTGCAGTGTTAAGCACTTGCTTAAAAAGAAAGTTACCTGAGTATTCAATGACTTCCTCAGGGGTTTTTCCTTCTACTTCTCGTGCTATATTTTCAATGTCATCGCGGCCCCACTTCTCATTTGCTTTGATAAACTGGTTAAAGTCTCGCTTATTCCAGTTAGTRAATCCCTTTACAGCAATAAAAAGCAGACAGACACAGGCACTTTAAAGAAAGCTATTGAAACAGATTTGGAGAAAGACAAATGGTAAAGGTCTGCGCAATAATAGTTCTGCCATTCCAAGAACATTAAATTCTTTTCTCTGTGGTTTAAAGTTCATTTAAAAAAAAAAAACACACTCAACACATGTTTTTATCCTGCAGTACATGCGGCCCGCCCTCTGCATCCTGCATCACAATTAGCACCAGGTCCCTCCTTGGCAAAGCTGTCAGTGCAAGCTCAGGAAACCAGAGCCTAGAAGCTGGGCCAGCTCCCACCAACCTCACGGGCCAGGCTGCAGGGCAGACGCAGCAGCAGCTCCATRCACTGGCTTGGTGGGCATCCTGCAACGGCAGCTGGGCTGCTGACAAATACACTGAATTTCTCAATTTCTTTTCATGATGAACCAAAATTTGCACCCAATTGAAGCAGAGCATTTGTGACCCAATGACTAATATGCCTATCACCATGYAAGAGAGAAAGTAGGCTGAAGAGTATTTTAGATGTCACACAAGCCCTCACCATACCTGGGTTAGAAGCTTTTCTTTTTCCTCTAATTCTTCATCATTAAGAGGTTCAGCCTCATCAATCTTAAGCTGCTCTTCCTTTTGTGTCTGGGCTGCATTTGGTAGGTCAGGATTACGAGGTACCTAAAAGGTTTTAGATTATGTAAAATTTGGCAAATGAAACAAATACTAGTAGCAGCTGCTCTACTGAGGGTTTTGGGTTTGTGTCTTATATTACCTTGTAACCTATTGTTTTCCTGTAATAGAGGATTTCTTTTTCCAATAGCTCAAACAGGCGTGGAGGAAAGAACTGGAAGTCCTGCACATTTGGCTGTTTTGGAGGTCGTGGTGCCTGAAATGGACAGAGCGTTTGCATTTGTTCCCCCACCCCTTCATGTTGAGAGGCTGCTTGCTTGTAATAAATGAGAGTTCAGTCTGTGAGACACAAACGTTTAAAACATGCAAAAACTGCATTTTCCTTAGTAAAAAGGTCAACATGCAACTCCAGGTATATTCAAGCATCAGGGCYGGCTTTAGAGGTCAAGGTGAGAGGCTCCTTCAGGGAGAAGGGGCAGAGTGGGGACTGGGTACCCGCGCACCCAGCTCAGCTGTTGCAGCGGCTGTAACGAAATTGAGATAGGGAAAAATCCAGTGCTGCTTAGGCAAAAATTAACATTAAAAATAAAGGATAAACCAAAATGAGACATGCCCTGGTTTTACCCTACCTATGTTCTTCCTTCACCTGGTAAAGCGTGATTTCACTCTTAATGCTTCCTCATGGAAGGACATCATAAGCCCTTTGGAGCTTTCTTAAATTAAGTCCTTCAAGCGTCTCCCACCCTTATAAAAGTAACTTTATAATTCACCAGCACTCCCTTGCTGTCACAGCTGCCGCCATTTCTCGTGTTGTTTGTTGGAAGAGTCACTTTAAAGCCCAACTCACCTTGGGAGCCTTTGGCTCRCTGACTCGCAGAGCCTCTCGGAAATAGGCATCCACGGCGTAATTGGCTTTTCTTTCGCGTTTAGGCGGCTCAATCCATTCTGTAAAAGCCATCTACAAAAACAAGCGCCCCCCCCCCCGCCAATGTTAACACTGAATCTTACAAAACATTCATACCCCTTGTGAGTTTCATTAAAAAAAAAGGCCGATAGCTGCTTTATATTTAGAAGTTGTAATTAAACTACTTTTGTATGTTACACTGTACTTTAACAAGTCCTCATTTTTTAATAAAAATGTAATTCAAACCTCACAAATCAGTGCTTTCCTCTAAAACAAATTTGTTACCTTTTGTTTTTCTCTGTAGTCCTCCCCTTCAAAATTATACACGCTGGACTCGGTGTCCATTGTGAAATTCCTGAGAGAGCTCTCGCCCATCTTGGAGAGCTTTTCGTTCATTTCTGCAGTCTAGGAGGGAGGAGAGGAAAGAGTAACAATTTTGTAAGCTAATGAATTACAAATTTTATATCAATAAATGAAACAATGTTCAATAAAACAAATAAAACTATGTTAGTTGTAGTCTTTTTGTTTTTTAAAACTTTTCTCACCTTCTTTGCACCTCTTTCCAAAATGTGGTCAATATCTTCATCTGTAATCTCACTCTCCTTCGATGCAAACACGTGTGTTGCTCCATGTCTGATCATTTGCAGCATTTCATCCTTCCCAAGTTTATTCAAGTTTTGATCCACCAATCTTCCTGCAGAGAAAAGCAACTTATTAAAATATGTACATTACTGAAGGAACAAAGTGAACTGTCTTATCCTCTTTCCCTCTCTCTTTCCTCTCTTTTCTCTCTCTCTCTCTCTCCCTCCCCCGCCCCTTCCCCTCGCGCTCTGTTTTCCAGGGCATGTTTCAACAACTTCAGGGCAACAATGTTCTTGTTAACACAACACTAGAAAGAGTGCTACTTTTCCACATACAAAATTACTGATTCCATATGACTAGCCTCACATGTATGGATCACATGCATGGCTATATGATTTGCTAGAGAAGTAATCAAAAAGTTAATGACAAAAAATCCATTCTTTGGGAAAAATAAATTTCTAAGTGGCTCAGGACTTTGCACTCTAGTCACTGTCTCACGAGGGCAAAAGCAAAATCCCCCTTAGCTCTTAGCTGGATGAGTTCATTATGGTGTGCAAGGTGTGAAGAAAAGAGGCACATTATCATTGGATACAGGCAGAGAGCGGCCACCCTCATCTACTTGCCTTGCTGAATGACTATGGAATCGAGCCGGAGCTTCATTTCTGCCCGCTCCACTATTCTTTCTTCCACGGTGTTGTCTGTGATAAATCTGAACACGCGAACTGTTTTAGTCTGGCCGATCCTGTGGGCTCGATCCTGGGCAAGGGCACAAACACAGAAATGACTGTTTGCTTACACACACACACACACACACACACACACACACACACACACACACACACACACACCCCCGTGCCGCTCAGGGCTAGCACAGTCACTTGTGAGGCAGAACAGCACAGCTAAAGCTTCACAGACACCAGTTTACATGACTGCCCTTGCTTTTCACACTCCCCCCCGACCAAATGACACCAAAAAAAGCATCACTTAGATGATAAACCTAAAAACTGGGATGGGGGAAAGGTTCTTAACTGGGGTATCCCCCAGGGAAACGCGTGGGTGCTTCTGCCCTACCGACTCCCATTCTCAGGCTCCTTTGCTCTTGCTATCAGGACTGCAAGACCCCTGCCACGGGCCCCCTCATCGGCGTGGAAGCTCATGAACCGCTCCGAGAATTCCCTATGTCTTCTCAACATCCCCCTCTGGGGCTAACTGGCCACACACGAGGGGTAACGGGAACTATCCGGCTTCAGCCTCCACGCCCCAGCTCCATCACTCTTTTGAATTAATTTCAGCTAGGTTTCCTGAGACCCTGCAGCTTAACTGACGTGAGTAGAGAAGAAAGTCACAAGATTTGTTACTTAAAGGCTTCAGATGCCAATAAATACTGACGCTTTTTAAAGGCCATTTTCTTATATACCACTTGGGACAGTGACATGTCCCTAGGTCAGCAAATCAACTGCAAAAAAATACTCATGACAGTGGGTAAAAGGAGCTCATGCGCTTATCATCACCTTCAAAGTGGTTTTTGAGAAGTTTGGGCCAATTTTTGCCTCCTTTCTACATGTCAGTGAAGACAGGGCACACACATTCACTTCCACACAAAAGCAAAGTTTTGTATTTTGGGGCTAAACACATCACCTGCTAGATTTGTTTTAAAAATAATATAAAACTACAAGGTTACGTTATCTAGACRCTACTCACAGTGTCACATAGAGCGCAACCCACTGTATTTCTTCCAGCTGAAATAATTTTATGCCCAAATGTGACTACATGTTCCTCAAAGTGAAAGCTGCACTGGACCTGAAAAATCAGTCTTAGAACTACTAAATAGCACAAGAAATACTGTGCTAAAACAGGAAAATGACCAGCTCAGTGTGGAAACACTACATGAGGTCACACATATATTTACAGGAAAGCTGTGTGAGAAAGCAAAGGAAAAAGGGGAACATTTCCACCGCATTCTTACCATAGCCTGAAGATCTACTTGGGGATTCCAGTCTGAATCATACAGAATTACAACATCAGCAGTAGCCAAATTAATTCCAAGACCTCCAGCCCGTGTACTCAACATGAACACAAACTTTGAGCTCCCAGGTTCATTATACGCATTAATAGAAGCCTATATAAATAAAAAGAACATGTCAGTTGACCCAAACATTTTAAGGAATACTAATTTTACCTAAGTAAAATACTTCAAATCTTAGCTACCTGTCTCTCATCATGAGGCGTTTGTCCATCCAGTCTACAATATTCATAGTTTCGCCACATACAGTAATCTTCCAAAATGTCTAAGACTCTGGTCATCTGACTGAAGATCAAGACTCTTGAACCTTTGGGGGGCAAAAAGCTTTTATGTTTTCACCAAAATTTCAGACTTACTGAACTCTAAGAATTTGCATAATAAAAAGGGTAAGGAAGGCAGTTGCGTGTTACTGTCAACAACAGAAGTTATAAATACGACTCAAATACCATAACGCTGGTAACTTTCAGGAGTATATAAAGGAATATATTCAGGAATATATACATACAATAGCAAATGTAGACTAACTGTGGTATTTTTACTCACCAAGAATTGGAATGTGAAAGACCTGGTAATGTCAAATGTTTTGTGAGCAAGAGAAACACATCTATAACGCAGGGCTGCAGATGCTGCCACAAAGTACTGCAATGAACACTTAACTATTTTAAATACTATAAATACCACCATTTTTATATTCTTTAAATACAATTTATACTTAATCTGCAAAGGAAATTTTCTTGGGGAAAACTGAAAATTTATTGGGGAAGTCCATTTACTTATCTGCAGAGAACATTAAAAATGTAATTTATGCAAACACACAACTCCTGCCAGCCTACACTTGGGATTTAACTACAAGCCAGAATGTTACAGAGCTTCTGTTTCCCTTCACATCCTCCCCGTCTTGATGGTTCATCATTAAGCCAAGCACGCCTCAAGACAGAACGGGCAGCACACCTTGTTCTTTCAGCTTGGGCAGTAACTTGTCCAACACGACCATTTTGCCACTGTTGGTGACCAAATGCATGTCTGTTGTGTAGGGTGGGCCGGGCTCTGCCCCATCGAAGAGGTACGGGTGATTGCAGCACTTGCGCAGCTGCATCAGGATGTTGAGGAGCCGCATTTTGTCCAGCTTCCCCGCGGAATTCAGGATGTCGATGTCCTTCATCAGGATTCGCGTGTACCTGCACCAAGGAGAACAGCGAGGCTCGAGCAGCCCAGCCCCTCTGAGCGCCAAGCACAGCACAGCTGAACATAGGAATTACCATTCTCGCTGCATCTTGCTGAGACCCACGTAAATTTTAACTTCCTTCTTGGGAGGCAAGCTTTTCTCTACATCAGCCTTAATGCGACGTAACAGGAAYGGCCGCAGCACCTGCGGGAAATTGCGGCGTTAAACCCGTTTTGGGAGCTGAAACACGGACCGTGTCAATGACAGAAGCGGGTCTAGACGCCCAACGTGCAAAGCTGTTACCTGATGTCCCTCGTGTGAAAAAGCCTCAGAACACACAGATTATTGCACAAGAGAATAAACGCGTCTTCAGAAGACTCCTGCTCGACTGCAATCTCCAGTGCTAGCTTCACAGCATTATTTTTAATGTAAGCATCTGAGAGCAGTAAGGACCCCAGCTATCAACCTCCTTCAGCCTTCTCCTGTCTCCCCAGGGCCCCCTCCCTTTCCCCTAGGCAGGGAATCTTCTTAGGAGCGTCTCCAACCGATTCTGGAAAGCTACCATAGCTTGAAATGACATCAGACAAATTACTCTGAACCGAACTTAAATAAACATGACATTTACATACGAGGCAGAAACACTCACCATGTGGAGACGTTCAACCAACTTCTGATCCCCCAGACAGTTGTTCGTATCAAACCACGAATCAAAGTCCTGTATCAACAAAATAATTAACATGTATGAAGTTCCCTTTCAAGGCACACTGCAGTGTCACTGCGATGATGAGTCAGAACCACTCAGTGATTCTGCCACACACTTAGTAAAGGAACAGATCACCCCTTGTGTTGTGGTGCACCTCGCATTGCCTTCATCGTGCAGTTCAGCAGTAGCTCTGCATCCACCTCCGCTTACCATGAACCTCCCCTCTAAAAAACAATCCACCATTTTTTTTTTGAATTTAAGCTGCTCTTATTTGAATATAGAAAAGAGGAAACAGAAATAAGTAGCTACCTGAGTCATTACACTTCTCAGCAAACACACAGTTCTGCAGCTTAGGGAAGCCTATTGCTGTTTAAATAATGTCTCCCACCTCACAGGAAAGCATGCAATAAGGTAACATGTAAAAGGACCAACTTAATTGTTTTAGCTACCAAAATGTTTACTCCCATTTTGAAATGCAGCAGAGATCACCTTCCCATTGTGGTTGCTAGTACCCCTCACATCTGCTAAGATGACAATTCAAAATCAGCCATGTCAACAAAAGCAGCCTAACTACTACACTTTAAAACTTTACATTTACCAASCATCAATCTCTCATTATCAGAAACTGGCACTTTTGCATTTCTCTGAAATCCTTTATCTCATCTACGAAGATATCAAGAGGAGATCTGAATGATGACAGTAACACGGTGACAGCAACCTGATACACACAGCCTCATTCTCAGAACTATACATATTCAGGTTTATTTTCAAAATCTGGAAAAACACTGAAGTTCACATACTTTGACTAGCAAAACTTATGACTTACTTCAGAGGAGTTAAACACATCTGGCAAGAGGAAGTTAAGAAGTGCCCAGAGTTCATGCAAGTTGTTCTGAAGTGGAGTTCCAGTCAAGAGCAACCGATTCGTAGTCTTGAATTCCCGCACAATTTCTGATAACTGAAGGAGGCAGAAACACAAGCAGATACAGCAACGTTACCAGCCTTCCCCACACATCTGCSCGACCCACGCAAATATTTGTCAGTGAAAGCAGAAACTACCTTTGATTTTTCATTTTTAATCCTGTGGGCTTCATCTATGACGAGGTACCTCCAGTTAAACTTCTTGAACACTGACTTCTCCTTGATGAGCATTTCGTATGACGTGACGCAGACATCCCACTCTCCGGGCAGCAGCACATCCCGGACAAAGGCGGCCTAGGTGGCAAAGCAACAGTAGCTCRTTATCGAGGATCCCCCAAAAATAAGACAAGAAGGGCACATTTAATGATGGCAACATTACTGCTAAATTTGAAAATAAAGTAAGATTAATTACAGACTTGTTTTCACATATGACTGTTCTAAGACTTCAGAATTTTGTCAGTGCCAAAGCTGCTATAACTCCTGTGACTGAGCAGGGAAAGGATTTCCGCTCCAAATTCTGGTTTGGGAAACTGCTCGTGACTACACACAGGAGTTTCTGAGCAGCCAACCTCTAAGAACACTAACTTCAGGAAAGCCCTCAAAAACATTCAATTCCAGTTTAGTTCAGTTCCAGTTTAGAGTTCCASTTTAGCACACTGGAGTCTCTCCATATCAAACTGCAGTCTCTGTCTTTAGGATAATAATAATAGTAATAATACAAATGCTGACAAAAGCAGAAGACTAAATGACTTCAGTAATAATTACTCCTTCCATAAATGAATTAACTCCCACTGACAATTTCATAGCTGCACCACCAGAATTCAACTAAAACAGAACTTGCCTCTGATGTGCAAAAAAAACCAAGAAAGAATGATTCAAACAAAAGTCTGTATGTGTTTGAAAAATATTTTCTCTTATTACTGATAAAAATCGAGCAGGAAAAGATCCATCTGAGCACCACTTTTTCCAATCAATCCCCCTTAGACACTGAGCTCGGAGATTGTTTTCAGGAAACAGTTACTTGGTGAGAGATCCATGATCCTCTTAAGAGCTGCTATCACAGCTAATAAAATGTATTATAATAAAGCAGTTATAAATCAAATTACTTATTTCCAGATTCATATACCTCACACAATTGACAGCACTTTATATCAACTCTATATAAATATAGGTATATATATTTTTTTTATATATATATATATATAATATATAATACATTTATATAAATTTATATATTTTATATACATAAAAAATATAAGGTAGGAACACAGGAAAAATAACCACATCAAAACTTACTCGCTGATCTTTGTCGCCAATCAAACAAACTGCTCGAAGGGTAGGTACCCATCTCTTAAACTCATTCATCCAGTTATGTAGAGTGGATTTCGGAACTAACACCATGTGAGGACCAGGAATATTTCTGTAGTGTTTCATATACCCAAGAAGTGAAATTGTTTGCAGTGTCTTCCCAAGACCCTGAGAGAAAAATGAACATGTCAGAAGATCTTTCTGAGGAAACTCCTTTAAAAACCCTCAAAGGTGATCTCAGAGAACTTGACAGAGGAGTGTGAACGGGCAAAACTCATGCAGCTTCTCTTATGTTAAAATAAAAATATATATAATAATCAAACCTATGTTCATTTAGTTAGAAACTTGGGATTACCTTTCACGTGAGATGCATTTTCAGAAGGCAAGTAAAGCTTTACTTTGTATTTTTTTTTTTGATCAAGTAGGTCTACTCTGTTTATTCGGAGTCCAATGAAACATTACAAACATAAATTTGAAGTAAATAATCCTCAAGGATGACTCTGATAAGCCACCACATCATTTCAGTTCTTGTGACAAGAGATGCAAACTTGAGCTAATGTCAGTTGCATACACAAAATATGAAAACAACTGAGCTTCCTTAGAAGCACTTTTTAAAACTGTTCTGTTCATTATTCAGCAGAAATAATGAGCAGAAATTCTTTCAACTACGAAAACTTAGCTGAACTGATTTTTTTCCTGCACGAGTTGTATCCCCATCCCCAGGCCAGAAGCGCAGGCTGCCGACGTACCATTTCATCCGCGAGGATGCCATTGATGCCATTCTCATACAAAGAGATGAGCCAGTTCAGTCCTCGGACCTGGTAATCGCGCAGCTTCCCCCATTTGACATCTAAAAGGCATGGCAGAACACACTCAAAGATCTGCAACAACTTACCAAAGAATCTCACCACTCCCCTTGACTGCTAATTGAGACCATTATCTACGCTACACAACAGTAGCGAACAATAAATTTCAGGGAGTAAATTCCAAAGAACAAAGAAGAGATCAAAGACACTAACACGCACATTTTGTTTCTATAAGCATGAGAAGCAAGACCCCAAGATATTTGAAAGCTTTTATTTTATAGACCCTCCCAAATCTGAATATACTAGAGCATTAAAATAAATTGAACACACTTTTAATTGTACCAGAAGATATACTACATATGGAAAAATTGTAAGACTCAACTCAAAAGCAGAGTTTTGAGTGCAGAAACAACTGGCCTAGGAAAGAGTTGCAGCTAGCCCTTCCTAGCCACTAAGATGTGTCAGTAGCTTCCTAAAGGACAAAACTCACTACATCCCCTTTCTAGCCTGAAAACAGCCCCTTGCTAATGTATTTTATTTAGCTAGGTTGCTGACAGTATTTCCTTCCTCTGCTCCACCAAATGAGTTCATTTCCCAGGGAAGAGTGCAAAGAAACTCCACTTTYAACTACATAGGTTTAAAGGAAAGGAACTTTCAGGGGAAAAAGAGAAAACAGGAAACATACAYGATGGAGATTCTTCAAATCGAGTGCACACATTGGTTGCCTTGGAGCTTTCTGTTAAAAGCTCCTCATCTTCTTCCTGTTCCGTTCTACGATGCCGGTAGCTTTAAAGAAAAAAAAAAAGGTTTCTGACCAACCTAAAAGACACTAAACTGTCTCAAAGTCAAATGTGAGATCAGGGTGATACAGACACAAACACCTGAAGGAGCTTCTTGAAGGTTTTTTTCAAATGAACTGATACGCCACTTCCTTCATTTTTAAGAGCCACTTCCTAATGATAAACTGTTACATTCCAGCTGAGATTAGCAGCAGCCTCAAACATTAGYGTGCTTAGCTGCAAGACAGATTGAGACAGTGCACTCCAGGAGCTCTAGAGCACCTGCCAAAAGCTACAGATACTGCAGTCACACAAGCAGTAGTGAAGACAATCCAAATTTCTCAGTTTCTGATTTTCAAGCTGCCAGTAAGACACACAGCACTGATGCTTTCCAGAAAGTCTTGCAACTTAAAAGCATGGAGGCTCTATTTTCTGTCCCCATTTCTCTTCATGCTGGAAGACTCCTAACCATGACAGTGTCTCACTGGAGCACCAAACCCTTACAACTCCTAGAATTCTTAAACAATCCTCAGCTTGGAGGTGGGAACTTAAAAAGAAAAAAGCACACACACACACACACACACACAGTAATACACACAGCAAAACAGAACAAAAGGCTAGCAAACCTAACTTACGTTCCTAAAGTATAATAAACTCCATAATTACAGTACAAACTGGCCTACGTGTCATCACTTACTCGCCAACTGACAGTAAATTCTGCTTCTCGTCCTTCTTTATTCGTGGACGTCCTGGTTTCATTTTCAAAGGTGAAGTTGGAGTTTTCTGAGCAGCTGGCTGAATGAAGTGAGCAAACAGCTCAGTCTGCTTCAACAGATACTCAAATCTGTTTGCTCTGTCTGTTTGCTGTTGACAAAGAAAATGGAATGGAACAAGTGTGAGACACTGCAATATGCATTCAATTTTTTAGAAAATAGAAAATGCTTTCAAAACATTTTGATTCACACACCTACAACAAAGAGCAAAACAAACACATCAACAATGCAGCTGCTGCCGACACACTAATACTCTTCCACTGGCTGAAGGCTTATCTTGAGCGCACAATAAAATCTAAGTTGCAAGCCAGACCTGCCTAAGACCGAGATCTGGCTTTAGCACAAACACTGCACGGGTGTTACTGGACAAAGCAGCACAGGCCATAAAAAGGAGGCTCCCGCTCCCAGAAATTTTCTCCTCACCGACACGCATGTGATTCTTGGCTGAACTCATTCACCCCATCAGCCTGGCAACAACCACCTTCTCTGCCACTGCCTTGGTTTCCTGCGTGCTCACATGCCCTCCTTGCCTAGTGGGATAAACCACCTCACCGAGGTGTCACATACACAAAAGAGGCAGCACGAAGGGCAGGCAGGAGGCAAGGGGGAGCAGAAGAGTCCCAAGCTAGAAGGCAGGGCACCCATTTCTGCAGCAGAGCTCCTAGATATGCTCAGCCTAATCTGTCACACTGCATTCTTTGATATGACCCTCTGTTTTTGCTGTGCAACATAGATTAAAGGAGACAATATTAATATTGAAAAGAGWCAGTTCCTTTACGACAGGTTCCACTTGGAATTAACTCGTCTTCCCACAGCCACTTCAACTACCCTGAACTTACAGCGACTTTAGGAGAGACACCTGAGAGGGAAAGCAGCGCCGGGCTCAAGAGCAACCACGCTGACACTCTGCCAGGRGCCCAACACAAGCCGGTGCTCAGCAACCTGCGCAGCCAACAGGAAGGCGGCCTCCTCAGTAAAACTGAACGACTTTTCACTAGCATTCGCTGTAATTTCACTGTAAATGCTAGCTACAGCATTTACACAGCAAAAGGAATTTCTTCCTCACAGCTGTGCTTGTCTGCAGACCAGAGGGGACAACTACAAGTTCACTTCCTCCACCATTTGCCAGGAAAATAACTAGGAAGAGAAGACTAAGTAATTTTAAGTGGTGACAAGAAGTAATGTAGGCAGCAACAAACTGAAAAGAATCAGCTTCACTTTCCTCTGAAGAAGTTCTGTGTGTAGTCACAGACACTGGAACTACAAACTGGAAGGCAAGAGAGTAGGAAGAACAGAAAAAGGAAATGTGTGGAGATGGTAGGAGATGGATGGCTCCACCCCTAAATTCAGGATATCCTAATGACTACAAAAAAAGAAAACAGCCATTTTTCTCCTGCCCAACCAGCACAAAATGACCCATCTTCAAGCCTGAGGAATCTAACCAGAGCTTCACAAAGAATGAATTAAATAGCACTTTAAATAAAGTGTAGAAAAAGCAGACAAGGCTTATAACCAGCAGTTGTCTTTAGCAGCAAGACTTTCTYGGCTTTCTGAGAATTTTGAAAACACTGATTTTAAGAACTTCCTCTTTTACTTACTTAAACCTGTAAATAACATTTTATGAGAACCTGCCCATTCTGAAGTTTCCCTACTAAAGTATATTTCACTTGAAAATGAATGTGAGAATTTGCAGTATCTCCTTAAACTCTTAGGCTAAACTTTTTATCTTTTCCCTCCCTCCCCATAAATACACACACACACACACACACACACACACACACACACACACACATCAAGGAACTGCTATTCCTACAGTTCAAGGATTAAGATTTGAGCTATTTTTCAGTTATTTGTCAATGATACAAAAAGTCTGAGACTTCAACATATTCCACACGTTAAGGAAGAAATGCAATAGCCATTTAGGACAATTCTTATTATGCCTTTTTCCCCAAAACATGCCTGAATACATCCCATTCTGCCATCTTTATTAAATCTAGAGTGCTACAAGACTCCTACGACTATAACTTGAAACAGTAAAACATATTCACAGCTGCACCAACATATCACTGCAAAGGCAATAAAGAAACAAGAGAAAACAAATTGCTAATAAGGGAAAGGACATTTTCTTAGGCTTCTTTGGATTCAAATTACTTAAATGTCTTTGAAGGACTAGACAAAGGCCTATACATCCAGTTAACAGATTTCAAAAGAGCCAAACATGAAATTTTGACCAACTATGTAAGTACCAGATAGCTGTATGYATTCCCAAATGCTACGTACCATTTTCTCTTCATATGTAGGATCTGCTTCCTGGATTTCTTTTTGTTTTCCTGGTGATGCATCATTGAATGATTCCTGAGGGGAAGAAAGAATGAGGGGTAACTTCTTTTCTGAACAACAGATGTTGCCCATGTAAAGGTAAATCAGCTGGATACAAATAARCTGGATACTATTTACCCACGTTGGGTAGCACATCCTCCTTCTGCTGCTATGGTATAGCCACGTTTCTATTAATTACTGTAAAATTAACTAGGTCACGGAYGGGTGATCCCTCCCACAAAAGGAGGCCCAGAGCTAGCTCTCCATAATCCAGCGCAGCTCCAGCACTGTAGCGCCATGCGGGTGCAAACAGGAGAGCCAGCCGTGGTCCAGCAGCCTGATCCGACACCTCTGGGGTGCGGAGCCAGAGCCTTGCCAAAGCCGCCCCTGGAAAGGGAACTGGCCGAGAAGCAGCTCTGATCCTGCGGCAACGGCAGCTTCACATTGAGCCCTTGTTTGAGCGAGCCCAATCCCTCCTCACTCTGCTCCGAGCAAACAGCTCCGTGTAAAGCGCTTGCCCTGGAAGCGGGGTGGCCGGTCGGAGACACCGCATTTTTCCCTTCTTTGTTTACTACATCAGTAACTGCTGCAGCCACCAGCAGCACAGGGTTTGTTTCTGACAGTCCTTCCTCATCCTCTTTCCTGTCTGTTCCTTGGCACGTTGCCTTCAACTAGCTTTTCTGGCCAGGCTTTTTTTTGTCCTTCTCTCTCCAAGTTAACTCCCCATCATCCCTCATGTTCATTTTCACCTTCTTCTGTTAATAACACCAAAAACAAGGGGACAACCGTGACAAGACAGCACTTTACAAAATACTTCTTGAATGGSTGAAAAGAAACAAATGAGATGCCGAGAAAGTCATTACTCCAAGTCTAACTGGGAATGTGATGAATTCAACCCAGAACAAAGAAGCAGTGTGAAACAAAGGGAAGCAGAASAGGGGTTGTGCGTGAGAAGTGCCACCTTGCCAAACTCCAGCAGGTACCTACATGTAAAAATACCAACACAAGCGCCTCATTTGCCAGCCAAGAGATGTAAAACTCAGAACAGGAAATTACAGCTAAGGTTCTTCCGGATTTTTTTTTTTACTCATCTCCCAATGCATATATTTAACACCCATGTTACACTGGGCACGAGGAGGGCAGAACTGCCTGAACTACTCGACAAAATTTGTGTTTCTCCAGACATGTTGGAAATGTGAAAGAGTAGGAAAATACCCCCAAAAAAGTCATAACGAGCCCTCTGACCTCTTCATGTGCAACAAGGACAACAAAAGCGTCCAATTTACCTGGACAGCAAGAACAACCTGAGTCTCGTAGCTGACTAGGGCCCTGAGGAAGCCATTTAAACGGCGCGTTGCATTTACGTGAAGCTTCCTCCTTGTTCAGGTAAAGGGGCATTAACTTTGGGACAGTGGGAAGGGGGGGATGTGTCCTGTGGGGAGCACGTGCCCCCCTGCATGGGCGCTGGGGCAGCCGCGCGTCGCCAGGCCCATACGGGAGGCGCCGAGCGGCCCCGGGATGCCCGGAGCGGCSCCGGGATGCCCGGAGCGGCSCCGGGATSCCYGGAGCGGCGCCGGGATSCCCGGAGCGGCCCCGGGATGCCTCGGGCCTGGCGCCGGGAGGGAGGGAGCGAGGCGGCAGCGCTGCCCCACGAGCCCCGGCCGCTGCCGGCGGGGCCCACAGCCCCTTGGAACTTCCGCACTAAGCACCTGTTGCCGAGAGGCAAGCGAAACAAAGTCAAACGAAGAAATAAAAAGTAGAATAAAGTTTTAAAAGTGAATAAATA
>NW_020455544.1:2041794-2063848 GCF_003342845.1 Nothoprocta perdicaria
GCGGGCGCGCGCCAACCAGGAAGCGAGCCGGTCGCCGCTCTCGCGAGAGCTGCGCCGCGAGCGGGAGGCGTCAGCGCGCGTGCGCCAACCGCGCCAGGCCCGCCCACGCACGCCGCTGATTGGAGGCGCCGCCGCACAGGCCCCAGGTCCACGGAAGGGGGCGCTCTGTGACGTCACCGCCGCCGCATTCGCCGCCCGGGCCGAGCGGTTGGGGGGGGGGGCCCTGAGGGAGGGGCAGGCGAGCCCGCGCGCGGCGTGACGTCACGAGGCGTTAACGGCCGGGCCGTGCCGTAACGGCCCGTGGCGTTGGGGCCTGCGGAGACGCAGCGGTAACTGGGCCTGAACGTGACAGTTGTAGCACGATGCACTTGCCGGGGAAACCAAAACAGTGGGTAGAAGCCCCTCACTTCCCACACCAGAGTAGTGCACGCAAGAGGAGGTGCCTCAGGTTCCAATAAATAAATATTTCAATAAAWAAAACTAAGAAAAAAGATAAGTGAAAGAGGAGGAGATGAAAGAGATAACCTGTGCTCCTACCCTCTCCTGGGGAAGGGTAGCTCAGACCCACTGCTGCATTTATCTGCTGGGGTGGCTACAGCCAGTTAGAACTGCCACTTTTTTTTTTTTTTTATGATAAAGAAATTGTTAAGGTATTTCCAAGGACTTTGCAGGCTCTGTTAGAGATAATACTTCCTCCTGCTGCACTGCAGTTGCAGCTCACCTTCCTCTCAGCCCCACACTGAAGCCACTGCAGGGAGCCCCGGTTGTGTGCAGGAAGCCACCTCACATCACAGCCCTGCTCCCCCGGCACTACTGGAGGCTTATAACTAAAATACAGTTGGTATCAGCAGGACCTGTTCCAAAACAAAATAGTAGGAAGATGCCAGTGCTATGAAAATGCGGGTCTTGGGTCAAACTGTTCTTTCCAGTCAGTCACACTGGCTGCAGATACTCAATATCAAAGCCTATTGACAGGCTACAAATCTGCTGCTGCCCCACTTTGGCTCTGGGGCCCGTGTTGCTCAAAGGAAGCACCACAAACTATTGACTTTGACCCTTTTTCTTACCAGCAGGGCATGAGGCCTACCAGCTGCTCAGCGTGTCCCTTGGCCAACACACGCAGAGCTACTGATCCCTCTTTATACATACAGCAACAACTCTCCCTCTCCAGACCCCTTGAGGCCTGTGGTTTCCATACCTACTTACAGGGATCCATACTGTAGGTGCCACGAGTTCCGGAGCATGAGGGGAGCCTCACCGTAGGCAGCAGGGCCTCCTGCCTTCAGGCCCCTTTTGCTCGGGGGAGTCAAGGGCATCGACAGTGAGTGCTCACACTCAGCATTGAGCATCATCAACATCGGTCCAGTTCCACACTTGTAGATATATCCATAAGGAAGCACCTCGTGTGTGCTCTCTGCTACCATTCTGACTCATTTCACTGGTGCTTATTACTGACATCCTTTTGAACATTTACAATTAAAATTTAAAATTTTATTTAAAATTTAAAACTGAACATTCAAAATTCACTCTGACATTTCTGGAAGTATCATTTCGTTTCTATCAGAACTATTCAGAAGAATACAGTGCATTTTATTTTTTTTAGACCAGAACTTTTTAACTAATAAAAAAATGACTGACATGCTTCCCCATTGCTTCTTATTGCAGTAGATGAAAAACCCAGTTCATTTGCCACAGGTGTTTCTCTGCATCCAGAGACATGGCACTGTCTTCTTGCATCTCCACCCATATCTTAAGGTTTAAATATRTGCAGTACCAAATTATTTATGTAGTAGTTATCCATCTAGTCACTTGAACTCTTCCTGCATAAAGTTGCCTTAGTCTGGTTTAATCTRTTCTGCCTCAGCTTCTACCTCTCCCCTGCTTCTAGGAGTGCAGTCATATGTGCACTTAATCCTCCTTCCACTGCAGATGGAGGATCACCAGCGGCTGACTAGGTGTTCACAAGAAAAGCAGCAAATAGGCTGAGACAGAGGTCAAGGCAATCAATAAGAGAAGTTGTTTCGGCACCTTCAACAGCATCTTTTTGTTAGCAGAGAAAATCCTCCAACAATGCTTGGGTGGAGAAGATGAGAAAGCTTGGGAAGAGGGAGAGAGGGAAAATACCTGCTCTGTGCACACCTCATCATCCCTTGGTCAGAAAGCAGCATGTAGATACTCATGTGCACTGTATGAGCATCATCAGATATTAAAAGGGTATCATTCATCTCTACTCGAAAACTGTCCCTGTGCCCTTCCTGGTTACTGTTTTAACTTTTGTTTGTTTGTTTGTTTGTTTCTCTCACTTCTGAGGGCTCTGCCTTTGTTGTCATTAAGAGTCAATAATCTTTGTTCAAATTTTAGAGAAGTTAACTCAAAAGAAAATACCAGTCCCAAATATTTCAGTCGCAACTGGGAGAAACTGTCAAAAGAGTATTCCTATCTGCAACCTGATTTCCAGGAAGTCCTAATGGTTGTTCTCTAGATATCAGAGTAGTAGGGGAAGAAATCAGTCTTGCAGTTACATACAACCTGCAACACCATCTAAGTATTTTTGGATAACCTTAATGGATTTTCCCWGAACAAGCTGAGTTTTTGTAGACCCAAAGGTTTTTAAATAAACCATTTAATAACCATTAAATAAACCATCTCAGCAAAATTTCCATCTGCAGCTCTACTTCATACATAACTTGATTATTAAATCAAAGTTACCATGGACCCCACATTASTGCAAGAGTGCAAACTCGTATGGAGTGAACTCTTAGATCAATTTTGGTTAAGAAGTTATTTATCTCTGAGCACACAGAACCATGCTGTAAATCGTAGAAAGCTAGCAAAATCTCTGCCACATTCAAAGGAAGAGGTGAAAATGAAGAAAATTATTAGACTTATGAACAGTACAGAGGGCAAGCRTGATAAAAAAAATCATGTCAAAAGTAGAAAGGAAAGTTTTAAACTTTTAAAAGTAGAATGGAAAAACTAATTAAGAAGAAGAGAAAGGTTCCAAATTAACATGAAAATACTCGTGAATGCACAAAATCTGCAAAGCTTGAGCATGCAGACTGAATATGGAGACCTGAAATTAAAAGCAACCAGTAGCATAAAGAAACTCCTGAAAGAGATTACTAAGGTGCTAAACACCAGGTAAGGATAAATACACATCAAGGCATAAAAATCCTCCCCCAGTCATCATTATTATCAACAYGTTTATGAAGTTAGTACAGAACAGTTTAATTACAGATTTGTGTCAAATTTCTTGACAAGGTGTCTCTGGTTGCTTGATGCATAATCATAACTTTAAATTAACATTCTTTAGATGACTTCTTGTTAAATATAAAGCATTAAAATACCACAAATAAGAGCTATTCTAGAACACACTGTTAGCTGCACAGCAACTACATTAATAGGCACTGCTACAGATATATCGGCACTATAAATTTGATAGAAAAAGATACTATATATTAATTTCAACAAAAACAATACAAAATTTAATTTCTTAGTGCAATGGCAACAATATTCAAGATAGTTTACCAAATAAACCTACAAGTAGGTATGCATATGTTCTTCGGATTGGAGTACTCTCAATATGATATTGAATTTAAAATTACAGTGCATGCTAGCAAAATTAGTATTGCATGCAAAATAAACAGTACTGAGTTAATTTGCAGTGCTGAGTCATAAACATTCACAAGCCTATGTTTTAGCTCTGTTTTCAAAAGAATTGTAAAAATAATGCCATAAAAGGACCAAAAGGTTTTTAAAATTTGATACTTATAACCACAAACCAAGGACAATTTGGCAACAGAAACAGTCTGTAGCTTGTCAGACTTTGCTTGTCTCCRACTTAAAACAAGGCACCAGATGCGTACCTAACAATAAAATTTATCCATGGGAAAAGAAGTTTTATGTGTCTGATACAAATCCTTGAAGAAGGGAGATTCTCTATGAAGTAGTTCTCCCACGGAAGAAAGTCAGACTACAGAAAATGTTTTTAGGCTTTATTTGCACAGTGTTGTGACTGAGAAGGCTCAACCACAACCCAGATCTACGTTGTTTCATGCTGGGTGCTTCTTTCATTACACATACAGACCTTTCTCATTCCAAAAGTCCCCATCCTTCTCGGTGGTCAGTTCTTCACTGACCCTCTTTTCTCAAACCCCAAGGTTTACTTCTTACCACAACGTGCAGCAGTGAGAKCTAAACAAGGCAAGCGGGACTACATGCTCTCTAGAGATCGCTTCCAACCTTAACCATTCTGGGAAACRGAGCGGATCCCTTCCAAAGCGGTTGCTACACAGATGGACACTGGCATTAGGCCACTTAAACCCCTTATGGTGTGGTCGTTCTTTGAGGGAGGGAGGATTTTACGAGGTTGGTATAAAACCTGGACTTCGCCCAAAGAAGGGGATACATCTGCAAAGAGTTCTTAAGTAAGGCTTAATAATTTAACCTTACTTAAACTATAAATAAAAAAGCTATTTTATTTATCTGCAATTTTATGATGCTGTTGGGATTCCGCATGTACACAAATATCTGCCTGTACATTCAAATTTCATATGTTAGGGCCTCTGCCATAGCATCTAATTTCCATGGTTTTCTTCCTTTTAAGTTGATTGGTTTCTTTTCATTTGTGACCTGGCCTATTTTCCTCATGGAAATTCCTCGAATTCCTTTCTGTATTAGTGGTTGTTTTGAATAACAACAGGTTATTTGATATGTTCAAATTCTGCGCTCTCTGGTGGGATATAAAACACCTATGGTGGAAGTAATTAGTTTTCAAACCTGATTTAGGGAAATTTTGGGGAAAAAATAGTCAATAGAAAGAAATGAGAATCATCAAAGTAAAAACCTGCCAAAGAACCTCAGAAAGAAGAACAGACACTCAAGAAAGTCGTGTTATCTGCATACACTGCCTAAGTCCACACACACTAACACCCAAGGGCAGCTGGAAAGGACCTCAAAGAACATTTAATGAAATATTGTTATAATAGTAACCAATACCTTATTGCCGCTCTTCAAAACTGATGCAATTCACATTGCCTTTAATTGCAGAGGGAACTTACCAGGAAAATGCTCAGCAATTAAGGTAGATGCTGTAAGAATCTTCAAATATAAACCATGATATTAGTACAGATACTGATTTTATACCAAGAAGAAAGATTGTTTTTTAGCATCTACTTCGTATTTTCTGATTTGTATTTTATGTTCCAGACTTTATGAAAGTTTTGCTATTGCTTCCTACCCTAATAGGCTAAGATACATTCAAGTCAGAGAGGAGGTTGTTTTTCACACACACAAAGGCATTAGCCCATGCCCTGTAGTCTAGAAAGAGGAAAACATATTTTTTTGGCCTACTAAATTTGGCATCATAAAGGGACACTTGTTTTGCAAGCTGGCTTTTGTAAGTGCTTGGTGTTTCTTAATTTATGGGTGTACACAGCAAGTTATGCAACTAGAATACTTCAGCTGACTTTTCCCTTATTAAGAAGTCAACAAGTGAACCAGATCAATCCTTTCCAATTCCCATTAATACCAAAKATTTTTTTTTTTCTTTTTTAAAAGAAGACTTTAAAGATGACCCCCGCTCCGGGCATCAGAGCAGTCTAGCTCTGTTCATCGACTGAGAAGATGGCAAGTCCCTTGGCTAGTCCTGCAGATGACACCAGCTCCTCTGTCTGCTGCTGTTGCTGAAAATTACTGTCWAGGATGCTGAACCATAAACACACACTGTGGAAAATTGCTCATGTCAAAGACACTACTCCTAAGCATTTGGTCCCATTCTTTGTGCCTTACCAGGGTGGGACCTATGCTCAAAGACACCTGGCTGCTCCTTCAGTTGAAGCAAAAAAAGCGCCTCACAGCCCGGTCTTCTGTTCATCTGTGCCCAAGACAACACGGTGCTTTTATGGAGCACTTCATGGACACTAGCTGATTTTTGGGGAGCAGTCACGGACAGCGTAAGTATTAGGAAGGACAACAGTAAATGAATCATAAGTTTATGAAAGGCTGGGTGCAGCACGGATCTCCCGCTAACATAAGAAATAGAGGCCAGTCTCCAAGGCTGGTAAACTGCCAGGGCAGTTTTGCAAGACTAGAGAGAAAAAAAAGAAAAAAAAAGTACACATACACATACATACCTACACACACACACACACACACACACAGAAATTGTTGGTTCTGCCCAGAAGCACTTTTAACCTCACTGACTGTTGCAATAAGTAATAGCTAAGCTAAGTTTAATTGTGATAAAAATCTTGCTTAGCTCACAGTGGAGTGTGAAAGCTCCGGAGGGGCCCATTGCTCCCCATTTAGCCGTATGGAGCAACAAATTCTAAATTACAGAATTACAACGGCAAGACTGTAACTTGTTTGTAAGCCACATATAGATGTGGCATAATGTCATGCTTGTCAGAGATGAATAAATTATTTAGAAAACCATTTTACCTCTCACCTAAGAAAAAGAGACTACTGAGCACAATGCCTTTTTTTTTTTTTAAATCTTTTAAAATGTCCCTTTTAAAAAATTCCAGAAGAACAGAACAGTTGTGCTTGTGACAGTGTGTTGAATTGAACCTATGACATATAAATGTCCCCCCATCACTTCCCAGCCTGGTAGTCTTATAGTAGCTAAACCTTTTGAGATTTTCCTGTACATTCTTGAGTTAAAAAAGCAGCATTCTAGCAGAAATGAAATGGTCAAACTAGAAACTTAAGCACCGTAATTCCCAACTGAGCATGGGGGTGACGGGGATGAAGGACCGGCTGGAGGGGTACAGGACAGGGAGGTGGCCCTCCCCCAAGTTCCCCTCCTGCCCGTCGAGAGAAGAAAGAAACACAAGTTTCAAATATTCCGAGATGAGCTCAGCCCTCAAGCAGGTGCCCACGTGAGTACAGGGATGCACAACAGGACCCTTTGCCACAACGATAGCACCAAGAGAACAATTTCAGGGAAGCGGAGTGTGGAGATGATCTAACAGCATCTGTCAAACACCGCAATCAAGTGCGCTGCAGAGACGCAGGGGCCAGCGCGCCGAGCCCGGGCCCGAGAGCAGGGCCGCCTGCAGAGCGTGGCCGACACCACCCCGCACTCGCCGTGCCCACGGATGCTTCAACTTACCCTCCGCGATGGGAGCTCTGATCCCATTAGATACAGGCTTTGAAGCAGAATGGACTTATCGCTCCAGCAGCTTTAAAGATTTGAACTAGTTATGCTCAAGTAATTGAGCTCCCTTGAAGCCAGTACACCACTTTTGCTGGCTCCCACGAGGTTGGGACATCATACCATTTTTGCAGTTTTGAGGGGGAGAAAGTTCAGAGACGTGCTTTAGAAACTGCTACATTTAATTTTTTTCCTTTTTTTTTTTTTTTTTTTCCAGAAATTGTTAGCGTTGTATCTAAAATCCACAGTTGTGAAAAAACGTGATGTTTTTCTAGGCATCTTTACACACACATTGAATACTGCTTTGCCATTTCACAGGACAGAGTTTACACATCAAAACTGAACAACTTGATTTATTTAAAATTCACCTCAAAATGCATTGTTTAGTTTCTTTTTTTAAAATGAGCATTCAAAGCATCAAAATTACTAATTTAAAAAGAACCTTTGTTAAGAATATGTTAATTTACATACTGTAGTTTGTGGCTGTGAGGGAGGAGAAACAACCAATGGCAGATTAGGCACAGGACTGACACCAGCATGCCAGAAAACAACATACTTCAATGATCAACTTTTAAATGATCTGGACAAATTGAAACAAATGGATTGGGTGGGGGTGAAGAAGGAACCGTAGAAAAACAATTTACTTATGGGCATTTTTGTGTTTAGAAAAAAAAGTGAAAAACTGTTAGTAGGTTTTCTATCTAGACCTAARTCATTCACACCTTTAAAGAACTCTCTTTTCTTCCAGATAACAAAACTGTATCTAAACCAAGGTAGATTATTATTTGGAACTGGCATAATAAAATAAAGGATCACAGTATACAGAGCTTAAACTCCTGTACCAGGAAAGAGCAACAAGTGGTTTACAAGGGGATCACTTAGGTATATCATCTAATTTTTCTAATTTTTAAAAACAAAGATATAAAATATCAGTTGCATAGGGATTTAAATATAAGGCCAAGCAGGAGATTAAAGTAAAATAAAGATTGTAAGAAGGGCACTATGGTGTCAAAACATAGTGTTTCCATTTGAATTAAATGTCTAATTCAAAATCACAGTATTTTGCTAGTACTACAAACAGTGAATGTCAAACTGTCCCATTAATCTCAAACTGAAAACTGACATTAGAACTTCTAAATAGTACAAAACTACAGCTCACTGTCTAAACCTGATCAGTGTATTAGCACAATAGTGCTTGGTACGTACCTGATTTATATACTCTACCTTCTGTAAATAATATAAAGGTTATTTCTTGTTAATAATTGTGAGATCACAATATTACTGCATGCCATCAGTGGTTTGCAGGCTTACTTGATATTTAATTACTCAGTCTTTAAAAGGTAAGATCCCACCCTGCAGAATCTTCACCCATTGAACACAGAACACTGTCATTAATAAAATACAATAGAAGTTCCACCACTAACAACTAACACAGGAGCCAGGATTGTAGGTCTAAACCCAGTATAGTTCATTATTATTATCTCACAGCAATTTTTGTTAGGCAGATAACCTGTAGACTTCCAAATAATCTTGTGTGTATTAAATATAAACACGTATGTAACTACCGGTCATCTCTCGACATTTCAAGTAGATTATTCAATTGTGGAAGTATTTCCGCAAAATCAATTTTAAGCTGTTAAAWTGAAGTTCAAATATTAATTCCCATATCTACAAGTAGCTTAATTAACCTAAAATTGTAAGGAATAGTAGTGTAAGGAAAAAAATTCTCCAGATGAATTAGGCATTAAGGTACACTAACTGGGAATACCTGAACCAACATCATAACTGAAAAAGTGCATAAACATAGTAATACTACAATGTGTTAACTACCAAACGAAAGGTTTTCTGAAAGCCAAGCGATACTATTGTACAGGTTATATACAGGTTACGAACTTTCCAGAGACCACAGAGCCAATTTAGGATCTTAAAATTCCTCTGATGTATTTGAAGCATCCTTTGGCTGCCGTCTTCTTCGGTCAAGAACCTGTTCACAGACCAGCGAATCATCAAGCACTGCACAGTCAATCGACGCCGCCGTCGTGGTTCTGTAATTCTCAAAAATTCAGAGCGATAAAAGACGCCTCTTTCTGTTCTTGGCAGATAAAGCTGTGTTTTCATTTTACGCTTTTGGTAGGCGTTTCAGACTCTGTAGACTGCCTCCCATCAGTCCATGCCTCTCGTGTGCTCTTCAGTGCTAGTGTTTTCTGCTGGTCAACCACAACGTAATCAACTCTCTCGTCTGCCACACTGCTGCCTGAACCACTGCTCTTTTTCTGGAAAAGGCAAGGGAGAGTGAAAGTCCCATTAAAACAAGTCAACTAAAAGTCCCAAACAGATCCAGAACAAGCAGAGCTTCCTCTGAAAGGTGCAACACACTCTCTGTCACAGACTGTTTGACAAACTAAGGAAGGCGATCTTGCTGGGGCGCTCACCATCCCAGCAACTGCTCATGGAGAAATCCTGAAGTTCAAGATGTGCTTACCTTACGAGGTGGGGTAGATTTCCCAGAATCCAGGTCCAGATCTAAATATTCTACTTGCTTATCTCCTTTAGGTTTTACCATAGGGCTGCTTCCTCCATCAAGGCTGTTGCTACCAAACAAATTCTGAAATTATAATATAAATAACTTCAGCTGCAAATGCACATTTTCATGGGCCATATTATCAAATACTCTTACTCTAAACTGCCTAAACATTCAAGGTTAAAGACCTCACTCAGTGCTCTTGCAATGTGTTAAGCCATGCATGTTTTATTGACACTGTGTAACAAGCAAACATGTTCCAAGACAAAACTGAAAAAAATAATGTTGAGCTTGGGACACAGAGTCAAAAGCCAAGGAAGGAAAATCCCCAAAACCCAACAACCAAAACCCCCCACTTAAGGGTGCTGCCAAATCAATCTACCTTTTACCCCTTTTGCAGCATGAGATCCAGATGGAGTCTGCTTTTTTTTCCTGAGTATATGTTACCTCAAATTTAGCATGATTTAATTAAAATTTCTGTACTCCTTTACGCTAGTTTCAGAATTTCAGCCTTACAACAGTGACCAAACTTCAAAGGAGACACTTGCATGAAATAAAAAATAAAATGAAATGCATCATAATTAAGCTGAAAGTCAAAAGATATCATTCAATTGATAAAAGTGAAAGACTAAGCAAACTGAAAATTGTGGGTGGGACTGCCTGAACTAACATTGTACTGCATGTACCTAAATTTCAATTAGCCCAGACTTTTACAACCTCACCTCCTCTGTCCTCTCCCAGCCTGATCCCTCCCTCTTAACAGGTGTTATAGGAACAGTACAATAGAAGGACTCTTCTCTAAAAGATAAAGAAAAAAAAGGAAGACAGAGGGCAGCAGTCAGCAAAAAATGAAGAGCAAGGCGAAGGAAAGACAGAAGGGCGAAGCTGACAGGAACTTGAAAGAAAAAGAATATTGCTCATTTTATTAAGTAAATCAGAAGTATGACACATCCAAACTAGATATTCCGAAGCTGATGACAGAAAAGGATGAAAGTACGGGCTTCTTCCTAAGGTGTAGTTAGAATAAATAAAAATTTTCAAAATGTCCATGTAATTAGCACACTTTAAAACAATGGCCTTGAGATATCTGCAAACATTCAGGTTCTCTAGGAAATAAAAYACTTCAGGGGTTAAAGCTTAACGGGCTTGGGGTTTTAATGAGAGTTATTCTATTACATCTCTATCACCCCACTCACTTATACTAAGTAGTAACAAGGACAAACACAAACGACCAATACAAAGCTCATTTTTGCTGCCCAACGTCTCTAAAACGTATTTCTTAGTATTTAAGAGTCAGAATCTGTATCAGTTTTCAGCATTAAAAAGACATATTGCTCTTTAAACAGAACAGGGTCTACACACAAACTAGACAAGCATAATGTATGCATTAGAAAAAAAAATCAACTTAAAGATAAACSAAGAAAAACCTTCAGAACAACCTTGCAGAATGAATGGTGCAAGCAAGCATAAGATGTTAATGACGGGCCACCCTAGCTGTGATATTAAACATAGCACCTTGGCACTCAATTTTAGCCCCTGGAATGGCATTCCAAGGCTCAAGAGAAATCCCCYTTTCTCCTTGCGATGCTGCCCCAGCCAGAAGCGCAGGTATCAGGCAGCTAGCAGCTGTTGTGTGGAAGTGGACGTGTCCCGACTGCAGCAGGGATGTTCCTGGTCACTTAGCAGCGCCTCGCGCAGAGGGCTCTTGCGGGAGGTGGGTTAATGCTGCAGGGCAGAGGGGCAGCAGCAGCTCGGGCCGGGGCAGAGCACAGGGCAGCAGCCTCCTGCTGCGGCGCCGAGGCCGAGCTCTTGCAGGGAAGCCAGCGGCAGCGGGGGCCGCTGGAGCAGGGAGGCTGCAGGGAAGCCGGGATGGCAAGGGCAGGAAAGGCAAGCAGCATTAGGCGAAGGAAAAGGCGTGGGGTAGCACAGGGGGGCAGCACGTGCGGCACTGCTGCGCRGGGCAGCGGACACAGGCAGAGTGGAGCGGGTGGCAGGCCCTCCCCCAGCCAAGGCTAGGGAAAACCACAGCTTCCATAATGCTTTGAAGATGAAAAATGCTACTGTGCTCTCTAAGTAAGAATCCAAGCTGTAAGGGCATAGTGAATTAGCCTGAAACAACAGCTGGGCTAGAGGTACAAGGCTTTATTCTCAACCACATTTTAGTTTGGGCTTGAGGCTCATCTCCCCTCTATCTCCTCTTTTTTTTTTTTTTTTTTTTTTTTTCCCTAAGAAGCCTAATAAATGCACACGTAGCTCAGATTTCATGGACTGGAAACCACAAATATCAATTATTTCCCCTGTTCTTCCCACATTTCTTGGAAGATCTTGTTTCAAAAAAGGTTTTTAAGTATGCCTCAGAAGCTCTAAAATATTTTATTTCCCATAATGTCACAACCAGTGCCTACCCTGGGAAAAGCAATTATGGACAAGAGGAGAGAGTTTGCAGGGAGGAAAAAGAAATGTTGTGAACTGCTTTGTAGAACAGATATGCATACTAACCATACCCTAATTAGAAACAGTTATGGTCTTATTTTTCTCACTGCAATCTTAGCAAAATTACAGTTGTTTTATAGAGAGCTGCTTTTGTTTTTAATCTAGAAACGTAGAGGGAGGTGATGTTGAACGCTTGAATGATTTAAAAGTAAGGACTGCACAGGAAGAGAGTAGTTAAGATGTAGATATTACATACTGGGTCTTCAGTGGACTGATTTGGATTCATGGATACATAATTCTCTTCACTGTCGTGCGAGTCACTGCTCGAAGTTGTGCTATGAACTGAATCCGGTCTGGGAGACATGGGAAACCTGGAGGAGCTAATTACCAGCAATTATTTTACAAACAATACATCGTGAATATCTTAAACCTCCTGGTAAACAACAAAAATAAGCATTTTAGAGCTGAAATCTTCATTCAAGTTGCATTTTCTGGTTATGCAGTTTTTAATATTAAATATTACAAAAGAAACATTCATATTGCCACTGTTTCATTGCATGTATGCACACTATATATACATACACACACACATAGACAGGTACAATTCCAAAAGAAATCTCAATCTATTACAAAGGCTAAGAAATATAATAGAGAAGCACATATATATTTACACTCCAGTCAACGAAAACAAATGAGGAAAAACTGAGAAACTTACTCTCGTGCAAAACTTCTGGTGATAGGAGATCTAACTGGGGCTTGTAGTTCTTCCCATTCAGGCAGAGGTTTTATTTCTAGTGGAGCTGGTTTTGCTACATAGGAAACAGATATTCTTAAAGCATAGACAATTTCTAAACTAAAACAGCTTTTCAAAGTCTAAATACCAAAAAGAAATACTATTTTTTTTTAAACAGTAAGCGCTAATAAGGGAAAGGAGATACTGCTCGATTCTCAGAAAGTGTCATGATATATTCACTTGTATTTTAAACTTTCCCTTTAYTGAACAGCAATTAGGAAAGAAAAACACAATTTAAGAATTTTTGCAAGATACATTTGCAGATAGTAATTCTATTTCAAAAACAGACTCTGAAAACGGCAGCATCACGTTCCTTGTTAATTATGTCACAAAACTTGCTGAACTGACAAGCACAGGACAGGTTTGACCAAATGTCTCAACTTAAACTGGCCTCATAGCCAACTCCGGATACKTTTTTGGCTCATGGACAAACATTATTATGCAAAATCTGCCCTCGCTGCGCATATGTGCACTTACTGATTAGGTTTCACAGCTGAAAGTGTGAGCAGAATCTTTAATTAARAGGAAGTTTGCAAAGCTCATGGATGAGCCAGTACCTAGCTTAAATTCCAGAGGTGCTGCCTTGTTTTGGTGTTCATCAAGCTCAGAGCTCATCAGCTGCAGAGCAGAGCAGCAGCGCATCATCAAGGCAGCAAACGTGACGCTACAGAATATGCCATTTCCAAATTCCATTTTCATAACAGAACCACAAAGCAAGTATTAGCAAGAAATACATTACCCTTCCCTCCAAGAAATACATTATCCTTCCCTCCCACCTCTAGGTTTTTCTTTGTTTTTTAACCTTTCCTAAAGATTAAAAGCAGAAGTTTTAAAGTATGGACCATAGAACTTTTTTAGGAAAACTTGTCAGTTCTAATCTCATCTCCATCTTCCCCAGAAGTATTTTAACAAAACAAATTCTAATGCTACTATGACGACAACAAAAACAAGGTAATCAACTTGCTGCATATTAACAGATTTACAAGCATAAATTTTGGGTGTTAAGAACTAGTTCCTGGGGAGTAAAAGTTGTCCTAAGTGACCACATGAGGAACTGACAGAAATCAGTTGCTTAATCAGTGTGGCTCTTGTAAGGAAGAAACAGAACCATACAACAGTATCTTTTCATTATCCTCTTCAGATAAAGTTTATTGAAGAGTCAGCTATCTTATGGATTCAACATAAAGACTCATAATTCATTTTTCTCTAGTTTGAGTCTTTAGCACCCCAGACAGTTCTCTCCGTTAGATGAAATGCCATAATTGCTCACACACAACACATCATGCCTGCTCTGTCATTCTGCCACACTAWCTCAATTAAGCATAAAGCGTTCGCCACAGGCTCAGGAGCGCACCTACAAGCCACCTGCACCAGGCTCTAGAGTCTGAGATGAGACAGGGTGGCAGAACTGAACCTCACGGGGCAGGCTSGTGCTAAAGCCGGAGCGACGCAGCGAGACCCCGGCACGGCTCAAACGCTGTGCAAAGGCCTGCGGCCGCGCGGCACCGACAGCCGGCAGCCACGTACAGCGCTCAGGCATGAACAGAGCAAGGCTTTTGTCCACAGCCTTGGAGGACAGCAGGAACAGCTCCAGCAGTTCCAGGGAGCTTTAGCAACCACAGGTGCTGCTCACTCACAGTTCTGAGAACCTTTTCACGTTATTTGCAACTTGCTTTGACTCATGGACGAAGCACCAGTTCGGCGCCTTCATTAAAGCCGTTGCAAGTCTAATTGCAATGCTCATAAACAGCAGCTCTGCACTAATACACGGTCTCTGCATTGATCTTTTGCTGCAGTTCAGCACTTAGCCAACAGCAGGAGACAAGTGAACTGTGGTTTCAGGTTATTGCCTAATCAAAGTTATTTCAAGCAGCTTACAGGTAAGTTGCATATACTTGTTGCTGAATAAGCAGATACAAAAGTAATCCTGAGCTATGAACAGCTAGAATTTAAGAGATCAGAAGACTTAGGCCTAGAAATATCTCCTTGTGCTGTTCAAGACAGCAAGGCTTCTTTTTCCTTATAAAGGAAACTYGCTTGGCAAGGAAAAAGCATTCACGGTCTTAGATTATAATAGAAGGAAAAGATCTTACATTATAAGAGAAGCAAAAAGGCTTTATGAGAGTTCAAATGCTAGAAAAACATTTTGCTTAATTCTAATTTTATAAAGCTCCATATACATACAGTGCTAAAGTACATACCCTTTCTTCTTGTAGTAAAGTCACCTATGGTTTGTGAATCAGTTCGCTCTAAACCATGTGGTTTAGGTCTTAAAATTTTAGGGCTTTGACCTAATTGGTAAAAAGAAGACTCTCTTAATATAATGTTCTTTTTATAAATGGAAGATGGAATTTTGAACATAAGCAGCAGAATCCCCTGCAGAAAGCTTAACGCCACAAGCATAAGCAAGCTGCCAAAGGAGAGTTTTACAGCCTAGCTGGGCCTCACACTAAGGCCTTAAGCACCAAACTTGGAAGAAACAACACACTGCATGCAAGAAATTTGTCGGAGGCAAGCGTAAGAGTGTACAACTGGCTAAGAAGGACATGAAGAATACTGCAACTGATCTTTACCATGAAATTCTTTTCAAGACGTATTACAGTATAAATACCTTATTTGAGGAATATCTAAAATGACACAATAGTCATCTTTCAGATGTAGGTTAAATCAATTTTAAAAAATAAGCCTTTTTATTCACAGTATTACTTCAGAAACAGCGAAGCTTTCAGGAGGTCTCCCACCTTGCCCACCTCCACCCCTGGTCCCCAAGGAACCTTTTCCACGTTGTAGTTGTTAAATGTGCTCCCCAAAGGCCTGCATCAATTCATACCCAAACCTTCATACATTACAAACATCTCCCTGCACTTGTATGAGTGGAGTGACCCTCAACCCAAGCTCCCAGCCTGCGCACCACCCCCTGCCACAACCCAACCCAACCTGCACTGCCAACAGTCCCAACTGAAAAAAAGACATATTTTTTAAAGCCACTGGGGTTTTTGAGAGGTGTGCATGCCTATATGTGGGTGTGGTAGGTACAATAGTTGTGCCCTAATATTTTCTGTTATCATGTAATGTAACAGTTCATCTAAATTTAGTAAAAAGCTGAGGGGGACAAAGAAAACATATTAGAGACAGGTTTTTACCCTTTCCCTTTASTATATATAACCCTTTCCCTTTAAGTAAGTTCTTCTTACTCAACCTGACAAAACACTGCAAGCAATTCAAATCACCTGGTCTATTTTAAATAAATATGATCGATAGTGCATAATAACCCCAATCTTTCTTGAAAGCGTATCTAACAAAGTGTTTGTTTAATATTAGAAAAGATGAGTGCCTTCAGGTGGTACACCAAGCAGCCATCTGAAAGGTAAATCTTTACAATAAACCTAATAAAACGTTGTTAGGTCTGATTATGTTTGAAAATTGCCCTGCAGCACAAAATGGAAAAGGACTGGCACTGACTCAGATGCGGGCTGGTGCTACCAGCAGCGAGTGAGAACACTTTGTGGAAAAATTAAATTTGGCAGCAAACACCAGAAGTTTGCAAATCACTACCCCAAGGGTTTTGCATATGAAGTGCTCTATTACTGTTATCACTGACGTATTGGGAACAATCAAGTAACAACAAGCAAGGTAAATAGAAAGGTTTTGTACCATGTTATTAACTGTTATTATGCAGTGCTGCTGAGTGACCATGCAGGTAGGAAGYTTATTTATATTTAATATTACTACATAGCAACTTCCTTAAAAAAATACAGTGATTTTCACAGAGAAGGTTGTTTTCTAATCTCAAAGACAGATGTTTCCTTAAATGGCTAAAAGTGCTGATGAAAAGACCAAGTGGTTGGGCAATGCTGACCAAAGGCTCAGATTATACAGGARCACAGCAAAGTGTTACTGTAAAGTATGCTGCTGACTGGAACCAAGTCAAAAGCGTGACCCAGCATGTTGGCCAAGTTTATTCTGAACTGATTTGATATTCTTCAGTTTCTTAACTATAAGCCTAGGGTAGAAGTTTGTGGATATAAAAAGACCAAGATCTCAAAATGTGTTGAACAGATTTATAAATTCAAATTCAAGCATCATCTACAAGAGACATTCTATGCTAAATATCATTATCTAATCACATTAACTTTGTGCTCCACTGTTTCTAAACTGATTAAAAAGAAATTTGGGCCATTTCAACTCAATTTAAAACACTAACCAATGCACTAACCTACGCACACAGTGAGAAATCTAGTGTGGTTAACAGTGTTAAATTATTTAACTAATATTATTTAATCAATATGTACTTATTAACCTCTCTCCTCTTACAGAYAAATATAGACTCAAGTGCCTGAAACCAGTAAAATAAAATACACAGAGCAATGAACTCAAAGCTGTGACTCATTATTTCTACTTTTATAATGATTCCCCGTGGTCTCATCAAATGGACTTTCCTCAATTACAAGYACCCCCTTTTGTAAAACAGGAGTATTAGGTAGATGCTTCCCTCAGACTCAATTTTGCATTTAAAAACTCTTCTCAAACTTTTAAAAAAGCTACACAAACAAGCATAGATTTATATAATATCCCTCTTTGCATCAAAAACACAAAGTGTTCCAGAGTAAAATATGCTCACTGCGTTTTCATCTCCTGCTACTGAAGGACAGTGTGACCTAAATACCAACTGGGTGGTGGCGAAAGAGTTTGCTACTACCAACCAGCCACGATAATGCCATTCCTTAGCTTGTGTCCGAGAATTAAAATTCTTGTGCATTTTTTTTCTCTCTCTACAAAACAAAACAATCTGAGGAGTTTATAATGTGCAGTAGAAAAGGTCTGACACCAGACAGGGAAGGAGGAAAAAGAAAAAAACCTACGGAACTGCAAGATTACTTATTCTTCTATGTATTGCACAACTCTTCCATCCTGTCCTTGGTCATTTAAGAAGCTAAAATAATRTGAAATAAGGCACAGGAAGGGCTTAACCCCCTTATTCAAAAGACCTATTTTTAATAAATATAACACCATTTTTAAAATTGCCCTTCTCATAAAAAACTAAAATTCACCAGCTCYGCTGCTAATTTGGCCAGATCTACAAATAGAAATATTTCCATTTCTAGAATGGAAAAAACTTAAAAGTGTTTGAAATTCATGGTGATGATCCAAAATAACCTCATTAATTTACTCTGAATTCACACTCCCTCGAAGGTTAGACAGGCAAAGAGCTGAGGATAATAACGCGCAAAGTTTCTCATAACTGCACAACAGCCTCGTCTCCAAGGTTCATGCTATTCATAAATAGTCTCTGAAGACAAACACCATAGGGCCTTTCTTTAAAACAGTTGACTATAACTTTAAAGGACCTTTATACAATAAGGCTCTATACAAACACTGGTCGTGTACAGTGGGCCACATACACCCTGACACAAAGACTGTCCAAGGGCTCCGAGTTGAAAAATCGCAGATGAAAATTATTTTTCTAACAAATGGTCAGTGCAAAAGTTGCTGGGCAAACATGTGCTGATGCATCCGGTGCTAGGCTGCAGAAGAGTTTGCTTTATGTGTCTGGTTTTCTTTCAAATAATGGCTTAAGTTGTAATTTTTTTTTTCCTTGTTGGTCTTGCTAATGCAATCTCTTTCCTAGCTTTTCACAAAAAAACAACAACAACAACAACAACAACAAAAGGTACATAATGTTGTAAAAAAACACGCGTCTCTGCCCAGTATGTGGTTCTTAACTTTTTAGGCTTTTTGGACAGCAGTTACTCATGAAAGAGCTTCCTTCTGTTTCTGGTTACAGCCTTGAAGCACTAATAACTGCAAGATTTCTGTTAAGAAAGCTTATTTTCTGACTGGCTGTTTGCTCCATTACTTGCTATCAATGTGACATAAAATTTAAGAAATGTGTGATCTGTTACTGCTATTTCCTGGCCAACAGGACTCTGATCCTCATGAGGCCAGAGGAACAGGCATAGGAGGGTTTGCCTTGGAATAGGAGGTTGGAGAGCGGGGGGAAAAGCAACCACACAGCTGTCCTGCACAGAGGAAAGCACTTTCAGAGAGACATAGCCAAGAGCAGTTTTCAGTTAATGTGTGTGTAAGTGAAGGAAAGTTACATTTGACTGAGTATTCCAGTGTTCAAACTGCTGTGGCTTTCTCCTTAAAAAACAAAGATGAAGCTCTAATATGTATTAGAAACATGTATTTAAATATATATAACATATATAATATGTGCATTTTTTTTTTATATATATTATACATAAAATYCCTATCCTTTTCCATACTAGTATTCAGCAACAAATGGAATGGATACCAATATATGCTTAGTTCTGGTCAATGGTATCTCATGGATGCTCCTGACTACAGTCTCTTTTAGATAGCAAAAAAAAAGTTCAAAATAACTTATACAGGAAATATTATGTTTTTTTTAAAAAAAGCAGTAAACTAAAGAGATGCTCTCCAGTATTCAAAATACTTTATCTTCTCCAAATAAACCCTCAGAGAAGATTAGTGCTTTTGGACACTCTAGAATTTAAGAGTGAATTGAGAAAAATATCTGATTCTTGAGAAATCTAACTGTATCAGACAGCTAAAGTTAACGAGTATGCCTAAAATTTTTACCAACTGCCACAAAATTATGCAAGAGAATACCAAGGCTATTCATCAGCCAAATACTATTTGACTGCTCTAATTTGCCAATAATTYTACAAGTCTATATTTAAAAATCCCCCAAAGCATGATGAATTGAAAGCATTCAATAACATGTCCAGTGGTTTAAGACCAAAGTGCACAGTGTTCTAATGCATCTATTGATTAATAGTTTTACAGTTGCACAGAGGTTCATAAAGTACCAGGGATATTATGGTGAGGTATCTCTCATTTTTACAAAGCATTTTTTAATGCTTACTTGTCTAAAACATGAAAAAGTGAATGCTATTTTATTTAAAAATATGCAACAAAATTAAGATAGTTTAGAACACTGCAGTATTGYCAGCTTTCAATTTTGCCTGAGTATCTGGTAACTTTTATTTTATTTATTTAAAGAAATCTTAGATTCTGAATGTAACAAATGCCTTAACTATTTCTCTGAAGTTTTAATTTAGGATGCTGTAATGGTGTTGCTGTTATATCAGAATGTGCAGTATGTTCACATTGTTCACCACTGGCACTCAAACGTGTAAATATTTAACAAGAAAATGAGATTAATGAGATTCACAATGAGAGTTCATTTTATTAATTGCTATTTTGTTTGGGATTTTTGAAGTATCTTGCTATGAACTGAATGATTACATGGTCACATTAGGAGCCACTGTGATGCTTTTGGATGACAGATGTACTGCCACAGGTGGAAATCACGTATACAATTTTCTCTTCAAAATGGGTTTACAGTGCTAAATATTAAGGTTGATGAAAAATTTAAAATCTCTAAATCTCTATACAGTTAAAATCTGGGTAGGAGATGCTCATGAGTAGCCACAGCAAAAATCAGCAAAAATACAGCCTTTTTTTTTTTTTTTTTAATGAGAAGTCCACATATTTGTGGCTTGACCACATGAATTATGTCATGTAACATCTTAAATGAGAAAAATTTAGAAGAAAAACAACCAAATTTAGCATCTCTGCTTCAAAATGAACTCAGAGGAAACAATGTTTTTTAAAACAACCACAGGAATGAACTTCATGAGAATTTTTTCCTCTCTCCTTTTCTTTTTTTCCCCTGTTTGCCTGTCTTTAAGGTATGTTAGTACTTTAATTTGCATGAAAATAAATGTATGCCTCTAAATCCTAGTTTACCACTTGTTGGGCTCTAAGTTACCCAAGACCAAATATTTCTCTTAATGATAACAGTATGGTCTGAAGGTTATATGGAATTAACTCAGACAAAATTCTGATTTGCATTTTCACTAAAAGATAAATCTTTTGTAAAAATAAATGCAAAAAGACACTACACTGGTTATTGATTATTTTTGCAATCAGTGAAATCAGTAAAAGAAGTTGTGAAATTTGACCCAAGTCTAAGACTGAAAACTTGACCGAAAAAACAACAACAAAAAAAAMCACTTAAATATAATTAAACTGTAATAACATTGGGACAAATACTGGGCAAATATGACTTATTCAAGAGCCAAGCAGCAGAATCCACCAGCACGTTGACCCTAGTAACAGTGGATGATCTGGAGCTCTCTACTGTCTCTGTCAGCAACCTGCTTGATGATCCTGAACACATCATTTTATCKCAGCTCCTCATGACCCTCAGTGAAGTTCTGTAACACGTTTTAAGCATTACAGATCAAATCATTACTTAAGTGGTAGTGTTGCACTACAAAACCAGAGTTTTAACTTTYTTCATTCCATCATGGTCACGAATCATTAATTCGGGCATATGTCCAAAATGCATCTTTCTCTTCAGAAGTCTATACCCCCACTTTGATACAGAGAAAATTGAAGTTAATAACTAACAATAAGCAGGGTATCCAAGACTTGGAAGAATTCTGCCAGTCAATTCCATCATTAACTATTTTATTCATACACTGAAAAACCAAATTTTGACAATTAATATGGCAAACATTTCTTAAGAGCTTTGAACTTTTAAAGAGATTGAAGCAAATAATAAAYGTTACATAGCTCTAAAGTTAACTCCCAAGCAAGTATTTTTCAGAACACTATCTCATTGTGTAATTCCTTGGTGTTGAATTCAGGCTTTAGGATCTCCATTCCCCCCCAYACCTTGCCCCGTTAAATCACCAAAGTGAGGGGCTCATGATTATCATGCTCAGAAGCTCATAGACGCCCTTGCTCTCATTCCAAGGCTGCATCCACTGAGGCAACAGAGTTTTCAGTGGCCARAGCAGAGATCCACTGCCACTCCTGACCAAAGGCAATTCACACCCTGCCTCTTCTTCCATCAGCCTTCTTCACTCTCTGACCTACAGCACATCTCTTGGGAAGATGGCAACCACCTGGACTTCCACAAGGGTTGCCAGCACTACCACCTGGAACCAGCCTGCTCAATTACTTTCAGGACCACCAAGGGTTCCCAGTGGAGCTAGGTAACACTACCCTTTCCAGATGTTTTGAAGAGTCCAAGGAAAATAGAGGGTATAGGAGAGAAGAATCAGGTTGTTCTTTGCAGCTTTAATTTTCATGGTAGTCTTTTTTTTTTTTT
>NW_020455544.1:2064343-2084317 GCF_003342845.1 Nothoprocta perdicaria
ACCCAGTAACATATTTTGATTCAAGCTACTGAGGCTGGTGTGTTTTGAAATGACTTTCAAGCCTTTCCCCATTTACAGAGGCATTTGTGAGCCTGACGAATGAAACTATCTGAAAACATAGTGTAATCTCAGGACTACATTATCATCTTTTCTTTAGCTCATGTTCTTATTTTTTACCTGATGTTCTAAATCTTTTTTTTTTTTTTTTCCTGAAATCATTGGAAAAAGACACAGGCCATCTCACAGGTCACAAGGCATCCTGGCCCAGGCAATTTGYAAAAATTTAAAGATGGAAAAGACTCAGGCTTTCAAAGTCTAGTTAGATTTTATGGTAACATACATTCTTATGTATTTTCTTTTCAGCTGCTAGGCATAGTTTATTTCAGGGATGGCTTTTTTAAAAATGAATTTCTCTTTTAAAAAGTAATAATTAATCATGCTATTTTAAGGAGACATGGTTTCCAAATGCMTACAGGCAAAAATACAGCTGGTCAGTATAAGCCTTCCCACACTATTCCACACTCATCCAAAATGTGCTCATATATCTAMACCTCTTTCTCCCTTCCCCAAAGCCAGCTAGGTCTTTCCACACATGGCAAGCACTGAAGGCTGGGAGTGGAGCAGGAGCCTTGTGTGTTGCTCTCAGAAGGCAGAGCACTAACTTGTTTTGAAGAAAGATGCAAGAGCAGCAATGCCACCTCTGCGGAAATCCATGYGACTTTTGCACCACCAACAAAAAGCAAGCTTTGCAACACAGAAGTTTACCACTTTGCAAAGTCAACAAACATTTTATCAGTTGTGTACACAAACTGGCCAGTCAGGGAAGATATTTCAAAGCAATTGAATGTTTACTTTAAGCGTATTTTTCAGTATCAGGTTTCTTCAGTCTGTTACTGTCCACTATTTTTTATGAACTAAACAAAACTACTGTTTGGTAACATGGAAGCCGTTAGATAAGAGTGGGGAGCCAAGGTTTTGAAAAGGGCTATGTTTCATTTTCTGAATATGGGTAGTCGAAACAAGATGTGGCACATCCCAGTTTACACATGAGATTACACTGAGAGTATCCACTCCTGTTAAAATTACAGGCTGTTTTCACTCAGTGACAAACATACTAATTTAAAATTTCAGTAGTGGGTATCTTGGTCTATCTAAGAATTTGACAATGGCTTTTCTCCAAAATGAAACCAGCCGCTCTCAAGTTTGTGAACACTTTATCAAAYATATAAAAGTAGTCGGCATTCAAATACAAAATAGCGTAGACATTTGGCCTAGTATTCTTTAACTACCACCTCTGCAAAAAGTTAGTTATCTAGCCTGAAGAACAAGCATGCAGATAAACTCCACCATCATTTATCTACACTTCCAATAGACTTATGAAACATTTCAGATCCTCTGGGAAGTCCAAGATCTGTCGGTCATTTTCTATGCAAATCTCTCATATAGTCACATCACAACAGTGCCCTCTGTTTCTCAAGAAAAGACTATGCTATTATCTTAAACATTACATAAGAAAAAGTAAAACAATCTGCACCAGATTCTTCAAGAGACTTATTTTTTAAGGAAGTTTTGCATAGGTTCTGTAAAATATGGCCTTTTCCCTAGTCATTTTGTTTCCTCAAACTCACAACAGGATTTTCCCTACATTCAGCAGTTTAAAATATTTCCATATGCAACTCTTCACTTGCCTGTTCAATCTATTGTACTCTTAAAGGCAAGGAAACCCAAGATCTAGACTGATGCTATGTTTTCACTTACTACAGTTACATGAATTGCATTATAACCATGGCACCCATCTCCTGTGACAGGCCAAACCTATCTTAGGGACTGGCTCAACTGAGCAGTTTCCTCCTCTGTTTTGGACCCCAAGGGAGTTGTTATACATGTTAGGTAACCTCACAGGTCACCAGGTAACCATCTTTCTGTGACTGCTCCATGGGGCCACTCACACTGACGTGTCGGGAAGCCCCAACATGAAGCAAGAAGGTGTTTTCACTTGCTTTTATTATTACTAGATTGAAATGARGCCTTAAAATTATTTATCTTTTAATTAACATTACTTACTCAAATTTTTTTTCTTTAAAAAAATTGTAAGAATTATTCTATAACTGTTGGATACATTGAATGGGGTTAGTTAAAAAGTAGCACAATACAACTCATTATATGACTGATTTTTAACACTGTTGACAACAACAGGATATGTCTAAAATAATTCTTACAATGAAAACCTTTACYGATCCTTTACTAAGCACTGTTATGCCTATAAATTCTTTTTAAATCTAGTTCCTAGGGTGCTATCCCATCATCACAAGCTGATTTGCTGTCCTACACATACAAAGACTAAAACTTACAGTCTGTACGTTAGCAGTTCTAGGCCATTTTTTGTTAGCAATCACAGCAGTGAAATGTAAACCTAAGCTTGTTTTTTGCACTGTTATTTTGATGTTTTAAAAATGGTTAAAGATTGTTATAGGATTCTTTCATCTTACTGCTACTTCATAGGATAAAAAAATGTTTTGTTAGAATTGTTTTTTACAGAGATCATTTTCCCCTGGAGTTGGAGAGCTATGTTATTTTACTAGGTGATTAAAAACAAGTTCTATTGGACATTGTCCTCACCTTTTCTGTCTGGTTTGAGGTTCCGATCCACTGGTGGTGGTTCACATTCTGCAACAGGTACTGTCCGTCTAGGAGGGGTCTTTGGACTGGACCTGAAACCCATGTGAGCGGGAGGAGGGACTTGCTTTCCAAATAACGGAAAATCAAACGTGCCTGGTGTCATTGGTACATAGTTTGTTTCCTGGATGGGTTCAGTGAAGCTGCTGGAATGCTGTCGTGGAGGAGAGTTGGGATTCATTGGGACATAATTTTCATCTAGATCTTCACTTGAAACACTTCCCACTGTCAACATGCTTCTGTTTTTCTAGAATTAACATATATTTCCTTTAACAAAATAAGTTATGCAATCAGCTGTGAATCATATGAATCTTTTAACCTACTAACTCAGATTAATATAAATCTACTCAAAGTGAAAATCACAAACATTGTACAGCTTRCTTATAATGTGGGAACAAAGAGCATTCAAGCACTCTGTCACTGTTGTCTCTCATGACATCAAATCATACTTACAAAGTGGTTATGGAAGCCTTCCAGCGAGTTAGATCGGTCATTCGGGAACGTACGTGGAATATCGTAACAGTCTTGAGAACTAATTTCTGGGGAAACAAGAAGAGAAAGTGGCTATTTACTTCTTGATCTCGGTTCCTGTCACTTAACACCAGGCCACAAGAATCTTTTCAGTATTTACTGTCTGCTCCTGAGAAAACACATACATACTCACTCCCCCACCTAAAGCTGTGGATGACAGATTTTATCCACATTCTTGAGAGGATGCTACACCATATGCTTGTTCACAGACAAACTTAATACTCATATCAGTCATGACTTTAAACTCTTGTTGGGTCATTTTCCATGGAAAGAAATAAAGTAGCTTTCCCATTTCAAGCAGTCAAACCTTCTTGCAAACAGACAAGCACAAGAGCAGGTTTTGAGATATCAGACCCTCAAGAGGGAATTCAGTTCTAAAATAAATGAACAACAAACATAATTTAAGGGCTAAAAAGTTTCCTGACTCAACCTTCCCTGCTGAAGTGCCAATTCAACAGAACTTAGTCTCTTGTAACAATAGGTAAATCCCTCTCAATCCTGTACAGAAAGTGTGCCACCTTCTCCTCTGCTCTCAGTTCCCGTGTATCAGAGACTTTCAGTTTGAATAAGCTGCTACAGATCCAAAGTTCTCACATTTTTCAGGGTCCTGACCCTTGGCAGTCCACACAAACATGTTCTTCAGTGTTGTGAGCAGGGTTCATATGGGAGCACTGGGTATATAGTAACGCTCAATGACTTCAGCCAAATGCCTTCAACCTCTCCATGGACTTGGACACCTAGAYGCCAACCTTACTTTGGTCCTTCTGAAAGAGCAATACCAAGCAGCAATGCTGAACTCAGCTACATGAGCTTGCCAACAACGATTAATGTTTCCCCCTCTGTTTTCTGAAGATTAGTAACACCAGAAAGATCTCTAGGATTTCAAATATGYCCAGCTAAAACCGAGTGCTCTAATGCAAACAAGTGTAGTCATCATATGTGCTTTGCTCTTTTGATGTTTTCCTGCAACTTTGCTCTTTCCTGTTTTAGACGGCAGAACCACAGACTGTAAGTGTGAAGTGATCCACACTTCTTAAAGGCCAAAACTGCCTTTCATACAGTCCAGAAAAAAAAACTGGAATGGTTCCAGCTTGTTTTCAGACATACACTAACACCTTAGCATGAGGGGAACCTTCAKCTGACATACTAAGATAAATTCCAGCATTTCTAGTCCACGGGATGTCGTATTATTAAATTAAGCCTCATAAGCTTCATCTCCTCTTGCAGGTGCAGTGTAATTTCTTAATTAGCAATCCTATCTACCAAATATAGAGTCTGAAAATCAGGCTGAGGCATTCTGTCCTTTGCCGACCTCCCTTTTCCTTTAAAAATACTGACATCAAAAGGAGACCCCTGTAAGCCAGATCAGTTACCGTTACATACCTCCAGATCAAATTCAAGGTCTTTCCTCTTGCTGATGACACATAAATGAGCAAATTCTACATGGTTTCAGCATCTCCAATCGCATGGCAGATAAATTCAAGTTACAGGCACCTTTTCTGAAGCCTGCTTTACAAAAATGGCAGTTTTTCAGATGCTGTCTTAGAGCAGCTGACCTTAAATTGTGCTCAAAGAAACACTGTGAGGAGCAGGCTCATGCTTACTAGATCACTGGACAAGTATAAAGAACTTTATAGCCGGAGACAAAAGATTAAAATCATTTACCTTCTTCTTGAAGAGCAGGACAAAACAAGGAATACTGACCTTTACGGAAGATATTCAGATCTACAGTTGAAATGGTATTGCTGCGCGAGGGTGGCACTCCCGCTGTAGGGATGCAGTAGCTGTTATCAGTGTCTGAAGCAGTGCGGGTAATGCTACAGGTTTCCACAGGAGATCGATCCGAAGAGTGGTGAGGTTTCGGTGGCCGAGGTGGAGGAATATCTGGAATTGTCTCCAGTTTTGAAGTCTGAGACAACGATCCTTCCGGAAAAGTTCGTGGAATCTGGTAAGTACCTCCAGGCGTGGGGGGAATGTCRTAGCTAAGGGAGATATGTCTCATCTGAGCATCTAAAGAAGATGTTGCTGATGGCGGATTGAAAACATGTTGCTCTCCTTCTGCATCAGTCCCTGATGGAGACGCTGCCTTCGGCAAAACATCCTGTGAGTAACTCCTAGGCAGGTTATATAGGCTGCAGTCTGCCAGCGCCAGTCCGGTGCGAGAGGGTGGAGAGTCGTAGAAGCCCTGCTGCTGAAAGAAGCCGTTCACGGCGTGCTTGCCCGCCGGTGGCGCGGCGCTCTTGTGCGAGGGCACGTTGTCGTTGCAGTCTGTTTCAGAGGCGGCGGATTTTGCYGGGTCCACGTGAGATCTACACGTGAGAGTGTGAGATGAGAGCATTGATGAACATATAAAAAAACAAACGTGACACCCTATAAACACAGCTTTTAAAATATAAACAACCGAAAAGGTTGTCTCTTCCATTTTTTTTGTTTTAATAAAGTGCAGGAAGTCGATTATTAAACAAACAATAGTACTCAAGAAGAACACTAAGTAATGACACACATACAAACGCATGCATATGAAACACAATAACACAGCAGTGCAGCTTTAGCAGCAGCTCAACAAATTGCTGTTTCATTAAGTCAGTGATTTCCAGAAAGACACCAAGCCTATCTGGAGCAGGGCTTGTTTGGTTGGGTGGGATATTGTTTTTTCTCCTTTTGGCTTYTAAGCTTCTTATGCTGCAAACTACTAGCACTTTAATGGCACTGCTAAAAGTGAAAATGTTGCACTCACTCCCTGGTTTTACAGTACTTGCTACCTTTTAATTATTTTTTAATATGAAAAAAAATGCTAAAGGAAAAATGATTGCCTGCAAATAAATATACTGCATGCCTGAAATTATTTGCTAACAGATGTGATTTAAAATACATAAAGAAGAGAGAAACAACAGATAAAACAAGAAATGGGGGAAGAATGGCCTGCTCTTACAGAAAGAAAAGGAAAGAAAKATCCATAGAGTACATGTGTAAAAACTGCATGCTTTTGTCTTGAACTGAAGGCATCACTGCTAGGTAGAAGTAGACAATGGTTTGCCTTGAATTTCTTTAAAAATCCCAATCCCCCCCCTCCTCCCCCTTCAGAAAGGCATTCCTTAATACTGGTTCTAACTAAGAGAGGTAAACCCACTGCCAACTTTTATTTCCTAGGTAGAATGATACAAGTTAGAATCGTGGCAAATATTAAGGCATCTGAAATTAATTAAGTCTACACAGCTTATATCATTCTCACAATGATATTTGATATTTGTATTASCACAGAACCATATAATTGTGCTTATCTTTGTATGTATATGTGTGGGTATTCTTATATATAAATACATATACAAAAATAAAATGTATTTCAGTGTACATGTCATGAACAGCTGCTGCTGCTAATCTTAAACTCTACTAAGCAACTGGACCAAACAGTTTCCAAAACTTTTCTAAGGAATTAAAAAAAATAAATAAAAAATCGGCAGTCCAAGTACCACAAAAAGCATTTCTCCTTCTTTTAGTAGGCTCTCGTTGTGAGGAGATCACTGCCACTATGTATTACTCAGATTTCAATTTATCAGTATCAYCAGACACAGCTTTTTAACTTAAGGGAGTGTTGGATTTATCTCCGTGGGTTCTAGTAATCTGAGAAGAAAGGAATCTAGTTTAGCTATTCATTTAGGTGTCCTCTGTTGTCACAGAAGAGATGGAGACAGTGGGAAACAATCCATTATTCTTAGATATCTGTCTAAAACTGGCATAAATTACTCCTGAAGCAGCGCTTCAGGATTACCCATGACACGTAAGTAATGAGGCTATCATGTTTGAATTTAAGAATTTTTCTATTTCTGACTGAATTGTGTTTCTTATTCTTTCTTGACCACAAGCACTTCTGAAAGCGACTTTCAAAAACCATGACATGAAGCAGTCAAGCCAGGCACTTGCTTTTCCAAAATATGAATAGGTTGTAGCCAATCTCGTTTTGCAAGCTCAAGTTTTAAGATAGCCTGAAACCAGGCGAAAGAGAGCAGCAAYTCAAGGAAATGAAAACAGGAAATTATCTATTAAGTTTAAAAAGTTTTCAAAAGTCAATATAAACTTTTTGTCACAATAAAAAGAACATGTATAGGCTGAAAAATTTAACACTGGGTATTTGAATTATATGTTACCTCCAGAGAAGTGAGATTTGGATGAGAGCTCATGAACAGATTTTATTTTTATTTATTTATAGTATCTCAGGTGCGAGCCAAGGGTTTTTTTATTATTCATAGTTTTTACTTGCACTTAAACAGTTCACCACCACCACCTGGACTTGTGGGTTACCAGTGGGTAAGTCRTTTATATAACAAGTGTATCTGGAAGTAGAGAGGCGTACACATTGCAGGAAGGTTTCTCAACAGATTGATCATGTAATATCAAACGAGCAAGCCTGCCCCTCTGCACTAAARCACAAATGCCAACAGAGACCTGGAACAAAGTTTTCAAAGAGTTTTAGTCAGAGGAATATTCATCATGATTTGAGCACATGGTCTGGCTTGACCACTCCTCTTTTTGAGCTGTTTTTTTTTCCCCAGCTGCAGCAATCAATACAACAGATCAAACAGAATACTATAAACAGAAAGCAGAAGCAAAACTGGYCATGTGTGTCAGTAGTCTGGAGCACAAAAAATAAATAAATAAATAAAGAAAAGAAAAAAAAGCAACCAGAATAAAAAATAAGGAGCAATATATAAATAAATAAACAGCTCTATCCTGACTACAGTTATTTCCAGAAAACCGAAGTCAGGGTTACATAGTTTGTTTGCTTTTCCCCTATTAAAACTTACACTACACCATGCAGGACATATCAAACAAAAAGTATTTTCAGGCAAGTTAATGGCTCTGTGATTAATTTCTCACACACATTCCAAAAACAGCTACTGTTCACTCACTGCAAGGGAATCTTTTTACTTTCAAAATCTTCTAACAGAAGGTATTCCTGCCCTTCTTCAGAGATAAAGGTTGACCCTTGGCTGCTTCACAAACACAGAAAAGATGAGGAAGACAGTATTTAAATACCCAATATACCTCTCAAATGAGCCAGAGCAATAAAATTTTGGAAAGATATTTTCCTTGCATTTTCTTACTTATTATCGAAACATGAACCTTTGAATCTCACTAAATGCTCCAGTCAGACAGTACTCTTTTTCAAATCAGAGGAGATCAGGCTGCATCAGAGATCAGCCCTATGCACAGAACTGCATTATTTCAGACAAAACAAGAGCATGATCAGTATAACTGCAAATAATGTTGTGAGGATATCACATATTATGTGGTACATTGCAGGATGCAGCARTAAGCACTTGGAAATTACTTATCTGGTTATATTCAAAACATAAGAACTCTTAACAGTTCCCAAAAAACAGCTCAGCTAATTCCTCTTTTTACCCCCTGTAGTCAACTACCTTACCTGTAAAGAACTCCAAAGCCTCAAAATAAAATTAATTCACGGATTATATGCAAAGTAACACTCAAAGTCAGAATAGAAAGTGTGCCTTCTGCATACTGGAAACTTCAAGATCCAAAGAAAAACCTTGTAAAAAAGAAATCATTCAAGTAACAATATCTGCCTATTTTATTATAACTATTACGCTTTTCTTCTAAGGAGCATCGGCACAGAAAATATTTCCCCATAAACAAAAAACAAAATTAATCAAATTATAGATTAWTTTTTCCAAGTATAGAAGTTAATGGGAAAATGATGAAAGCATTTATTTCTTCTTCAGTTGGTAGCGGGTAGATTGGAGTAATGCACGCAGTATTTTCAAACTGATCGTCTTCATAATAGACTACACAGTTCTAAGAGCATAAGAAAGAGTCTAGATGAACTACACACTGGCCCAGATTCAGTCAGACTTAGCAGGATACCTGCTACAAAGATGTAACAAAAAACTTCTTCAAGCAGAACTGAAATTCCATCATAACTTCTCTTTTTTTCTTATTACAGCTTTCTTGATAAAAGGACATACCTAATGAGCAAGTTTATTTAAATATAATACAACAAGTCCATCATCCCCGACTAACCACAGTATTTGCGGTCACTGCCTTCACACATTTCTATAAAAGCATCATTTATTTAAACGACCTCCATGCTCCATAGTATTTTATCCATTCCTTTATCAGTTCTTTGATTGTTTTATCTCCATAGGATATTCGGCCTTCTCTAACTGCAAAATATCTACTCTCCTGTAGCACCTATGTGATCACCAGCAAAATCTGCAGGCTACTCCCTATAAGACACACTATCTTGCCCCATTTTCTGCTACTTTTCAGAGTTCCCTCAGGCTTGACTCTTTCCGCTAAAGCCACAAACCACACAACTGCAGAAGTTGTCACATCTTAACCTTGGTGATTCTAAAAAAAAACATTTAATGTGGTTTTAGAAACCCTTCCTATGCCCATTCCTTGGGGAATCAAACTGGCACCCTGACAAGCTTCTGATAAGCCAGGGCCCTAAATTGGAAACTCACGATTTCTCTGCCAAGGCGTTCTAGAAATGAAATTAACTCCTATGAAGGGGCATAACCTTTAGCAGGAAGGATAACATTCCTCACAGACACTGCTACCACCAGCCTCAACATGCTGTTCAAACTCCTACCACGCTTTAAAAAAAAAAAAAAAAAAAAAGAGTATTGGGGTCCCCCTTCTCGTGCAGGATGTTTTTGGGCACACTGGGCTGTCCATAACCCACGCACTCTGTGTGCAGGTGGACCAGCAGAGTCATTCTGCCTTTGACTTTACAAGAACGATTGCCAAGGGTGGTTGCTTTTCTACGAAGCAATCATCAGTAAATGGAGCAGGAAAGTCCTCAGGCATGACACAGCAAAATGAAAATGCCCAGGGAACAGAGAGCACAGGGCACAGCTAAAACTGGCAGAGCATCAAGGTGTTAATGGAGAAGACACCACCATTAAAAGGTATCGCCCTAAGCAAGCTTGTGAAATACTCATGAAAACACTTTCAATGGAAAATGTAATCAGCCTTCAATGCACATTTCCACAATCACAAAAACAATATGCACTTCAGTTTTATTTTTTCTGGAAATACCTCAGAAGACATTATTTTGTATTACAAGAGTATGTATTACTCTTACAATCAGGGCTGGCAAAGGCTTCTGGAGRTCATCTGGACTAATCCTCCTATCCACCTCAAATTCCCCTCAGCAGAGGCAGCTCCAAAGTCAAATGAGGTTGCTCATTTTGGTCTAATGCAGTCCCATGTTTTCATTCTCTGGAGAATTAACGGAGCAAGTACTCTTTATTCAGCAGTCAGCAAGACTTATTTCAGATATAGTGTTTTAATACATATTTTTCAGAAATATGTTAAGACCATCATAAAACTCAAAAAACAGAAAATGAGTGGTTGAGTCTCTTGTAATCCAGGTCACCACAAAATAACTACCTTTTACTCATAAGGATTCTTGATTGCATCTAAGCCATGTTAATAATATAGGTACAAATGCCTTTTGAGAATTTTAATATACAGTGGTGTGGTAAACTGACAGTGGATGAYAAATTTCAGTCTATGTTACTGAATCCTGTCCGTGAAAGGTTCAACTGTCAACATTGTGGTGCTAAGCAGCAGAAAGGGAAGAAAATAAATTCTTCCAGCTTCTTCTAGCTCTAGATCAGACTGAAGAACTGCAAGGTGTGACTAAAGAAAAGGCAGTACTTTACTCTGCGTGCTTCAGGCTACAGTGTTGACACTGAAATCACTGCATTCATCTGACACTTCGTATTGAAAATTACCGCACACACTTTCAAAGAATGCAACACGGTCTAGTGCTGAATAAACAACCTACTACAGCTACAAGAAGTTCAAGCACAGAAAATAAAGAGAAGCAGCATTTACAGACAAGTCTCCCCTAGATTACATGCATCTAAATTTTCAAAGGCTGGTCAATTAAAAAGAAAAAAAAGTCTCCTACACAAACATTCTTGGCCTATACAAGTAAATGTTGTTAAAAAAAAGGTCACTTACTTCATAGGTTCAGGCTTTTTACTCTGACAGTTTATTAGCAGTAGGTAGTCTTGAGGATCTTCTTGACCAGAGGAAGACTCTAGCGGAGGGATGTTAATAAGCTGATAAGGAGGAGGTAGGGAAGATTCTGCTTGTGAAGAAGGTGGTGAAGTGTTGATGGGCAAGGGTAACTCAGCAGATGCTTGTAGAGGTGGCTTCACAGCATCTGCAAGCACAGAAGCACAAAGCTCTTTTTATAATGATCAGACAGTCCTACAATACATTTCTTAACAAAACATACATAAGGAAGGTTTGCTTTTTAATTTAAAATTACAACTACCTGGATGTAAGGAAAAACTCAATCATGGACATTAATGTTTATTTCAGAATAAAGGCATAGATCTTATGCCTTAACTGTATGATTTCTTTAACCTGTTTTCTGGTTGCAAAAAGAACAAAGACACCGACTGCTGTGGTACAACGGCTAAGACCACAAATCCATTGTTTTAATCAAGGACAGACATAGGTCAGGTTGCTACTTGAATTTGGCAACCTGAATCCACACTTGCATATATTCACCCTCTTTTTGATCAGATTCACTTGAGTATCCAAGGTTATTTACCAGTCAAGAAAGAAAGCCTTTCATCTGAAWAGCAACAGGAAAGATTTGGCTTTTGCAACAGAAGAGCCTTTACGGCTCTAAAGTCAATACAGAGGTCTAATAGTATCATATTCCAAAAAGTTTCTTTGTTAAATAACCCCATGTTTCATTTTAGTGATGTAAATCAAGTAGTTATGGGGTTTTTTTTCCTTTCTTTTTTGATTGTCTCTTCATAATTCTCTGCTACCTATTCACATATGTGCCAAATAAACGTATCCTGACAAATTATCTGGGAGACTGGAAAATACTACCAAGCATTAAGCAATCAATTCACTCCTTTTGAGTTTCCATAATGCATGGAATAAGAAGAACATACTTATAGCAAGCGATTCTGTAAGTCCCCAGACTCCAGAGTGAGCATAAGCAGCAAGACAAGCCTGGCACACTTCACTCAGTTCACTTCTGGGCAGTCTGCATGTTAGGGACATCCCAGGGCAGAGGTTGCATCCACATTCTGCTTACCAGCCTCCATTAGACTTTTCCTCTTTGAACTTGCCTCACTCCTCTAAAGCACGTTAGTATTTTTGACTTCCACAACATTCTGTAGCAATGAGCTTCACCACGTATTATGCACGGTGTGAAAAAGTACTTCCTTTTATTTTAAAACTGCTGCCTGATAATTTCACTTGATATCCTTCAGCTCTTGCTTTCAGAGGAACAGCAACAATTGTTTCCTATTCACAATTGCCATTCTGAATTTTACAGACTTTGTCGCAGCTTCCCTGAGTTGCTGCCACTTATTTTTTCCTGCTGCAGAAGCCATTTCAGATCTTGTTCCCCTTCGCTCTCACCTTTCCATGTTCCACTAACTCCTTCCTGAGAAAGCAAAAGGATTACTGCATGAAATGTACAAAATCTCTGCTAGCTACTGATTTATAAAGACATAATATTTCATTATCATTTCTATCATAACTTTCTATTTGCCTTTTAAATGGTATTGAGCATTAAAGGTGACACTGTCTAACTACCTAGAAGGTTGTCACCCTCTCTTTTCTGACCGAGGACAGCTCATCTGGAGCCCATTTATTTTGACATAGACACCATTTGACAAACACTGTGAGTCCTTCTACAATTTTTTTCCTTCTTTTTCTTTTTTTTTTTTGTTTTGTTTTGTTTTGTTTTTTTGGTGGGGGGGTGAGGCAGGGGAGACAGATCACTAAACTATTAAAGTATCAACTTCCTGATCTGAAATTCACCTCATAAATGCATTTTGCACATGTCAAATTCTGTAAGCTAGTTCCACGCTTTAAAGAGCAGCTGAACTCAGCTTCAAGCACTACACTGCTGAGCTACTTATTACTTACTTTACCTATTCAAGCTATTTAAAAATATACTACCAAGAAAACAGTAATGTTAGTTAACAACTCTCTCTACTGATAAAATAAAAGCGATGCTCTGTTTGCCTATTTGGATACTCTCAAATATTCTCTTTAGCCATTTACTCATTTATCCCAGTAGCCTACTATGTTTCCTAAGAGCACAGTAACCAACTTGCTTCACTTTGAATTAGCAGATTTTCAGGGAAGGGGTCATCTGCACACCAATGAGCCTTCTAAGTCATTCGGTTCGTTCCCAAAGCTCAGACASTAGGACTGCTTTGATATAACCAGGAGCTGGAAAAGCATCCAGAATATTTAACATGCAAATGAGTAAAACAAGAATCCTATTTTGTTTTGATAATTCCTGCATTCAGCACCGCTAGAATAGGAAACTTTCTTAGAAAAAGAGATCTTCCTTAATTCTTTTGTTAAGAGCAGTTAGTTACACTGTGTATCATTTTTTTTTCCCATAAGCCTCTTGATACTTTCCCCACAGATGAAATAATAAAATTAATAGGAGATAAAAAGAACATTTTGCCTAGAAGCAGAATAAAAATCTACCCTTTTRCTTCTGAAAAAAATATACATCTTCCTTAATCCTCCTTTTCCAGTACCTGTACTTCAACAACCTGAGTGGGGTAGGGTGCATTAAGCATTGAGTTTTTTTGTCCCCCTATTCCCCTCCTTTTCTACAAAGGTAGAAATGAAACTTTCTGCATCATGGGATACAGTCTCTATTCAACATTCTAATTATGGAAATACTTGTATGACATTTTCTCATCAAGTGAACAAAACACAAAAAAATGAAAGCCTTGCTAAAAAAAACACCATTTAAATGTCAGTTGCATTAATGCAAAGTATAAAAAAAGCATTCTTCATAGAATGTGCGAAAGACTAAAATAGAAATGGGATTTTCCCATTGTAACAATGAATCAGCAACAGATATGTAATTGTATGATTCTACTATTCCTCACAGATGACTCATTCAATCTATTTACTGCGATGCAGATGTTCCAATTAATTTTTTTAAAAGACCAACAAAATATTAGAATAATAACCTTTAACAAAAATTTACAGAAAATTGTAGTTGCCATAAAAATATACAACTATACAGAAGACCGATAACTTGTATTTTTACATTACTCATCTTTCTATATGCACCCAGTATGCAAGAGGCACATAAATAACTGGAGAGGAGAGAGAGAGAAAAAAAAAGAAAAAAAAAAAAAGGAAAGACTAGGGATAAATACATCACTTGAATGCTGCTTTTTAAGTATTCCTCTTTAAAATTAAGCCTAAGTGGAGGGGCCGGGCCCACGTGCAGGTGTGCACGCGGGCACACGCGCAGCACGTCGCCAGCGCCTGCTGCTGCAGCTGCTGCAGCCCGCCGGGCCTCGCGCCGCCTCAGGGAGACGCCCGGAGCGGCCGGCCGGCSCTGGGCCGCACACCAGGCTTTGCCGCAGGAGGCAGCGGCCTAGGGCCAGCACGAGACCCGTGCAACCACCCCGTTCTGAGCCTAAGCCGTCACTGTCACCTTGGTCAGTGACCRAAGGTCATTCAGTGACTGTCACTTCAATCACCATCAGAAAAAACAAACAAACAAACACTTTTCAGTAGTCTTTAAAAAAATGTTAATTTTATAAGTTTTGAGTTTTCTAAAAACCATCTTAAAGCACCTTCTCTCTTCKGAAGATACACCTAAGATCCTGTTTTTAAAAAAGCACTCTAAAAGAGAATTCAGGACTTAACTACTTTATTTTATGCTCAGGACAGCTCCACCTGCATAAGAACCTCCATAAGAGCCATACACATAAAGAGGAAACCAAGTCCTCATAGTTTCTATCACATGCTGAAGTTTATGATTTTCAGAGCTTACAGGGAGAATTTTGTACTTACTGTCTACAGTGTATATGTAATTTTAAGCTGTATTTTGGACAATTCACCTAAAAGTTTTAAAATCTTGAAAGCTTTTACATTCAGTATTTCTCCCTAAACATAATCTTCTTCTGAAGACTGTTCATTTATAAGGGGGAAAAAAATCTTTAGATAGGACACAGGCTGGAGTATCCAGGAAAATTAGTCAAGAAGTACTGTTACACTGTAATTTCTGTAGGTACTTGCAATGAGAAAAAGCATAGCCCATTATGTAAAGAAAATAAATAAATATTTTTCCCCTCTTCGCTATAAAGGTCTAATGCAGCTTTTTCCCCMAAAAATGGGCTTGGTAAGTAACATGGCAAGTTTACCCAACCGTGGCTGTGCCAACCTGTCCAGATCCAGAGGCACCTACAGACTCCTGAAAGGATGTTTTTAGCACTCCACATAACACCTCAAAGCCTCGTGACTAGGGAATTCGCCATCTGCGCAACAGTTTTCCAACCCACCCTCCTGCAGTCCCTTTCTTCAGGCAACTCTTCAGGGGATTCATGTGTTACAACACATAAATGTGATATATGCAATTTTGTTTGCCTAATGTACTAGCCTCCATCATCCACCTGTTAAAGCCAGAAAAACAAACACACACATATTTTTTATTTCTTAAAGGCTGCCCCTCATGCTGGAAGCTCCACACACTCATGCCCACCATTTATTAACTCAAGTCCCCCAGAAAATATCTTCAATGTAACCTCAAAATTCAACAACAGTCCAATAACTAATGCACTAAGAGGACTTACCTCTCACAACAGTCAAAACCTACATTTTTGCTTTTACTTCTTCCTACATCTGCTCATATGTTGACTCATCTTATTGAAGATAAGACTTTCTTAATGGGTAGGGCCTATTTTCTGCTCCAAACTGCATAACAGGCAGCGCAGCAGTATCCTGATCCAAGGACATCGCTATTACCTCAACAAAATGCAGCCACAGCAATGGCTAACACAAAATGATTTATACTTGAGAAGAATATGAGGAGCAGGGGGAGCAATAGGGATTTTTGTGCATCCTGTCAATCACTGGTTTTACACCCAACCTACAGTCAGCTTGCAATGCCCAATACAAAAAATGTTTTGTCAGAACGTAATTAAAAAAAAAAACAAAAGAAAAAACAAACAAAAAAAAACAAAAAAACCCACATTATCTAAAGATAATTTTACTGTGGAAAATATAGAGGGCATAAGACAAATGTATCAGACAGCAATTGTCTGAACGGAAATACTGCAGACTGAAAAAGTTGCATCTGAAGCAAGCTCTAATTCTTTCAGAGCATGGTCCATATTACCATTACATTTACATACATAATTTCAAATGTGGTTAAAGAAAATAATTTCTGTCATCACAAAGACTGTAAATATCAGCATCATCATCWTCTTCTCTTTTCTTTTTTTTTCCTTCATTTCCTTCAGCCTTGTTACCAATACCTTTACCCAAACTAACACGTGCAAGGAGCATACCTGCATATAGTGTGAATCTTTCCCCCTGCCGCTGCCCTGCCAAGCATGCAGTTCACTCAATTACAGACCACGGAGCTGTAAAAGTCTATTGTGAGATAGGATCATGTATAAAATATTCATTACATCTGTCTGATAAACTCTAGGGAAGGGCTTTCACAGTCTGTTCTTAGGTACAATCCATTCCTGTGTTGAGCTATCCTAATATAGTTGTTTCTCACCATCTAACCTTACACACTCAGTCAAACCAAACACAGTCTCTTCTCTCTTCAGCTAGTGGTAGATGTGGATTACAATCAGCCCATGCCCTGCTTATCACAACTTCTTACACTTTTGAAGTCAGCTCTGCCTTCTTCCTTCGTGGTGTTTTTTTTTTTTTTTAAACAACATCAAATCCTTCACCTTTTTTCCTCCTCATAGATTACTTAAAAACAAAACAAAAAAGAGATCATTTCTGTCTACTGTTCTTTGAACATTTATCCTTCTGGATGTGATTCAGACTACAACATTTCAGTGGAAGCCTTCACAACACCAGATTTCCACATCCACTACTCCATTCAAAAGGTCTCCCAGTGGATTTTGTTGCCCAAATTAGCAGGAACACATATTTTTACCTATAGTTATACTTCTAATCTTTTAAATTTTTTTTTTTCAATTGCCCACAGTGAACTTAAGCTATACTACAGCTGTAAGACTTTGAGTGATTCTATCTTTTTCATACCACACAGTGAAGATGTGTTTATTTGTGCTCTCATGTACACAAGGGCAGCCAGGTAAGTACATTCCTTCCTCACTTTCTCAACTCCTACGTTGCCTTTGATTTCTGAACGTATCCTGCCCACAGTTGCATTGGTGCATCACTAGAAAACACCTTCTCTTGCCTACCTGTTGCCCATATRAATGCTGGGCAGACAAAATACTGAATCATACAGCAATCACTTTCAGAAACACRTTGTGGGAGGTCTCAGTTATGATCAGCATGTCATAAAAATAATCCTTCACTCAAAACAACTACCCTTCATTGAATTTTTTATGGGGATGGTAGCTTAAGAGACTCAGAAAAATTTTTGGTGATAGTTTTTGTTCCAAACTGAAATCAGGAGAAAAGCTCTTTCTTCAGAAAGCAAGAATACTAGAATACTTCCCAGTCATTTCTGGAGATTTGGCTGGAGTAGAGGAGGTGAAAGCCCTCATTTTCCCTCAACTCACAAAAAAGATAAACAGGGTTTACAATTGTAGCCCCTTAAGTCAGGAATGCTTTAGTTATAACCCTCTTACTATTTAATCTCTTTYTAGCCCTGTGTAAAAAAAACTACAGCAAGTCGTGCAACCCATTAATCTCCACGAAGAATGAAGGAATAGTAAGTAAATAAATAAGGATAGATTCAGGACAGACAATGCTGGTGGCCACAAGGTATTTGTATGAATTCTAACACGCTCCCTTGTTCCCTGCCAGCTGCTTTCACATAATGTCTGCTTGCAAAAGATTTCATCAGGCGAGTAGAGGAGTACAAGTTAGTTTTTGTTTGGGCACATTGTTTTTTAATGAGTTGCAAAGCACACAGAGAAATGGTAAAAGCAGAAGTCTACGATTTTGCACCCACTCCTGCTTGCACAGTCGGGAAGTTGTTACATCAAATAAGATCCCTCGGATTGGGAAAAGATTTCCAGCATAAGAATTATWGTATAGCTCAATAAGCAATAAAATGGTATACAGACACAATAAAATACATCATATTATTTGACAAAGATGTTCTTCTGTTTAGCTTGACTTCAAGATTTCTTTTTTTTTGTACCTGAGACCTAATGCCATGCAAAACATCATGCAAGAGCCTCCACATCAGTTTCTATCAAACACTTGATTTGTAACAAATTGTCAATATCTTACTTGGCTCTACTTGCTTTTCCTAAGGTAGTAAGGAAGCTTTCACAGCCAGTACATATGGATTTTTAAATGTACATTAGCTACAGAWAAATATCCAATCTTGGAAGCTTTCTTTGCTTGGAGGCGTAGCAGAATTTGTTAGGAAAGACTGCAGAACTTACCTTCATCCGTAGGGTTGAACCCACAGATATCACAGATACATCGGACCCACTTGTTCATCTCCTCCTCGCTGTCTGCCACCAAATAGAAAACTCTGTCTATAGTGTTGATATCAAAAATATAACTGTTTTCAAATTCTTTTTTGTTAAATGTTAATCCAGCATCCACTTGTTGACACAAGTTTAAGTCAATAATACGGATAGGCTTCTTAGCATGGTCATTTTTGTAGTATTCCAGCACATCTGGATCCCCTGTTAATCGGCCGCTGCGAAGTACAAACCACCTTCTCTTCCATGCCTAAAAATTGGAGAAAAAAATAATAAAGGAAAATTAGATAGGGGAGATCACATTTTGATTGATGTAGCAATGGACTAGAGTATCAGTGAATTTTAAGAAGCTTTCTGTCTTCTATATTTGATTTTTGCTTCTAAAAAGAAGACAACATATAGTTAAGGTGCTCTTTACRAAAGGGAAAAGGATTTATCCAGTGCTCAAAAAAAGTCAAGAGGAAGAAAAAAGCACACAAAAACTTCAAGGGAAGCTGCCATAATCATAGGGAAGAAAAGACAAAATAGATCAAAGTGTCTTGTTCCCAACACCTGCTGATTCAGGCCATTGCACTTGTGCTCTGAATATTTCATCTGCATTCAACATTAGTGACCTACATTTAAAGAACATGCAGCACCCACAACATATGCTGCCTGGATGTTAGGGGAACGCTCTACTTGGACCCTCAGATTTCACACCAGCAGTTGTTGGAGAAAAAAAACAAAACAAAACAAACAAACAACCAGCTACATTACTATTTTTCCACAGAAATGGAGGGGGGAAATACAGACRAATGTTCTCATATTATCACTTAAAACCAGCCCTTGTGTAAGGTCAATCCATGGAAGAAAGATTTCACAACTGGATGCTGTGCTTGTAACACCAGCCTTCCTGCCATGGCAGATGCACAGAGGTTAGTCAAGGAGAAAAGCACCGTGAAAGCATCTTCCCTCTCAGCTAACCCTGTGAGGATGTGATCCCCATTACCCTTACTCCCCAGCTCAGCTGCACGGCAGCTCCTCAGCTCTAGCAGCAGTGAGGTGTCCAGTACGGCCGGCTCCCTCACGTGATCCAGCACCAGGGCAATGGACACAGAGCAGGAGCCAGGGGCCCTGTCCCTGCACTGCTCTCGCRCAGAACAAAAACGCGAGAGCACAGGCAGGGTGTGCTGGGGAGATGCCACCTCCTTTCTGCTTTTATTTAATCAGAGAACAAGGAAAACCAGAGAAGCCATCCACCACATCTTATACTGAATAATCACCTGCTGGCCCCAGATGATCCATTTTAAACTTCTACAGGGTATTGAAACAAGGTTGCAAGTAAGTCCTTTAT
>NW_020455544.1:2084395-2100898 GCF_003342845.1 Nothoprocta perdicaria
AATTGACATTTTGGCTAATCCAGATCACCTGCTGACATAGACAGGACAAGAGGCTCAATGAGCAAAGGGGTCAACACAGGCAGTGCCAGAAGAGGCGAGACGCATGGCAGCCTTTACTCACCGAGACCCAGCTCTGGAAGTCTCTTACTATACATGGGGAAAAGAGCGAGCCATTCCTGAGGTGCAAGGGAGTTCCCGCTTCCCTTCCATGCAGCCATTACCTCCAAGAACCAGCTAGCGGAGGGAGGGTGCGAAGGAGCGGGACTCGGGGCTGCGCTGCCATCTCGGCGCGACAGCTCCCGGTCCCCAGCGCCCGGCAGCTGGGACACACGGAGCGGCTCTCACAGTCCCCTCTTTGTCAGGCGCACGGGCCTGCCCGGGCRATCAGGCTTCAGGAGCCGCTTTGAAAAGATAATACAGAAAATGGAAGAAAGGGAAAAACGCCAGACAGCTTACTTAAGGTCGGCAAGCTGTTTGCTAGCTACTAAGCCTTTAGAGGTTAAGGTTTAAAGGCAATTTTTATACTGTATTTTCAATATTAAGTATGCTTATTGTCATAAATGCAGTATCTGCTTTTAAATAGTGAACTGTGCAACTCCAGTTCAGTTCTGCAGCACAGACTTCCATCACGCTCATGAGCTCAACCAGGTGACCTGTAAAGCTCAAGAGTCGAAGACTGAACAAAAAACACCTTCAATTGCGATATTAATTACAAGCATCTTTTAAGAAATAACACTGCTGATAAGCATTGTATAACTCTGGCCCCAAAACACTGCCAAAGTTTGTTTTGTTTCCTGTTTCCAAATCAACTGACAGCTCAGATTCTGGGATAACAGGAAACTTCAATATTGGAGGCGTTCTCTCCAGGCAAGCTCAATCACAGATACGTGTTCTGAACTGAACCACAAACCTTTGTTACTTTAAAAAACAGGCTATCTTTAACCTCAGCCTTSAGTTGTCCAGATGAAAATCTCAAAGCCTAAATCAGCAGGAATGAGATTAGAGATAGCACAGGAGGGAGGGGGAAAAAAAATGTACTGAACAGCAAGATATATTTGTCCTTGATACTTTTTTATTACTCAGGTAAAAAAAAAAAAAAAATCAACTGTGAACCAATCAAATCTGCCTCTTTTGGAAGTTTACTCTAACACAGTATCAGAGAACCAAAACAGTTCTTATCATCAAGCCTAGAAACTTCTGTTGAGTATTAATAAGTAAATAGGAGTCTTACTTAAAATTTCTGAATTCAGATRGCTAAAAAGAACTTGTTTTCAGACCGTAGGCTACAAAATAGCAACTATTAAGTATTTAAAACACTGAATTTATCCTACCAGCACCTGCTACTATTTTTGAAGAGTTTTCACATAGTGCATATGTGAGTGTTTATTTCAGTCATATAATGAGTCACACTCACTGAAACTGGCACAGATTATATTCAAAAACAAATGCAATTCCATAAACTACACACTAATAACGCAGATACAAAGGTTCTCTGGATTACAGCACAAAGCACAATTTAGCAGAGGAATAAAGCTTAAAGCTAGACAAGAGAACTGACATCAGCACCCTTGCTAATCATAGTACAAAAGAGCCTCTATTTTGTCAAAGTGCAAAATGAGCCCACATAAATCACTCTTTGTTATTTGAAAATATCTGGGATTCTTAAAGCTTGATCTATTTTTAACATTTCAGTATTTGTCGTTGCAATGAAAGCCGTACACTGCCCCACTGAAGTGCAGAAGAACACTGCACTATAGATGTGATGGAGAGAGCTTCTTCAGTCGTCCCTTTCCAAAAATGGGCCTCTAAAAGAGAGTGTGCACATGTGCAAATCAGCATTCATGCAAATTTAAACTCCTTTCTCCCCTTTTGGGCATTCTTGTTTGAAGATGTTGCTTTTTATTCCACAGTGCCCAATGTAGATCCCACAAAAGAAAAAAAAAGTTGCACACTCTAAAAAGTGTGCAACTGGTTTACGCTACATCTATGTTATATGTTATAGGTGCTAATAGGTCATGTCACTGATTTTTACCAACTATCCACCACTAGAGAGTTCTTCTGTGATAAAATCCAAATGGATGAAGTCAGAGAAGTCATATATCCAGTAGGTTGTGCAATTTAAGCATTTGTCTCATGCTAATATTGCTTGTTACTGGAAAGATATTTCAGGGAAAGAAGAATGAATTGTTTTTAAATGAAGCTATTATACACATAGTTAGATAAAATTTTAATGTTTAAATATATACATGTATATAAATATAAAAACATGTAATTACAAAACACTGCAGGCAGATCAAGTACCTAATTGTGAAGTAAAACTGCTCCTTTTCAAGGGCAAATAACGCAACAAATGTCATGGGAATCAAGCTCGCCAAAAGCCTGTGTAGGCTTCAAAAATACATTTCTTACACAACAAGGTTGGCTGCTTCTGTTTTCGACTGAGAGAGGCCTTGTGTGCCTGTCAGCCTGTCTCCTCCTCCGAGGCGCAAGGCGCATCAGCTGGTCTAGCACAGGGCACAGCCGCTCTTGCCAAACATTGTCCCGCCTGTATCATGAGACCAGCGTATCATGAGACCATCACAGCTACAGAAACAGGCTTGTTTGCTTCTTTTTGAGCTAGGCGAAAATATGACAAGCTGCTCACCCACAGATCGTCGAGTGATCAAAGTAGCAGTGGAATTAATTATTTCGAATGCAGTATTTTGAGTACAAACTGCTGATGTAAAAGTGAGCAAGTCATCTAAGAAACTAGTAGAAAGCACCATTTCAGCTTTTTTGGKTTTGACAGCATGCAGCTAAAGTGATATGCAATAGAGAAGATTTACGTTAGAAACTCCTTATCAGAGATTTGCCCTTTGAAGAAGCTGTCAACCTCAGCTCAGCTGTATCTGCCTGCATCTTGTTCACTTTTACGTATCACAGTCCCCCTCGCCTCTCCAGCTTTTGCCTTTTATAGATATTTGAAAGGTACCTCCTTGGGCTGCTGGCTCAAGCTCAGACAGAAAGGCAATAGTGTGCGTGTGTGCAAGCGGAGCAGGGGAAGGAAGGCAGGAGGGACGGGAAAGAGGAGAGAATTTACACTTGCTCTTTGAGAGGGATTTACCCTTCTGTTTGCATTCCCTCGAACTGTTACCAAGAAAAACACACATAGATCCCTCTCCTGTAATACCATCAACACATCTCCAGCCAGGAATGGGCGGCTGAGTTGGGGATAAAGGCGCCAAGCTCCGGACTTGCTGCTCCTCTCGGAGCGTGGCGGAGCCCTCGGCGCAGGAGCCGGCAGCTGCTCTTGGACTCTGCTGCTGGCACCAAGGTCTTACTCTGCTTTGGCTCCTCTCGCCCTTTCATCCAGCCTTCTCTCCCTGGAMATTTTCCTCAGCCCAAAGGTTAAATTATGAAACAGCTAAATATCTTTAGTACAAAACAGGAAGAAGGATCACAAACAGGAAAACTATCTTGTTCTCTCCTTCCCACCACATTGCTCTTTTCCAGGTGTTTTCTTCCTCCAAACAGCAAAGGAGTCACATCGAYGCTGCGGCACCCGGCGCCCTGCTTGGCCTCGGGCATCCAGCTGGGAGCGCGCGCGTGATCCCGGACACGGGATGGGGACACCGGCCGCCATGGGCCCTGTGCCGCACGCGGGCAGCGGTGCCGGAACGCGGGGCCCCCAAGCAGCGCTATTTCAAGGCACAGGACTCCGCTAGTGACCTCGCTGCTCTTCAGCTTTGCATGACTCAAACAGTAAAACTTCAAAATCTAAGCTGAAGTTTTGCCAAAAACTAGCACTAGTAGTTATCTACGTGGAAGTAAGCTAAGAGCTCTAATTTGCAGAACACATTTTCTGGAAAGCTTAAAGCCTTCCTAAAAGGTCTTATCACGAGCACCCGAAGCAGAAGAATAGGAAAGAAGAAAAAAGTACTCGATACTGCTGAAAATTATGTCATACCCTTACTGACAACCAGCACCCTCTTCCCTAAAAACTGYGCCCTTCCATTATTGCTTTCCTTACTTTGTACTGTCCTATTTTATGCTTAAAAACAAACCCACCACTAAAAAAAACATGTTTAGTGTCTTATTCTAATAGTGGAAACTTGACTTCCGAGACCTCATATTGGCCCGTAAGTTCTATTTGCCAGTTAAACACCAAGAAGCGTCAACAGACTCCTGCAAAATAAACAGAGGTGAAATGAGGAAAATATTGGATATATTAGGACTTTCTTTAAATACTTAAGACTTGTTTTCCAGGAAGCACCATCTTTTCTCGCCGAGCAAAATAAGGAAAAAACAGTCTCAGTGGAAGTTTCCACTCTCCTGGCCATCATCCTGATCATCTGTTCCGAATACACACAAGGCCAAAATTTCCTGTTTTCAAACTATTGTCACCATTTTTGAGTCTTGTGCTGCCGATTCTAACTTTAGCTTTGTTAAATAAACAAAAGAAAACACTGAAAATACAGCAGAACAATACTGCCAGGCAGAGACGGGCTGCAAGCAGCACCTCATGGCCTATGTTTAAGCTCACAACCTAAAACTAGCCCCCCAGCACTATAAAGCTAATCAAACGGCCAAAAATAACGGGCAAGATACAAGAAAGACAGCAACATCGCACTCAAATCACTGCCTCTTTCAGAGGATTCCAAGTTGGTGGAACATTTTGACAATCCTTTATGTTTTACAAGGGTTTTTCTTKCCTCCCCCCACTTCCTTCAACCTTATGGCCATTCCCAGCGAAGCCAGATCTGCACCCCTTTAGCTGCATGACATGCACCCCTGTTTTGACGGCAGCAGCAGTCACCCCTCTCCTCACAAACCACTTCACTGYTCTTTTTTCTTTTTTTTTCTCTCCAGTGTTTCAGCTGTTTTGTAATGGCAAGCACTAGCTGAGCTCCTCAAAACCACTGGACAGCAAGGACTTACTATCATCTCTTTTACACGGGAGGAACTTGCTCAGAGAGCTAATGCAATAAAGCAGGTAACTGAAGGCAGGAATGGAGCCCTCAATTTCGCTGTCTTCAGGCTAGGCCCAGTGACCAGACCATGCTTCTTTACTCCTAGATTATCTTCTCTCCCTCACACACCTATAAATAACCTGTTATTTCTCATCACTTGGAAACTTACTCTTGTACTTTTATTTCTTGGTTCTTCAAACCACTTCTCCTGCCCATCCAATATCTATTTCTTCCTAACAGTCTTGTCAAAAACACATTCCATATCACCAGAAATCAGCTCTGTCATCTCCTTTTACCACTTGAGAGCAACAAAACCATAACGCTGCATTAACAGCAAATGCAGAAGAATATCTCTTGCATGTGACTCCCTGCTTTGCTGCTCTTTCTCAGAAAATATGGAAAATTTCTTTTTATTTGATTTCGTTAATTCTCCCATTCTAGACTTTCCCATATCCCTCCCGTATATAGTCAAAAAAACCTCAAACAAACAAACAAAAAACCTGCCAAGACCAACTTCCTTCACTAATCCTGGCCACATCTGTTTCCATTTCATACTTCCCCATCAGTGCCTTGCTTTACTGTAGCTTACAGCTTTTTTTTCCCCATTTCTAGGCCACTTCTTAAGAAAGTCAATCTTTATTCCCTCCCCTCCAAGTGAACTCCTATCGCTCTGCTCTACCAGCGACACCAGGCTCCATTTTTCTTCCTCTCCTGTGTGTGTCTCGGTCTCCCGACGGCTCCCGGAATCAATGAGCAAGGGCATGACATGGTCTTCCTTCCGATTCCTCTTCAAGATCTGACTCTGTGATAGCACTGATGCAGCCAACTACACTTTGGCTTTCTGACAGATTAATTTATTTTTAAAGTAATGGTTTTGTGTGTTTATCTACCATAGCTGTGGCTTTTTTTTTTTTCTTTCTTTCTAGTCACCTCAATCTTTTCATCAGCTCTTAATAAAAATCCCTCCCCCTCTCCCCTGTCTAACCTAAGAAAGCAAGACATTCAGAGCTGTTTTTTTTTTCCTATAAAAGGTGTCCATCACCTATTACCATACAGGGATTACTACYGTGCTGAAAAGACCCCTGAACAAGAAAAACAACCCCGAACAGAAGGTGGTCACACTATTACTAAACTAARCTTTCAGTGTCTTGAGCTCACGACCATACCTAGTGACAAACAGCAGGAGCAAAAAATCACTCAAAAAGGTTTATGATTTATAAAGCTGCCATCAATCCAGAGCAGAAAGGTGACAGCTCCAGTCCGCTGGCATCAACTGCTGCCTTCTCCAGCAGCCGGGGATGAAAGATGGCACCAGGCCACGGCTTGCCCATCATTTCTCATTTCGTAGCAGGAAAGTCATTGCAAAGAGCTGCTCAGGACTGCTCATGACTGCAAGTGTTTCCAAATGCTAGGTGTGAAATAGTCACCATTCTTCCAGTTCACAAGCCATTTGGTAACATTTTTCAGAGATTCAAAGTTTTGCTTTCATTTTGCATTTGTCTGTGTATGTATTTATCTCCTGCGTTTATGAGAGGCTTATGGACAGTAAGGAAAAGCAAGACACTAAGACTGTGTAGAACCCTGCAATTTTGGATCCTTTCAGGAATGTTGAAGTTTCAACAAGTACACAACACGTGCTTCACCGTTTTCGTCAATTGAGTGCGCTTATACTGTGTACAGATTTCTATAGATGGGAAAGAGGTCTTTTCCGTATCTTCTTTGTCTAAGGCCTAAACACTGTCTTGAACTCCCCACAGAAGCAGCAGTTTCTCCAGCCCCAGCAGGGAGTGATGATTTGAGAGGGATTTGACAAAGTGCAAAGATAACCCACAATTCCTACAAATTCCCTCTCCAAAATAGCCTGGTTTAAGCTCAGTTAATTGCAAGTCTAATGGGGGAGTTTGCCAGACCACCATTAACACACATGGAAAAGTCTCCAAAGAAAATGCAAAGCAGCATTTTAAGTAATTCTTACAAATCAAACTTCATACATTTGACACTCCATTCTCATGCACTCTTTGCAAGAGAAACACTGTACCCTAGCTGGTATTTCTGCAAAACAAATGTCTGGAAATTGAAGCAGGAACCTCTTCGGCAAGCGAGAAAGCCACCATTTGAGCACTAGAAGGACTTGGGCGCAGTAAAGAAAAAGCTGAGGAAATCTATTGTTCTGCCAAGGAATTAGACAAGGAATCAACCCAGTGAGTCTTAAACACTGYGAAACATTGTAAAGGATTCCTTATTCCAAGCAAAAAGAAAAGTTCAGGAGGACATGCTCAGTGCTGTTCATCTCTGAAGATTCAAAAATAAGTTTTTCTACTACAAACCATGAGATCTACAGCATGCATTAATAGGCGTGAAGATATGACAAAGGGGCAAGAAAAGTTGTTACTAGAACTGATATTTTTTCACACTTTTAACTTTTAAATCATTAAGAAGATAAAAAACCCATGCTCAGAGAGCTTCCTGCACAACAGAATTCAGTGAAAAAAATCCAAAGGGGGGAAAAATAAATTAAAAAAAAGCTCAAAGTCAAAATTATTTGTACTACATTATAATACATAAATGCTAATCAAGCTGAGTTTCTAATACTAAAAAAAAATAAAATAAAATACACTTTTACCAGCAAAGAACACAACTCTACTTTAGTTCCAAATAACTCAGTGCTAAGTTTCAAAATGGCTAAGAGCTGAGAGAGAAAACACACCAAAGCCAACTCAGGTCTAAAAAAGCAAAACTAAGTTTAAGCGCACATTGGCATACTTGAAAACTAAGATGGCTCTATATAATTACAGCTTGAGTAGTTTATAAAAGGCTACTTGCACTTCTATCAACTCACGTAAAAAAAAAAAAAAAAAAAAAACCTTTCATTTCCTGGACTGTAACAGTATTATTAGACAAACAAATTTGTAGAACTTAACCCTGAAAGCCGATTAATTATTTTTCCCCTCTTACAGTTCAAGAGCAACCCTATGAATCAAGGTCTGTTCTGAAACCAATTCCTTGGGATTCTCCTGCTGCCATCGCCCCCCAAAGCTGAGCGACGCTGCCAGAGTAACCCTGAGTGTCCCTAAAACAGTCCCCACGTTGGGCAGCGCTGCTCCAAACAGCTCGGCACAAATCTCCCCTGTGGACTAAACTCAAGGAACACCAATATTGCCCCAGCAGACAAGAAGTAACTTATCATTCTTGAATAATGATAGGAATATCAAACAAAGCAAGTGCTTCAGAGGACTGGATTAGCACACATAGTATGCCCGCGTGCATGCTGTAAGCTGAGACAATGCATTAGAACTTGTACTTGCACTTTATGGCTTTATTTTATTTTTTTAAGTGATGCAAGTGGACAAGAAGAAAGGGGGCTAGGTTGGTGCTTCAGAAGCATACGTTAAAAGTCACCTAATAAATAAAAGCAAAAGTGAAAATCTCCTGTGGTACTAAGAGAAAAAAACAAAAACACACTTCAAGCAAAAAGATAACATGCTTTAAGGAAATCCCTATTTATGTAATCCAATTCACCTAAACCAAAACACCTAAGTTCAAAAGCAGAGAAGTAAACAACATCAAGAACAATTTTTTTTTTTATAGTTTACCTCTTTAAGTCTTCAGCAAACTTAAGCAATGTCCTGGCCATTTCTGTAGTTGTGTCTACCCCAACATAAGCAAAGCTCTCTCCTTCCTGCCGGCTTTCCATCGCGCTCTACACCACCCTATCCCAATAACCTTTGACCAGCAGGAAGTAGACACAATGGACTGAAAATAACAGCAATTGTAAGATTTACAGTGATTTAATACATGAGGGGTGGGTTTAAAATCTGAAAAAAAAAAAGAAAAAAAGAAAAAAGAGAAAAAGAAAAAAAATAAACCTTTCACTTGCTCTGATTTATAAACAGCTGCTTAAAAAGCATGTTATCAACAGTTTCAGAGAGCCTAGCTTGAACTAGGCTAGAAACAATGAAACATTCTGCACTAACTTACCCTGCTCTGCACTTAGTACACAGCAGGGCAAATTCTTGCAAATATTAAGATTCTGCATTAAAGTCATAGCCACTCAGCTATAATACTGAATGAACAAGATGTTTTCATACAGGGTAAGCAATGAAATGCAGTGGAAGTTTAACAGCTTCATAATCTTTTTCCCAAACATCTGTAACTATTACTCATCCAAGCGCTCAGCTAAAGCATTCGCTGCATTGAATAACACAAAATTCTTGCAAGAAACGTAAAGAACAGCCTATTAAAAGAACACTCAGATTAAGTGCTTGTGTRTGTTCACATACCTACATGTACATATGCATGTCTTAAAAACTCTTACAACGAGCATTTTGCCAAATAGTCTCCTAATATGAAAAGCACTTYTGAATCTAAGATGTTAGAGCAACTTACATTGTATCCTCTTCTCATGTAAGTCCACGCAATGCCCTCACAGGTATTTTCACTACCAAYATAAATTGTCCTTTAAATTTTACTGACATCTTGTTAGGAACGCTTGAAGATTATGGGATCCAAAGTCCAGGTAGACAACGGAAGAATTTCACTATTTTTAGTGTTTTTGGCTTGTATTCCAAATACCAGTTGATCACTATTCTGCAAATCCACAGTCTCACCCTGTCCTTGCCATCCCTCCAAGGCTGTTGCGTTCCTCATCCAAGGTTACGTCACGGCACATGGGAGTCACGATGGCAAGAACAGAACCAACCATCCTCAAAGAGGCACTCACCTCTTGTCTAACAGTTTTATCATTATTTTCTGGAGAGGGGAATGGAGGGAAAATATGTGCTGAGTTTATATGTATCGATACACATCTATACACTGACTCCTTGTCTTGGACACAACACAGCAGCTACAGTTCTGATTATGCCAAAATGGGAGCTTTTAATAATGCTCTCCCATAATTTTCAGCTTGTTTGCTACACCACGCACGCACTTCTTTATTCTTTGCTATATGCCTACAGTATATTAGGCCTTGCTTGTTTTTAGAGACATTTTAATCATAGATCATACTAGAAATATGTCTTTCTTTTAACTGCGGAAACTTGGGCATTGAATTTCTGCAGTTTAAGGCTGGATTTAACTCAACAATACAGTATTTCATGAAGACCTGCAAACACTCAAAATAACAACCAAGAAGCCCCTCGTCGGTTATCTCAGCACTGAATCTGCAGTAACTTACATATATAAAATGCCAGTACTGCACATGAGCAAGCTTGAGCGCAGAGCAGTAGAAGCTACTAATAGCACATATTATAATAGTAATTTGAAGCATAACTGGTTCAACAAGGACGTGATGCCCTTTTTTAATTTGAGAATCCCTTGAAACCACTCTGCCTGCTAAAGCACCTCCTCTTCCCCTTCCCCTATCCCAAGACGGAGCCTGATGCCATCACACCAAGGAATAACAGAGAAAGGATATCCTGCCTAGATTTTCCATTAGACAGATCAAATCATCAATCCAGAGTGCTCTTTGCTTACACATAGGGTAAAAAGAAGATGCTTCCAACTGATAAACCCCGAGAGGAAACAAGGTTGGCTCCATGACTATTTTTAAGTAGTTAGCATTCACACAATGGTTTAAAATTAATGGCCAACCCCTAGGGTCCATGAAGACTTCATTCAAAAAATGAACGAGTTGAGCATACTTGAAARAAAAAAARRAAAAAAAAAAGCTAGAAAGTGGAAGATATATTCACACTTCTCCACAGGCTCACCCTGAATTAAGCTTGTACACATAGCCTAACTGCAAAGATAGGAAGCTTTCTGCTTTCTTTAGTATGAAACGTTCCCTTTGACAACTGCTGGGAGAAATCTTACCTCATGGCTCTTGTCATTTTGACTAACCCTCTTTTCTGACTAATACCCTTTCACTGCAAGTATCATATGACGAAAAGTAAACATAGAAAAATGCTTATTAGTCTTTAGACAGCTGTAGCCTGAAAGGAGGGATTTGCTTCTCCAAGCTAATTCCCAAGGCCAGTTACCACAGCTGCGCTGCAGCAGGGCTCTCTGCTAAAGGGACTGAGCTCTCCAACCAAACAGCTCCTCTCTGCATTTCACCATCCAAAGGACACAGGCCATTTTGTTGATGAAGTGACCAGCACTTGGCATTTTGCTCAGTTATCTCTTATGTAAGGCTACATCCAAGTGTGAGGTTAAAAAACCTGTACTTCGTGCATCCAGAGAGCAGATGCACAGATGTACCAGATATCTTTGGTATCAGCTAAAGACATCATCTAAGTGGCAACATTTGCATGTTAAATGCACAGAAAAAGTAATTTTCATGTCAGACATTCCTTAGGATAAGCAACAAGACAAGGTAAAAGATCCTTTTAGCTCACCCTTGCAACCTAGGCAATGCCTAGAAACTGAAGGCACTTGAACTATCCAGATTCATCTCTGCCACTAACCGCTGAGAAAGACTTAAGTATCTACCCTTTTGAAAATTTCTGCTGTTGTTGCTTTTTAAATTACAGTATCTTTCTGATCAATAACTGCTACAGGAATCACGGAAAATAAGAATTGCACAGAATCTCTAACTTTGCCACAATATTTATTCTCCTCTTCCTCAGATAAAAGTGAACGATGAGTTTGTGGTTTTCTCACTGAGATTGTTCATTTCTACATTTATATCAAATCACAAAACATTAAAATTAAGAAAAAAAAGTGGGGAAAGAAGAAGAAAAACCTATCATCAAACCACAAACACTACCATGAGAACTGGAAGTTAAATACTATTGAGATTGTTTTCTTTTAATTTTGAGTAGATTCAAGCGCTCCAGTCCCTTGCCTTCATTTGGCTTGCAAATAGCTTTGCAAGCTAAAGCTTTGCTCTTTGAGATGAAAAGCAAGCACTGCATTATCCAACTGCTTTCTACACCTTTTTGTGAGAGTTTCATAATTAGTTTCACTTACTATAAAAATGTTTAATTTTTAACTTGCAGGCAGCAAAGGAACTCTAAAACCGGGTGCCTTGCTACTTTATTTGTTGACGCCCTATACATCTAAATGACATCCACTGTGTTTATAGCCTGGAAGTTCTTACTACTGCCAGCACTTCAGGAACAATGTAACTGTGGGAAGGGGGAAAACATGTTTTTCTAAATTTTGTTTGTCATCCAGCAGATTTCCAAGGTACACGCGTACCAGTTTGAAAATATTTTTAATACTTTCTAACCTCCATGGAACAAAACAACCTCCTTCAGCAGGTATATGTCTCATCTTGTAACCCCTTATAGCCTCTTCTAACCCTGAAATTACTCATGAGTAATAATGACCACTAAGCTTGCTATAAAGCAGATGATGTTTCAGTATCTGTATCATAACGACATTGAAAAAGTATACTCCACTTGGTGAAGAGCACCAYTCTTTACCCTTACAATGGGAGGTGCACCACTGGGAAACAGCAAGAGGCATGACAAGACATACACATATATATGCATATACACACATACACACTCCCGTCTCCCAATACCATGTGTATGAATCTAGCTAGACACACCACACATCCCCGCTCCGGKCCTCCCTGCTGCTCCGGGAGCACACTGGGGAGCGCAGGGACACGGGAGGCTGTACAGGTAAGGCTGCCCTCTTACGCCATACAGGTTTTCCAGGCTGCCCTGACTCTCTGAAGTATGACAAGGAAGCAACATCAGGTAGAAGTTTAATGCCCAGATCGAAGCCTCTGAAGAGAGGACTCCCCAGCTCAACTGCCAGCCCCTGCTCTCGGGCCGAAGGGCCAACAGCAGCGCGGCACAGAATTTAAACAGCTGCTCCAAGCAAGGGCCAGGTGACCTTCACATGTGAATGCATTCGTGTGGCCTCTGCTGCAAGCCTCCTTGCTCGAGGAAAGCCGCGGAGCTGGAGCAGCTTATTCACCACACGAATCGTGACAGAGCAACTGCTGAGGCCAATAACAGGACTGTCAAGCCTTAATTTTAGAAACTACTGATGCAGAATGATTATATCTTCACTGTCACCCACTGCAGAGATAAAACACCTACTAATGTCACATTATTGTAGAGCTGCAGTCAGTTGCCTATTAGACAGGTGCCACTTCACCAGAGCTACTGTGTAATTTGGGAACATTCATTTCTTATTGACAGACAGGCAGGGAGGCCAGAGCCTGAAAAATACAGAAATAAAAGCCCTGTTGCTTCAAAAAACATGGTGATGTGCCAGAGCGGCAGGACACCCATTCCTGCTCCAATGCTGGGCTTCCCAGAGCACCCAAGGCTGGAGCAGAGGGAGCAAGGCAACCTGAATGCGCTAAAGCCAAACCTCATCAGCACCCAGTAAAGATGAGATGATTTTGAGGGATGGGGTGATAAAGTGGTCAGCTTTTAGCATTACACATTTCTGAATCAAAATGAAGTGTTGTTATCTTTTTCTTCAACTATAAATTTAAAAACAGAAGGCCCCATGGCAAATTAAGAGCCTCAGTCGTGGTAGGACTATTCACATGAGCTGCTGCTGAACACTGCTCTAACTGTGTCAACACCGAGGAAATTTGTTTGGGTGATCAAAGTCACTGAATTAAAGCAACAATAAAAGACTCTGGCACCAAAGTCTTGGCATCTTTAGCAAAACATGTGAGTCAAAAAGCCTGATAAATAAGCAGAGCCTGTGTCACTTGTTTGTTTACCATCCTCTCAGATCTCTGCTCAGCACTCTAATAAAAACGTAGGCGCAGAATTTAATAGGTTACTATATGAGGTATGTCCTCCAAAGGGAGGTAAAAAGATCACTTYATGGCAGCAAAGTGTTCTTGAACTAAGCACAAATTAAAGTTTAGCACTCTGCCTGAGCAAGCTGATCCTGCACAGAGGCAAAACTACAGCTGAAGCTCTCCCCACTTTAAAAGAAGTCCACATCGCATCACACTCGCGGGATTGATGCAATTCCCACAGAACGTCAAAGCAGAGGCAGCGATTTTATCAGGCACAAGGCGAGCGAGCTGCCTCGGCAGGGAAGTGCATCCAAACGGCGGCTTTCTCTTTGATTCACAGCATTTAGATTGTTATTTCCAGACCAGGTTAAACAAATGAGTGTTATGATACTATTGTTAGGCTCGATGTATAAACATGCTCATGCGCTTTGGAAGCAGTCCAGCAAGCTCAACAACACATTACAAAAGGAACAGTTAAGAGGTAGAACATTAGCTTTTCCTGGGCTTCACGCACAGAGTTGTTATGGAGAGGGAGCACGGTATGGGGCAGGGGGAGGRCGGGAAGGGAAACGCCAGCACAGAACAGCAGCGGAGCAAAATATTTGGTGAACGCGTTATTTTAAGAAGTACAGGAGGTTCCCAAAAATTAAAATAAAACCTTACGATGTCATACGTAAAGCTCCAGAACGAAGCCCAAACACTTCACARAGACACAAGCAGTAGTTTTAATTAGAATGTATAAACTATGGCAAAAGAAACATTGAAATTACAGACTCCTTCCAGTGAAAGAAAAACATTAGCGTTCAAATCACAAGTACCTATTAGCAAAATTYTGTTCAGTACACAGGATTTCACTTTGTCTTTACAAACGAGGATAGGGACTGAAAATTGTGCATCTCTGAACTCCTACCCATTCTCCAGTGATAACTGCTCAGCCTCTTTCCCTCTCCTCTGCAACTGCTCAGGTATTTACACTGCTTGACCAGAATTCTCCATTCAACCTAGTATTTCTCCACATACCAACCAAAAATAAGGGAAGCTTAGTTCCCCCAGTTCAGTCAAAAAAATAAGTATTTTAAGACTTGCTATTACACTCTGTTTATTCAGGGCCCTCTGCTTAAGCAAGTACATATAAGACAGCTGTAGACTAAGGATTTCTCATATATTACAACCAAACTACAGCGTCACCAGAAAGAAAAAGAGCATCTATTAAGAAAGCAATGAAGAGCAATGAATGTACTTGTTACTCCACCCACAAGCTTCACAGTGTAAGGATTACTCTCCTTTATACTCTGCTTTGGTGAATCTGAAGTTACTTCACTACTTCAACTGTTACATTCAACAGCCAGCGAGGTCCAGGGAACACTGCTGTGAATTCATTTCTTGAAGCATTTCTGAACATGCAGAACAAGACTCTATGAAGAATGAAAAACAAATACAGTAATTCATTTTCCATTGAAAAGGACTTTGAGAAAGAGTTCTCACATAGAGGTTTGTGATTCTCTCCTCTGCTCGAGCTAGACACCTGGGGAAGAATAAGCTGGTTTGCACTCAAACCAGAGGAGATTTTCTAGTCTCACAATCAAAACAGTTGCCTTGTTTCTCTCCCTAATCCATCCCAGGCAGACAGCAGATAAGCACCAAGGCCTGGTTTTGTCAAGTAAGAAGTGACCATGGAGCTCCATTTTCCCCCGAGTACCTTTGGGACTTGGCCAGCTCATCCACGAGTAAGAGCTTGAGATCTCTTCAGCTCATTTGATGCTCACATTCAACAGCTGAGAGAGAAAGTTACAATTAAGATGGTAAAATGTTTCCTATACCTACAAAGATATTGTAATAGTAAAGAAAATCATATTTAATGACCACACAGAAACACAGCTCAAAGCTTTATGAACTGTTTAAAAGAGAAAAGAAAACAGAACTTGTAACACTCTCCATTTGCTTTCTTAAGCATTTAATACTTCATTTTGCATATAAATTATTTTTGCCTCTAAACTATTGTTGTCATGATTTGCTATCATAGATATCCACCTTAATCTTGATCACGTGGGACATCACATTGAGATATTACATCATTTTAACTAAACTAGGAACCTTAAAAAGACTGAAAGCTAGTAGTGTATTTGCACTGCTCCTGACCACATTTCACAGATTGTTATCTATAATTCATTAATAACTTGTGCAAATTTGTATTTTCATTTTTATCAAATACTTAAGGAAGAACAAACATTCTCTGCAGTGTGGTCATTTCGCCAGTTGCTAACAAGCAGAAACACTTTTTTTTTGACACAATAACTCAAATATATCTCATAAAAAAGATGACTTATTTACAGAATTGCTGAATAAATAGACCACATTCGAATATGGAGTTCAGGAGAGACTGCATCACTGAGCCTCTTGCCAAACAACAGAATTGCTGTGGTTTTGTCTCACTGGAAGTGTATCTGGGCTTATTGATTTTATATAGCAGTTTCTCTAAGCAATAGGGATTGCTTAGATAGAAGCAATTCTTCTTTCTCAAAAGAAACTAACTGATCTCTCTCGCAACATGCAAGCTAAGTCAGAAACGCATTTTTTTTCCTAAACGCAATAATCAAGCTATTCTTTAAAACAGATAAATCTGACTTTACATCAGAAGTAAATACTGTCTCTCAGAATATTAGTCTTTCTTGCCTAAACATTGCTCTAGTGTCCTCTGCATTACAACTACTAAAAAAAATAAAAATCCAGTAATATGGACTTTTATTTTTGTAACTTGCTGGCATAAATGGAGCTCAAGTGTACAACTACGGCCAGGTGTACTTTTTTGTTATTTTAAATTCAGTATCCTTTAAAGAGCACTTTAAAACTAGCAGAAAACCAAATCCAGCGAGGTTTCTGTTCCTGCCCTGC
>NW_020455544.1:2101008-2117709 GCF_003342845.1 Nothoprocta perdicaria
ACAACTCTTGGTATTCATCCTCGCTGTAGGACAAGTGGAAGTTACAGAAAATAGAAATACATCCTTTTAGCACTAATACTAGAGAATTTCAGAAAGAAGAGCTAAGCATGATAAAACTCAGCTAACAATTCCAACGCTGACTATCAAGGGAAATCATTTCATCATGCAGAATCTTACTTTAAAACACGTCATGGACCATCCCGCACTGGCCTCCAGGCGCTATCCTCTTATCCAAGAGAAATCCAGCCAGATCTCCATTTCAGCATCATTCCAAGGAAAGGACTGGACTTTGAGCATCAGTTCTCTACGGCAAAACAGCTGAAAGCTCTGCAATCTGGTAGACTCAATGAAGGTTTTAATCATCTAAGGAGATTACCTCATCTGCGTGTGGTTTCACAATGCAGCCTTGATGGTAGCCCATTATGCCAGTCCCCTGACATGCAGTATCAATCATGCTAATCAGCTTACTCTGCTGCTGCCATCACTCCACCAACTAAATCACTCCTATGCACAGAAACAGCAACAAAAAACCCCACATACACCTACAAGAAACACTAATAGCTAAAATCACAAAACTAACGTCACTTCCACACAACAGCCCATCTTTGCATTTTCTCTACGTGCTGTATATGCACTCAGTCCCACCAAAGAGACCACCTCCTGGCATGGGCAAGAGGAAGTTCACCTGTGTCAATTCACATGTTCCGTGGACGATTTCCACTGGTTTTCCCACAGCTTCCTGGCACAGCATCAGCAACCCTGCTGCCATCAGCGTGAGGCTCCCCTGTTGCCTATGCGGTGCCCAAAGCACAACGGCACAACTAGGCACTGGCTGTCACCTCTGACCAATGCAGAAATGATACAGGAAGAGAAACTATTCCTTTATCACAGCAAGAAACCTCTGCTCAATCTGACATAACTCCTGAACAAACACAAAACTCGTTCTGTTTCACAGATGGGACTAGAGTGTTTAAATTTCACAAGTCAAACCTCATCTGGATTTTATTCATTATGTAACTGCAAGGAAAACAAATAGCCCTGAGCTCTGATGTCTTTCTAGGTGGCATAACGACCCGTCCATGTTTTGTGCATTTAAGAAGACTTAGCCACACCACACAGCTCAAAAGAAAACCCAGACCAACACTGCTACCATCAGCATTTTGCATGAGACAGTTTAAGCAATTAGGGTAGAGAAACAGGAGATGAACAGGCAAAACTCTGAAGTACCGTTGGAATTTGACAGGCTTAGCTTTTCACACCAGCATCATTTTCCCCTTGCCAAAATACTTGAAAATAGGAGCATTAYTAGAATTTCTGTTCATCAAAAACCAACAAACAAAAAAAAAGCAACCATTAGCAAAAATATTGGCAATTGACAGTATAATTTCATTTTTTAAAATATTATATATGCTTCTAAACAAGATTAGAGGCTGTAAAACTGATCACTTATTTCTAGGGTGTCCTTCTGGCAGACCTTTAAGCTGTTCCCTGACACAGTGCTTAAATTAACTGCTCTTCACAGGGCTAAGAGAAAAGGAAGGCAAGGCAAAAGTATCAGTAGATAAAGCTATAACCTTACAGCTTTCAGGTTAAAAGTATGTTGCACCACTTACAACTTGATACAAAGTATAAAATGCAAGAAGCTTAAAAACAACTAACCAACCCAAACTCACTAATATGAAGCCACTTCTGATTACCAGCCCATTTTGCCAGACTAAGTAGTCCCAAATTCTCCAGAAAGCCTCTCAGCCCACTGCCAGGATACTCATTCCAACTGCAAGCTTATAAAGGGAAACCCAGCACAGCAATCTCTGGATAAGAAGATCAAAAGACTTTTTTTCTTAAACTACCTGCCTTGGAAGCCACTGACTCAGCTGGCACCGCTGAAGCCGGGATCTGCCCTGGGACTCCTGCCTTGCTCAGCAATCCTTTTTTAGGCTGTGTATCTTACCAAATGGTACCCTGGGGCACTTGACATGCCAGCTAAAATGCACTGCATTTTAAAAAACACCTGAATTTTCTCCTCTGCTTTTACACAAGCAAATCCCAGCAGCTCAATAACTTGAAGCTTCTATAGGATGTCGCCTTTGCACATCACAAACGAAAGCAAATGCCACTCCTTTTCCAACATGAAAAATCAACATCCACAAATAACTCCTGCTACTCAGATGTATACTAGGCCTTGGGATGAAATATAAAATTGGCTCATGCTGACTCTCCCTATCAGGGAACCAGTGACCATTCCCAACACCTCTATTCAAAGCAGTGGGCTATCGCTTCCATATAAACAATCAAGTGATAAATGGTATAAAATTTTGTTTTTTCTCAAATTGCTCCACATGAGATTACGAGGGAAACCTTCCGTTTAGAYCAGAAGTTAACATTTTGCTGACCTGGAAATCAGGATTTGCAAGACTGTGAACTGCAATTTCAGGATGAATTTTCCTAATCTGGTCATAGACTAGGAAACCATCATTTCAAGCTTGGCACATAGGATCATAATAACACTTGATGCCTGACAGGTTATTTGACCAACATTTCTTGTTGGTCAAAATCTACAGATTGCTCCACACTTCTAAGCAGCACATTGCAAGAGACAAATGTTGAAAGAGGGTTTTAAGAAATATCTTCCCACCTGACAGTAATTTCTTTCTGACTCCATTATGATGAAGCAGAGTGTAAAGTTGTCCTGGAATTTACACCCACAGAAAACTTTAAAGATGAGAAAATGCTTCTGGAGATGGACATTTGACCACATTACGTATGGGATTGGGTTTGTTTGGGTGCTTTTGTAATTCTGCATATTTAAAGAGTATGTCCTGGGAAAGTGCAGGTGCTCCTTAGGCCAGCATGCCTTCAAACCTCACCTACAGGATTTACAACGGAGAGAGTTCAGAACCACAAACCTCAACATATTCGCTGCATGGCACCGCCAAGACCACGTCTGTAAAAAGGCATATCTCAGCCTGCCCTTGCAGTTCCTGTCTAGTATACTGAAAAACCTAATGAACAGCATTAGACTGTATATGTGTGTGTGTGTATATATATATATATGTATGTATGTACAGTTTGATAAACACATCATACTCGAGCAGCTCAGAACAAGGAGGCCCGATGGCCTGCTCCTTTCAAGCAGACAAGGTTGCACGGGCATCAGCAGGGGAGGACAAGGTGTCCTAAGAGCAGCAAGCTCCAGGGCGGTGACTTGACTTACAAAGAGCCAAAACGAGAAGCTGGCCTAGACAAGTCTTCGGAGGCAGCCCAGCTCTAACAAAAGGAACCCGAGGCCTGAGCTGTTGCTTACGCACAATCTGCAGTGTCTCCCCATCTCTGTAGAGAGGATTCAAGCCWGCAAACAGAGGGCAATATCCTTTTTGGGATTCTGCTGCCCGTCTCTAATTTCTCTTATATATCATTACATGCATATAGTAGATATATACACACACATACACGTATACATATATACCAGAAACGATATTCTTTTACAATTATTATTTTAATAAGATAGTTTGATTTCAAAATGGTTTGATGACTAGCAAATAATCCTACAGTTTCAATAGTGCTCTATGACACATAAAATACTTTACAGTCCAATTTATARTCAAAAAGGCAAAACAGAGCAGAACACAATAAACATCTTGAAACCACATCCAAAATATTTCAAGAACGACTGTAAGTTCTATGGGAGAGAGGGGCAGGTACTGGAGCACCTGCAGGCAACAAGGGGCAGGATGCACCGTTAGCTGCTCCAGGTGCCCACAAGCACCCGCGTTGGTCTCTTCCCGCACACTTCTGTTTCTAGCCAGCACAGAGAAAGATCCAACCAAACCATACCCAAGCAATAACCTGGTMCATACATTGCTGCAGTAACCAGGTACATACATTGCTATGTGTGCAAAGCTCCGGCCACTCGTGTGCTGTCTCCTGTGCCACAGACCTTCTAGTCTTGCCCCAAGGACACTTCTAGTGCCACAGTTTGCAGCAGCCACCTCAGAGGAAGCTCTCTGCGGAACTGTTTTTGCCTCTCTGGATGCTTCATACTTTTGTCTTCACAGTTCTTTCTTTAAAAGGAATGTAAGTTATATTTCTGTGATTTTCATTTGTACTGAAATCTCAGATTCATAAAGAAAACAATCATTGTTCATCTCCCAGAAGTCTCCCGTGATTCATGCATGGGTAAATACATATATACATACATGCACGCACACACACACCCGCATGTATTTAGAAAGAAGCAGGAGAACAACAACTGATTTCCTTCCAGTGTAATGTCCTGTTTTCCCCCCCCCCCCCCCCTTCCCTGAGGTGATCTGGAGAATTATCACAATCCCAGATGTTGACAAGTAGAAAGAAAAACCATAGTAACTTCAGACAGGATGAGACAGTCGACTGCATAAACACATTATTCTACATACTAACTCACAACTTCACCGGCTTCTCCGAATAGGCCATTTGTTCCAAGTCCTAGAATTTTAAGATATAGGGCATTAACGAGCGTACGTTTGAGTTTCTAGCCACTTCTAGTGTGTGTGAGGCAATGAACTTATACAAGGTATTTTTAGACTTCCTGCAATCAACTGTCCTGCCGGCCTTGCTCAATATGACGCATAGATGTCTGAATTATTCAGTTGTGCTAACATACGCTCTAATTTTAAAGTTTCATATCTGTGTTTTCCATAAAATAAGTAATGTCAGATTTACTCATGCAAGAAATTGAATCACAAGTGATTAAGGGTCATCTAAACTAAAGCATATTGTGTAAATGCTTATTCAACTTATAAAAACAATACTTACAAAAACAAAGGTAATTTATTTTATCTACAAAAGATAATTGTATAAACCGAACAAAACTCTAATAGTTTCCGTGCGCGTGCACGGAAAGAAGGTGATTAAATTCTGCCATTACAATATCACGCAAGCCTAAGGTTAGTCTTGCTTGAAGATAATGTACATATTCTGCACAGGCAAACAAAAAAGCATTGTCTCAGCTGCACAGATCCTGGAAGAGAGAATGCCCCATGGCTCAGAAAACCGGTCATTTTCTGGCGTGGTTCAAAGAACCATCAATGGCCAAGCAACTTCTACAAAGAAGAGTCAGAAGACRGGACAAGAGTGTTTAATCACCAAAGCAACTGTATGTCCAAGAAAGGTCCAAGGTAGAGAAATACCGGGGCACGCAGGGGAGGCCAGAGAGAAGCACTCCAGTACAGGATATTCTGGTAAGAGGCAACCAAGAACTGGTGACTACTAGAACAACCTAGTCATTCAGTAGAGTTGAGTAACAATTCACTACTTGATGCTGCTCCAGACAATACACTATTATATTAAGTACTGTCATTAACTATGATTACACATTATCTCTAATGAAGAAACTTCAACTGAAGMAGCTCTCAAGCTATAGCTGTGGCCAACACCTCAGAGCCAACCACATCTCAGAAGTCTTCTGCTCCTCTGCTTCCAATTTGCAGAAATGGGCGAGTACAATTAGTCCAGTAGGATGTCAATGCATTTCTCCATGAAAGAAACAGAAGATCTCACCAAGATGTAATGCTGTGATTTGTTTTAAACTGTAATTGATGGGTTTTCTTTTAGATTACATCTGGTGTATTTTAGCACTATCATTTGCTTTCACAGGAAAAACATGATTGTTCCTTTTGATTATTGACTCAATTCACGATCTCCTCATCTAGATGATTACTATTAGAACACTGAGCCACGGAAAAGTGGTCACGCTGTTCCAGCTATTCTGAATAAAATGTGAAAAATTTCAGGGACTAGAATTGGTACAAATTCAACTGAACAGGCTTTGATTCAAGGTCTATCTTGGATTGCAATACAAAATCAAAGCGTCTAGCTTTAATGAGTAAATTTTCACAATAAGCTCTTTGGAGAACTTGCGATTCTTCCTCCATCCTGTGAGGAAAGGAATCAAAATAATCTCATTTTGATATTAATATAGATCACTATTTTCATCAGACTCACTGATGTAGACACAAATAATTTAAATTAAGGAAATCACCTATGGGGGAAATTTCTAAAAATGATGAAGAATTGGTTAAAATCGTAACAACATCAACCAAGTCAATGCTGCTGGGGGTGTCTTACTACAGTTGGTGCTGGCAACATAATACAAGCACCTTCCATCGTTCAACAGGTCTCTACAGCCTCATAACTCTTCTCTTACAGTTACTCGGCCACAACAAAACCAGAAATGGTACAAGCACAGCAAAACCTAGTGAAACRCCAATATCACCAGGTTCTAAAGATCTGAAACACAAAGCCACCCTACCAAAATACGGAAGAAAACAGATTTCTTGTGACACAGAGTTAACTAACTGCTTTCTAAATGAGAAATACACTCCTTCTGGGTTTTTAAATCATTCTTCCCTTCCAGGTAGCACCACCAGCAACTCTTAAGGGGTTTATTCAAAAAGAAGACATTACATTTGGAAGACATTACCTTCTTACATTTGTTAGRAAAAAAAAAAAAAGMAGAGTAGATGGCTCTTTGTGGAGCAATGCATGTRCAAAAACAGTCATTTCTCATGCTGCTCTTTCCCTTTAGTTTCACAAGCAAAGAGCTTTCCCAAAATACCCTGTGAAGGCAGGACTCCCTCTGCCATCACGTGCAGGCCCAAAAGCAACACCGAGCAGGTTGAAAGAGACCTTGCCCATGCCTCTGAATTGCAGTGCTTTGGGTCACAAGCTACTGCTTTTAGCAAGACCTTGGCTCATCTGCCGATATATTCAGCAGCCCAGTGAAAGCAGCAGTAACTAGAAAAATAAGTTAAGCTGCAAGCTCTTCAGAATACCCCCTAAAATTTCCAGGCAAAGCTCCAGGTAAAATATTGGTTTGAGATTTTCACATGTTGGGTATCCGCAGCAAGAGGTTACSCAAGCAGGAGGGCAGAGCTTTGACTTGAGTAACAAATCTCACAGCTTTTTTGAACCCAATTATAGCACTAATGAATTGYGTAATCAGATGGTCCACGACATTAACAGAGCAACACAGACAAGTGTTCACATTTCGAGTTCAACCAAAATCTGCACACAAAAACAACATATATACACACATATATATACACACACATACACAAACATACATATATGTATATGAACATACACACACATACACACACTCACTTTCCAATAACTACTTCTCAAGTGTCATGATATTAGGCAATCAACTCCCTTCAGTCCCTAGGAAACACATATCTATCTTACTCCATAGGGATTCCTATAAAACATATCCTGTCATTCCAATGCTGTTAGTGTGGAATGAAACCAGCCTCGTAGATCAAACGATTCAAACAAATTTATATTAAGAGAAGGCACCACTTTCAGTTACACTTTGTTATTACTGTGGCACTACATAATAAGAGATTGAACAGAGATTCTTTAATAGGAACTCTGAAAGTGTTCTCTTAATAGGAAGTTATAACCCGGGAGCCAAAAGCAATTTTGTTAAGAATTACAGATAAAAACAGCACAGAACCTTGTGTTGATGATAAATCCAGATTGGAGTGAATGAAAAGGTCAATAGTGATGCTAAAAGTACACAGACTATTTATGGTAAAGTACAAAGAGTGTGTGTGTGTGTGTGTGTGTGTGTGTGTGTGTGTGTGTGTGTACACACAAATATGGAAGTCTTAAAACTACAGAACTAATAAAAACATACACAAAAAAAGGCATGGGCACAGAAAATGCCTTCAGAATCTTGAATCTTCATTCAAATGACAGAGATGCTGTCACTTGAATAAGAAAAATATATATACAGGCTATAGATATGGGCTTCATCAGGTTTTAGGGAGATTAGCTATACAAGCAATAAAGTGTTTAGTAAACACCTTCATAAAACAGCAGTCACAAATCTAAACAAAYACAGAAATTACTGCATTATCGCAGAAATTTTTAAATACACTTTCCAAGTCATTCTCCTAGGTTTAAYAGGATTGTTAAGAGTAGTCAAAGTGKTTTTTTTTTCTTCATTTTCTCCCAAGCCTTGAAGGAGTAAAAAAAASGCAGGCAACAGCTATACATATAAAATAAAGGAATTTTTCACAAATCAGGTGGTAACTCAGGCCTCAGTCCTATAAGCACACACCCAAAGATCTGAAGGGCTTTTTTGCTATGTAATTTGCTGGGTGAACTTGAAGGGGTAGTCTGAGAAAAACTGCTTCTTCAAAGCAAAATCAGTAGAATTACTCCCAAAGTTGATTTTCAATATGGGAAGTGGCAGTACCTGGAACGTGACGGCAGCCAAGCTCAGTTTTACCATCAGTCCTTTGAAGAGAACTGTTGAAACACCAGATGGTTCTGAACTTTAACAGTGATATCTTTAACACAGGTGCAAGATGAGGAAAATAAAGTCTATTCTTCACTGCAGCATATAGGACATCTCCAAAATGCATTCCCTTTACTCTCTTTGACCAACAGAGTTTCTTAAAATCACGGAGTGAGTCATTTGCCAGATACATCTATCTGATGCACAAGGAATAAACAARGCATTTTGCAAGAGCCTTTGTAAACCAGCAGTCACAAATCTAAATAAACATAGAAATTGCTGCGTTATCGCAGAAATTAAAAGTTAAAATCTTGAAAGATGCAGTGCTAACTACTAACTGTAAAACAAGCTTTTCCACAAAGTGAGGAATCTAGGTAGTTAGCAAATCTGCAACACATTTAAGGAAAAAAAAATGCCTGCTTTACAAAAAAAATCAGCTTGAAAGGGGAAAGAGATAAAAAATAATCTGTGGTRTATTTTAAAACACTCTCTATTTTATTACTTTTATATTCCTTTAGGAAGGCTCTTACAAGATCACAAAAATGCTTTCTTTAAAAGCTGACAAACTCCTTTTTATGAAAAACATAGTAAAGGATGTAGTAAACTCGATTAATGCTTCTCCCTCACCACATGTTAGAAGTCTCTTCGCATCCAAAAAAACCCAATATCTATATAGGTATCTATCTATAGATATATCTGAGATTGCAAACAAAGAAAAATGTAATTTTTTTACCTGTCATGTGTTTTGGGTTTTCAGATTATGACTAGGAAAAAAAAAAAAAAAAAAGAAAGAAAGAAAGAAAGAAACACCCCTCCCAAGATTTCATTTTTTTTTTGTTTATTTGAGCTTTTGGGTGAAAGCTTGAATGCAATATTCCGAAAGAAAAAGAAAGGTAACTATAGAAACTTTTAAGATAAACTGAGCCAGTGCCTATATTGCACCCCTAATGACTACATGCAAAGGATCCCTTGCTATAATTTAACAGAGCGAGCCCCTGGTTGCGCGGCGCGGCCCCGGCTGCGGCGCTGCACTTGCCCGGCGCGGCGCTCACCCCGCTGACCCTGCCCGCCAAGTCCGCCCACCAAGACGCTCAGCAGCAAAACCCGCCACTTGGGGACTTAATGGAGACGGGCCATTAGCTTGGACCCAGCGTCGCTCTGTCTAACCAGTGGGAAAGCCAAATTACCCCAACGGGAGAGCRCGGAAGGGCGGCGAGGAGCGGGAAGGCGGCAGGGCGCGCAGGAGCGGGGCAGCCCTACCTCGCAGCGGGGCGGCCTCGCGGCCTCTGCGGCGCACGGGCGCAGGGCTCGCGCACGCGGGGTGGGCAGCGCTCGCTGGCCCCCGGCCAAGCCGCTGACTTCAGCTGCTCCATATTCATGGAGCGCAGCAGCAAACGCAGCCCGTGGCACTGCTCGGCATGGGCCCTCTTGCTACCGGCGTGCGGGGAGGCCGCGCTGCAGGAGCCCACGGAGCTGCAAGCAGCAGCACGAGAGCTGTGCGGCCCAATGCAGCTCTACATTCAGGTTGAAACAACAGAAGAAACCCCCCCTTCACATGCTGTTCCCCTTGTGCAGGCACGTGAACACGTTCCCAAAAGAGAGGCCCAGCAAGAGCGTCAAAAYCGCGCGGCAAGCACCTGGCCAAGGCAACGGGGCGCAGGGCTTCCTCACAGCGAAAGGCAAGCTCGAAGAGATGGAGTCAGAAGAAAGAGAGGCTCAAGGAGCGATAAAATGCACTGAATTCCTGCARTAAATTATCTTGCACATGCTGAACTATTTCCCGATACACGAGCTGTTCAGTCAAAAACTTAAAGGTCAAATTTGCATTGATAGCCTTGCCAAGGAATTTTGGAAAGAGAGGAAAGAAAAAAAAGGGGGAAAAAAGAATAGAGAAGCAGACATTAAAATTAAAAAACAGTTTCTGTATTTTATAGAAGGTGAAAAGAGTCAGATGCAGTACAAAAAAAATCAGCAAAATGAGTTATTAGTCCAGTGGGAACCAGTATTTTCCTTTAAATATTTCTAATTAAAACCATTTACTTTTTCTCTAGCATTACTTGGAAACCTTTCCTCCTTGGAAATATGGGGAGGGGGACTAGTGACTGCCTCCATCTTAATCCCCCCTCATTCTCCTAGGCAGGTACCTTGCGTTTCCTTCACACATGCWTCATAAGTACTTTTATCTGAAAAAAAAATGTTTGTACAGTACACATAAAACTGCTGCTGCGGGGTTTTAATTAATGCAAGCTGCACGCAGGCGCCTCCACACACAGTGAGGCAGCCGCGGCAAGAGCAGCTCCGAGCGCTTTCCGTGCGGCGGTGGCCTTCAGCAAGCTGGCACCTGAAATGGCCAAAGGGAACTTCTCGGCTCTGCCACCTTCCAGATGGCTCTGCCACTCTCCAGATGTTTAAGAAGCCTACGGGGATATTTTTTTTTTTTTCCTAAGTGAAGGAGAAAAGGAAGCACCTGTATCTTTTAAGACCAGCATAACCTCCCCTCCTCCAAATGAAATGACTAATTATTCAAAGCTGTGTTGCAACTAATCAGGAAAACGTAATATTTAAGGGTCTCACATTGAGCCAGTTGAAACCTCACATTCAGGCTGTAAGTGATAYGCAGCACACTCAGATGAGGGGGAGATACACACCACCGCACACGTGCCRTATTTTCACACTACATACCATCAGTAAAGCCTTTCAGGAACGGCACACTTGAAAAGGCCAACTGGGCCTCAGTGAAACACGGTGCTGTGATTTCCAAAAGGAACGGGGCAGCTGAAGGGCGTCAAAGGCCCAGCTTAGGGCCAGCCGCAGCAGGGCCCACGCCAGGCGATCCAAAGCAGCCGGCCTCCTGGCAGCGCAGCCCGGCTTCCCTGCACCTCCGTGGCCCTGGCCCTGGAATGACGGGCATGGGATCTGCGCCTGCTGCCCCGTGGTGCAACTGGGCYGGACGCGGCACCAGCAGACCCAGTTCCACTCAGCCCTTCCCTCCGGGCTGCACACAGGGGAAGGCACCAGGAGCATCTTCTCCAAACCTTCGATGCACTTTCTACTGCAAGCTCCCCCATCACCCCAGGGCACGGGTTTAGCACCGAAAACCTCCGCTTGTATCAAACACTGCGATCTACCAGGAAATGCCACTGAAACTCCCCAAGGGAAGAGCTCCAGCCCAGCTGACAGTAACTCTCCATCTGAGTGACATATTAAAAAGCAATCAAGCTGATTACATTATGCACAAAAACACGGTTAAGTAGCACAGTTTTGCTGCGGTGTTAAAACAGCATTTGATCTTCCTCAAAAGAAATCAGATTTAATTGTCAAGATATAGGCAAGGAAAAAAAAAATAAGCCAACGTAATAAACAGCTTTTCTGCAATCATTTCTGGATTATGAGGTTTCTCCACACTAAGCAAAAGTTTTATGGAAACAAAAGGTGAAATCAATGACCTTGCTCTGGGCAGACAGGGAGGCTTCAGCCTGCTGTTCCTTTGGGGATTTGCTTTGCTCACTTTCTCCAGCTGTGAGTTACCCCCATCGCTGCCTTCTCAGCAGGCGTGGTGGCCCTTCAAAGCAGCCGGTAGAGCAGCCCATGGGGCTCCTGCTGAAGATGACCGCGACCCACCAAGCTGCCAGGAGCTCCTCAGCAAAGCGACAAGCCTCACAGCAGAAGGCCTTACCGCGTTTACTGAACCAGCCTGACAATGGACTGTTTTGATCTCAGATGGGAGTAACTCCTGTTATTTTTAACTGGAGACTTTCCACTTCCAATTTCCTCCAAGTCCTAGATCCTTGACTAAGAGAGACAATATCAGTTTAAGTGAAAACAGCTGCAGAGAGACAAAACCACATTCCAGAATTGCTGACAGCTCTGTACACCTTTACATTAGCAATTAGCTTTTTTTGTTGTTGTTCAAGTCCTACATTATGGGACATTGTGGAAGCAACATTGTGGAAGTTAAATTTATGCTTAGATTCTATGAGGATAAAGATTAATTTTGAGTATAAAAGGTTTTGTTGGACTGCTGCACAGAGTACGCAAAAGATCACATACAGCATCAGTGGTTAACATTTAGCTAAGCCTCTATTGGAATTTCACGAGCTCCCCAAACTGTATTTCTGTGGCTCCAGAACTGCAGCCTAGGAGCCCAGTTCCCGGGTCCCAGATGGCTCGCAGAAGTACATTGCACAGTGCATCACTTGCATTGCCTTTCCCTAATGAGCACGCACGGGCCCACRGTCTACTTTTAGAGCGACCACATGCTGATCCGTCTTGCAGACAGTGACGCCACAAGCGAACTCCCAAGACTAAGAAACTCTGTCCCAAGTATCACATTTTGTTCCAGAACACAGAACTCCATGGGCAGCCAAGAAGATAGAATGGCAATGAGAAGGAAAAGCTGAGGCAAGACTTCTCTCCTAACATACTGCTGTCTATCTAAGGGTCCTATATTACAGCCTTGCATTGCATCTGTGGAATAAGAAGTAATTTCCCCAGGAAAAGATGATATCCCATGAAGTGCTCTGCAGGGAGCACAGAAGCGACTCTCTCCTTTCCTCCACGGAGACTAGCAGAAGAGTGGCTCAGCCAGCCCGCATGCCGACAGGAAAGGTTTCACATTTCAGCATTGCAAAAAACGCAAACAAAATTAAAAAACAAGGAATTCTGCTTCCATGCATCAGATCTGAGCAGGAATATTCACTAGCTTGAGCTTCTGAGTCTAGCAACACTTTCAGCAGAAGCACAGTTAGTTCTAAGTTATTTTTTTTGAGTTATTCTGCTAAAATCCCTTGCTTTTTATATCACAGTCCAACTAACGAAATTCCTTCCAAAACCCCACCCTTTCCTCCCTGCCAGAAGTTCACAAATTTGAAATTCTAGCCCCATCCTGGATTAACAATTCATTGCTTTGTCACCAAGCTATATTTCGCAAGCAGCCTTTAATGTAGCTGTAGCAAGAATGTCTATAAAATCTTAAGCTGCCAAAACCTGTTCTGATGCTGCAGCTTCACTCGCTCACGCTCAGATTCAAGATCCCAGTAGCGCCTGAAGGAAGAGATAAAGGAAAGAGCAACTCTGCCAGCCATGTCCCTGCCAGGAGCCCAGCTCCTTTCTACCTATTGCTGCAGCCATCCATCGATTAAGCTGAAAAGTTCACAATCAGTTTTCAGTGGAATCAATAAAGTTATTTGTCTCATTTCATTCTTCCTTCTTGATTAAAGGAAAAGGAACCGTCGCTTGCAACTATTCACCGGAGAATAGACTGACCAAAAGTCACCTCAAATCTTGGATGGCATCGCTGCAGGACACCTTCTGGTGTACGCACTGATGGGAAATAGAGAAATCTTCCAGAGCACTCTGGTTTATTGAGGAAAAAGGGGTGGAAAAAAAGAGTGCTATTCTATTCTGCAAGGGTGCTAGTGCCTATATGTTCATAAACACTTCAAAACTTTATTCTTGCARTTTCAACTATGATTGTCAGTGGCAAAATGAATTTGTTCCTGGTGCGAAATGAAAGCTGTGCGCAGTCTGAAGTTTAAGCGGTAGTTAAGAACATTCCTTTCTAGGATTTTTTACATGAGAACATAAGATTTAAAGATGAAAAGTTTAGCCAGCTCCTGGAAACAAAGCTCTTAGAAAACAACATGACAAAGGCAATGTATTTATAGGTCTGCAAAAGGGGAAAGAAATCGCTGGAACAGCTGCATGGTTCTTGTGCAGCAGACAGAAAAAAAGGAAAAGGAAGAGAGAGACAAACATAGGGGAGAAAGTTTTAAAAAATGCTCCAGAAATTAGAAACTTTTCCCCATATTACATTACTATGCAAGTATTTTCTACTTTATAACTAGTACTTTTTTTCCTACCTGATCCAGTTTTCCTAAGCGCCTTTCCCAGTTTTCATAATTAAACCCATTAAATAAATAATTATACGGCTATGACGCATGTTGCTATGGCAAGGATTGCGATAGCAAAGATTCAAGCTTTTATGACTTCACTACAAGGTCACCTAGAAGACTTAACAAGAAAAACGTGTGGCTAAAAAGGTTACTTCCATTAACATCCATTGCAAGGAAAGACACTGAGAAGCGTGTTGCTGCGCACTCCAGAGTGCTCTGAGGCACCAACAGTTCATTTTTCCCTCCAGCCCCTGCAACAAGTCACAAGAGAAAGGGAACACGACTATCTCATCTTTCTGGTTTTGTCTGAAAGGTTTGCTAGGACCATCCCTAGAAGAGGCCCCCAGGGCCACATACGCTTATTTGCCCGCTAACCTAGTCAAACACTCTTTTGCCTTTCAAAGTATCCCAAAAATACTACAGGACTGTGATCTTTAAAGAGCACGCATTCATCGCAGAGCGCCTTTAAAGTGGTGCTGCAGAGAGATAAAGAGGCAGAGCTGCCTTCCCATAGGAATGGGGGCATCCTTCCCGGCGTGGTTSCCAAGCGTCGGCACTCACTTTACCAGCCCCTTGGCAAGAAAGGGCTCTGCAGAGGTCTTCGCTGCAGAGGCAGGGGGCAGAGCTGCCACCTTTAGCCCAACGGTGGCTTAGGGCAGGAAGAGGAGCCTGGCCCGACTTTGCCAACTTCTCTCCACGAAGCTCCCAAAGGGATTTGAGGCCCCCGCTGCACATTTTCAGAAGAGCCCTGAATAGGAGAGGACCAAGACACCCACTCCTGGAGGGGCGGCAGCTCCTCGAGGCTGGCGCAGCCCCTTGGCCCAGCTCTGCTGCCAGCGGTTCGCACGACACCCCATCGCATCCAGGGCGGAAAGCGTAACCGAGAACAAGCAAAATTCCTCAAACCGGTTACTATTTTTACCAGTAAATCTTGCTCTAAATATATCTGCGTGGGGGTGGAGGAAGAAAAGCAAAAATGAGGGAGGTGTCAACCAAAATCTTCTAATCATTTATTTGAAGTCAAATCAACTGCTTTGATGCTGCTCCACAGTGAAGTCTCCAATTTAGTGTATGGGACAAGGTAAAGAGATTTTCACATTAAGAGGAGAGGTGGGAGATTCAAAATTAGAGATGAAGAAAGCACACACTGGTACTGAACTCTCAAAACAAGTTATTCCAGTTTAACATTTTTCTTCCTGAACTGACGTAGCATAAATAAGAACCAATGAACTAATGAAATGCAAAGCTTATCCTGAAGCATGAAAGTATTATAATTATGCTGTGCTCTGCTAATTTTAGAAGACTAAGAAGAATGACTATACTATAATAAGTCAAATGTAAATACACAATGCCATCCAATCACTCAGAGTGCTCAACCCACCCCGTCGGATTCCTCTCTGCTTCTCCTCCATTGAAGGCAGCAGGAACAGCAAGGAATTCCTCTCCTAGCTCCAATTTGCCTGATGAGCTTCTCTCAGGAGCAGAAGAGATTCATTTAACAAGTCACCATCTCTTCTGTCCCAGGACACCCAGTCCTCTACTGGGCTTTTGGCAGGGAAAGGGCCGGTGTGCCTCATATGGATGCTCTGTCCGCATGCTGCGCTGAAGGCTGCGCACTCTCATGACACAAAACAGTTAAAACCTTGAGAAAAGGATAGTGAAAAACTACACAGAGGCTGCAACAAAATGACCATCTTCCTTTGAAGTCACTATTTCCAAGCAAAAATCACTAAGGGTCGTGGCCTCTCCCATTACATAAAACACTTGTTCAGCCCAAGTTCCTTTCAGTAATACAGATCAAGGAGGTCAGAAACATGTAAGAATTCAGCCTTAACACAGTTTTACATGAGAAATCATCTATTTTCTCTGCTTTAGATTGCCCTAAGTTACTTCAGACATAGTGAAACCATGACACACACATGAGGAAGACAATCAAGACAATCTTCCTCCTACAGAAATCCCCAGGATTTGAAGGTGCACTTCCTTCCAGTCTTTTTGAAAGAGGGTGGGACAGAAAAATGTTTGTTTTTTTTCCCCCAATACTATGTTTTTAGTCTTATCAAGAATTTCTAATATTGTTTCATATTAAAGTGTTACACTTTAATTGTATTTTACCGCAACAAAAACAAAACCAGAATATTTTATCAGTTAGAAACAGTTCAGGGAACAGTGAAAGTTCCTTAAATGAATGAGCTGTAATTAAATATTTAATTTCATCTAGATTTATCAGCACTGTTTAGAAAAATTTGAAAAACTTCAGGTTCTTGCAGAAACGTTGGCATTGCTGGCTGCCATTAGAAAGGGACAACAGAAAGTTGAGCTATTATAGCCTTAAATCAGGAAAGTTCCTTACAACAGACCAGATGCTACAGTCAAAGCAGTTACTGGTATTTGGGCCAATATTTTTCATGGGACTTGCTGAACATGACTTAGAAAAGCACTTTTTTTATTTTAGCAGAAAGTACTTCATAGAATCCTTATCAACTTTCAATAGTTTTAGATACTTTATTTGAAAAGTTCTTA
>NW_020455544.1:2117929-2198836 GCF_003342845.1 Nothoprocta perdicaria
TTAAGAGCTCAGCTCTTTGAAAGCTTCAATCAATACAAACATTTTCCAACTCATTTCAGAACAAGCCCAAAATCCAGCACACGCTCTTCAACATTTACCTTCAAAGCTCAGCTCCCCATTCTCACCGCCTCTCTGATGCCTTAATAGGACCTGATAGTCATAGCATGTTTGGAGTACGTGTATGATTTCCCACAATTGGGGGGGGAGGGAGGGGGAGTCACCATTACGAGGTGTGTCTCAGGAGCATATAGATTTCATATGCCATAAATGTGTCATACCACAGGGGCATATTTTGTTAATGCTATGTAAGATATTACAGTCCGTTCACTTAGCACTGCAGACTGGAACCACACTCACCCAACAAGACAGACAAGTTTGGCTTATACAATACGTAAACAAGCCTCAGAGCAAACATGCAGTAGAACAAGTTGAAACATTGGTTACATTAGTTAAACCTCATTACACCTGAGTAGCCTCTTCATTTCCAGTTATTCCCATTAAGTATACTGTAGGTTAGCAGGATCAGAAAATAACAAGTCATCACCTTCTTCTGTTCCCTGTTTCTGGAATATCTTGCACAGAGAGGTGCAGAGGAACAAATACAGGAGTACACAAACATTACTGGATCGTTCTCAAGCTACTTGAATGTCCACATGCAGACAGCTCTATTTCTCCCCCACTCCTCCCAAGTACCTTCTGTGCCATGGCACAAATCACACATATATACCCATTAGTTTTAACTTGGTCAGCAGCCTTTCATTCCATGAACTATACTGTCATGCAGAACCCTGATGAARTAGCTCATATAACCTTCCTCTTTCAACGCAGCAGGTTTAGATTGAATCATGGCATAAGGGAACAGAGATTCCCTTCTTTGCAGACGCATTACTTTTATTATATCACACTTCCTTTACAGACCATTTTTAAGACCTATGAGAACGCAGCTGCCTGGGTACTCATCATCTCCAGTGCAAGGCAACTYGCTGCTCCACGTGAAATCTGTCCAACACAACGCAGGAGAAGGGGACCTGAGGGAGCAGCAGTCCAGGGAAGTGCTGGAGAAAGCACTGAAAGACAAGCAGAGCTTCTGCTGGGCCCCTTCAGGTGAGGGGAAGCAGAATGAGCCCAGCTTCAGATCTTTCTTTGGATTAATAGGATCATYAATTAAAAGAAAGTCTGACTTCACAGATTAAAAAAAAAAAAAAAGCGCATTTTTTCCAAGAGTCAGCTGTCATATTTGTGTTTGCTTTTATATCTCAATGGAATTCAAGTCATGCACACTATTTGGGACTTTACTGAAGGATGACCACAAAGAAACTTTACAGCTGATACAGAAGGCAGCAGCTTATCTTGGCAGAGTTCCTAACAGAGCACTGATAATTCCCATGCTCTCCCATTCAGGTTCTGTCAATTGTTTCTGCAGGCAAATTTGAGCCATTTTGGATTTACGGATCTCTATACAGCCAAAGCCCTAGTTACAAAGGAACCTCTCRTTCTACCCAGGCAACACTAACAAAGACCAGCTGCTTTTAAAGCCTACTACGTGCTTTCCAAGCAAAGAGACAGGCAAGACCATCTCTCAGCAGAATCTCTCCTAACAACATAACTCACCATTTCATCCCTGTGTATAAGCTAAGAATGATAGAGGAAATGGTTCTTTCAACTATTTCACTCTAGGTGCATTTATAAAAGATTTTGCCAAATCATTTACTGTCATTATTAAACACAATAAATAGAAATAGGCCTGCCAGAATAACAAGCACTTTGAATGCAAACATCTTTCTTGTCCAGCACTGAGATCCATCTTCTACAGCTAGAAGTCTTTCACCCAAAAACCTAAGTGAACAGAGGGTAGCCACTGCATGCACTAGTCCTTCATACATGCAATATAAGGAAAACAGTTTTAATGAAGAAAAAAAGGTGAAAATAATCCAACCTTAATCAGTTCAGAGGATTTAATCAGTTCACCTCAAATTCAGGTAGTACAGACAGAAGATAATACAGCTCTGTTGGAGCAGATAAACTGATACAAGCTTCTCACAGTAGTACAGTGCGGTGACAAAGGCTTTGAATATAACCATCCAATTATCTGAAATTCATGAATTTAAGAGGAACAAAATAGATATTTTATTTGATATATTATTTGATCATTACTACATAGCTAGCAAAGAGTAAAAAGAGWTAAAAAAWAGAATAAAAAGAGACAACTCTGCTCTACCTGAAAAAGCCTGTGTACCTACCAAACAGCTAATTTGGGCAACAGCATCTACTTATTCCTAGAAACTATTACGCCAGGAAACTTACTGGGTAGGAAGATGTGAGTGTATTTCAAAGTAATAGAAAAGGAAGACCAAAAAGGCATTTTCCAAGGGAGAATATACACACACACAGACACACACACCCCTCCCTTGATAGTAAAATGTGACAAAAACAATAGCAGTGTATAGAAGATAATTCCTAGGAGAAAAGGCAGCATTATTTAGAAGCAGTGACACTAAGGATATTATCACCAATATAAAGCTTAAGGAAACTGAGCACAGGAAGCAAAGAGGAAGGAATATATGAGGTAACATAGAAGTTCTGGGTCCCCAGGATAAAGTGGGGAAAAAGGAAAAGGGGAAAGAAAAAGAAAAAAAATCCACGACACAAACCCACAGCTCTAAAACATTTAAAGCAGTGACCAGAGTAGCACGGGATAGTGTCACAAGGCCAAACACAAAATTTCCAACTGGTAATTTTAATTATTTCTAAAGTCAATAAAGATGGAAAGGAAAAGATACAAAGAATGAAAGAAATACTGATAAAGGAACAGGCTTGGAAAAGATCAGAGACATCTAAAATGGTCACGAGGAAAGACTGGAACGGGCAGCAGCCCAGGCCTCCTGAACATGGAGCTCTACCAGTAGCTAGTTTTCTGGGAAGGCTCTTGGCTCCGAATTCTGCTCCCTCCTCCCCCTTGCAGATGTGTTGACCTTCTGGGCACATTACAAGGCTAGTTTATTTATACAAGCTCTTGCCTAAAGGATACAGGCATGGCTGTGAAGATCTACCTGCTAGGAAGGCAAAGACATATCTTCTGTTGGCACTAATTTATAAGTTGCTTAATTGTTTTAATTACTATATACTTACCAAGAAGCTATGGCTAAAGTTGCAAAATATATGTTGCGTTTTATTATGTTTAGAACATCTACTTATCYGGATAATTTTTATCCTACTTGCTGGACATTCAGCATGTTTTCCCTTAAGCAATTTCAGCAACTACTTACTTTTTCAAATGAAGATCTGCAATAGAATCAACTCTCATTTTGCCTATGTACATTACAATAACGCCCAACTGAGCTAGGCTTCAAGGATCTATCCCTGTTATCACATAGCGTAATTACCTAAAACAGCTTTCTGAAAGACGACATTTAGGCATTAAAAAGGTTGTTTGGTTTTTGCTTAAACTTCAGAATACATCCTTGGGCAAGCTTGTGAATCTAGTCTTGTAGCTAAAGGTAATCCCAGAACAACATTTTCATCTGGAGACCCTTTTTCACAGAAAAGTCTTTTCAGTGCTACTGAGGAATAAACAGGATTCAGAGGAACGACTTGTAATGGCCTCAATGAACTTGCTTCCATTCAGCTCTACCTACACATCCAGTAGCTCCGGGATCTGTTCAGAAAAGCAATTAATCACTGTGGGATGCTTTACTTCTTCGTGGAAAGCCAAAAGTAACACATTAAGTCAACAACTTCTATTTTGAAATAGTTTAATTCTCTAAGGAGATGACTGCTTTCCCCAAGTGATGCAGGCATGTATCCGCTGTTGTCGGAGCCAATTCAGAGACCTGTTATTCACTCCTCAGCCAATTTCAAAATCCAACAACCCCTTCAGTAAAGTTGCAGAGACTGTGACATCATGTTGAGCGAGTTTATTGCACAGTTATGGTGCTTATGCCCTTGGATTTTATTTTGTGGGAAAGTACATTTCTTTAGTGGGAAAGTACATTTCTTTAGAGTCTGAACTGTTTTCCTGGTTTATGTCCACTCTCAGAGTTACAAGTTTTGGTATAAAGTTTAGCAGGACCTTTTCATAACACTATAAAGGTATTTTAAAGCTACTTAAGTCTGTGTAGTTCAATTGCCTAGAGAAATATTTGCATTTGAAATTGAGACTTGCTGGAATTCAACAAGCAACTCGCAGAAACACTGCTTAACTATTTGCTAAATCACATGATCCTTTACTGCATTTTATTTGAGCTCTATTTTAGGCTCATTAGAAAGGAAAGAAAAAGAAAATCAAAAAAAAACCACACCCCCAAAAATCTCTCATTTGAGACGGCAAGACTCACCTCCTTAGAGGAAGAATCATAACACAATCACTGGAACTCAATACAAAACAATAATTTAATAACTTCAAGCTCAAATGGAAGCACATTTACATACAATGTGATATTTATTGACTAAAACTGATAAAGCATTAGCAGAAAATACTGCTACATTAAGTTAAAGTAGAAGACTGAAAAACTGAGTTCCATTAAAATTAGGTCAATGTTATCTTCATTTCCAACCCTAAATACTTTATATTACTAACCTAAATTGAAAGACAGTGGTAAACATGTCCTGCAAAACAGTAATTATAGAACCCAATCATKACATTTTTGCTTTTGATTCAGCAAGACTTACACCATACTTCTGTGTCCTTTGTACACTGTATCTTCTTTATTATTCAATAYGGCACTTTTTTTGAATCTGTTCTATTCTGTTTCAAGGTCTCCAAAATGTACACAACAAAAGGATAAAATCAGCATGGGCCAAAACATTTTCATATAATTGCTTGTATATTTAGTTCCCACATGTTGTAGGGTTATTAAAAAACAGGTTGCCATCACTTTACATTAGTACTATAAACATAGCACTGTCTTCTATCACACCTCATCTCTTCCCAATTCCCTACCCTTTTTCATTATCCAAATTGCACCCCCAAGCAAATGAATTTCATACTACAACAGAGAAAACTAAATCCAACCCCAACCATATGAACCAGAAACTCCTCCGTTACCATAGAAAGAAGCCCAAACTCCTTCATACATGGAGAGGAGCGGAGTGAACAGAAGACTGCAACAGCAAGGGTATCCTACTTAAAACTTAAGATACGCGAGCTGTTCCAAAATCTTTCATCAAATTTCCTGAGGACAACCATCCTTTCCTTTACGCACTGGATAAGAACAAATGGTGCAAGGAAAAGGTCTGTGCATATGTTACTAGCATCCAGGAAAAACTAGAATATGAACTATTTCTATAGCATGTCACAGCACAAGGTTTCTGCTGCGACTGTCTCCTCTGTAACTGGTATTAGGATAAAGTAACATTCTATTGCTTAACTTTATTGGCACAATCCATCAAATTTTAAGTTATTCACATGAAGAATATGCTTTCCCTGCAATATGAAAGGCACTTAAAAGTCAATCTAAACTTTAACTCTTGAAAAGAAGGCTCCTTCCCTTTTACAAGAAAGCATAATTAAGAAGTCAGTATAACACTGATGGTTTCTAATCTCATGTAGCCTGCTTTCAAGATATTTGATTTATTCTCAACTTCTTCCCATCTTACTAGCAGGAACTGAGTAGTGAAATGATGATACATGGGACAGGAAAGCAAAAAGTCCTTGTGTTAGAGCTGACAACATTTGTCATAAACAACAGATTAACCCCAGACCCCAGGCATCTCAGCAAGATATGGAAGAGAACAGGGAAAAGGGAACAGCAAGAGTAGGACGGCTTGAGGTAACTTCTCCTTGTTGCTATTGTTATTAGCTTAACACATTGCTTATACACAGCTTTTATTATCTGCTACTATTCACCTGCTTGTCTTGATCTTCCGAGCTGATGTGTTCTTTCAGCTGATGAGAAAAAGAAAGAATTCAGTTGACAAGAGAAATATGCAGAAAGCAGCTCACCCAACCTGCACACAAGCAAATTAGGTTCCCAAGCACATTCTCAGAGACACTTCCCCRCTCCTCCCCACCAAAAAAAAATAAAATAAATAATTTTGGAGGAGGTGCCAGGAGTAAAACACTTTTCTATTGTGGGGAGGAAGAGCTATCTATGATTCAGACATTAGGAAGTGACAAGAAAGACTAAATTATGCAATTTAAGAATAGGAAAATAAACAGAAAATGGCTGTGATGAAAAGGAGGAGGGGATGACACGAGAGCCAAGAGCTTTGGATCTCCTCTCTCACTTGCGCAGGGCTGAAGAGAAGGTCTGAGCAGGCCCCATAGGGTTTCATCACCTTTCACCCCTTCTCCTAGGGCTGGCCAGGGACTTTCCTCCCTAGCATTGAGTAAGAAACATCTGCTAARCTCAGGCCCCCAGCTGGAAAGGGCAGATTACGGTCTTTCTAACTCAGTTTTGTTGCAGAGTCACAGGTCTCGAGGAGGAGCGCTCCATCCTGCCCCCTTTCACGGGGCAGCTCCCAGGAGCGCAGCAGGCTCCAGAAGGCACCGGGAAACCCGCCCTTCCTTCCCTCYGAGCCATCCCATGGTGAGTGCTGAGCAGCAGTGGTGAAACCCAGTTTCACGCTGCTGCCACGGAGCATTTTGAAGCCAACAGGGCTTCAGCCTATCTGAACCAGTGTCTGTGCCACCCTTCCCAATCCGCGCAGCAATGAGCCTACCAGGAGGCAACGTTGGACAAAGAAAAAGCTCCACGGTAGCTGCCACTCAAATTCCTGGCACTTCAGCAGCAGCAAATGGGAAAAAGGTGCAAAAGGAGCTGCCTTTCCTTCCAGGCAGCAGAAGAAGGTAGGAGCACACTCACTCAGACACCAGGTACACAGAGGTTAYGCAGGGAAACGTGGCACTGGGAAGGGGGCTGCGGTATCTCCCCTCCAACGGGTCTGCGCTCGGCTCTCAGCAGCACCTGCCAGAGAAATACCCTTCGTGCTAATTGCGCACACTTACTGCAATTTAAAAACATGTCCTTTCCAAAATTAAGGCAGTGCACTAGAAGATTTGAGTCACACAGCAGGTTATGGCTGCATGTTAACTCAATGCCACTAAAGAACATGATCATGGTTATCTAATGGTGATAGTGTTTCATTTATATAATTGCWAAAGATTTCTTTGCTATAAATTTCTGCAATCTGTTTTTTGATCCTGGAGCAGCAGGGACTCACATATGATCAGAGCCATCAGGTCAAGGAAAATTGTGAAAAAGCAATTAAATTAGCATTAAAGCATAGATCATAGCAGGAAAACACTGTCCTTGTCCTAGGACAAAAAAAAAAAAAACCACACACACAACACCTTGGGATGAAGTGAAGTTTCCCAATTTATACTAATGAGTCACCTGAAAACTGCTCTTGACTTTTACAGATCTCTTCCCCCACCTAGTTTCTTTCCTTCCCCAAAACTCCAGAAAAGAGAAAATAGGTTTATCTTCAAATAAACACATTTATATAGACTCAGGAGGCAGTCACTGTGTGCTAACACATCTTTAATAAAGGATAGCTCAGTTATTTTTCACAGCCCTGACAAGCTTATGCAATTTAACTTGGTGCACACAGGTGTGYGAGATAGATCATAACCAAGAACGTGACATTACCTCAGCTTGAGCTTTAAGGGCATTTTTTCCACACAGAGTAACAAACAAGTCATTAGCCTGCAAATCTTATCTACAAAGCATGATGCAAACAGTTTCAGCAATAACTGAGCAGAAAGAGCACATGGGAAGGCACTAGTGAGAGCAAGGATCAGGAAGATAGACTTATTGCTCCAAGAAAGTTATTTTCCACATTTACTTCACAGGAAAGAATTTTGTAAAAGCAAAGTTTATCTAACACCACCATAAGGACATGACTTAGTATAACGTATAACTGAAAGGAAAAAACATTTCTTGAATGAGTAACACCACAAGAGTTTGTGGATTTATAAACAAGTGAAATAGTGATAAAATTTTATCAGTTTGTGGCTTAAAACTCAGATCAAGTTTGTATAGACCAATACTTTCTAGAGAAGACCAGACTGGATCACACTCAATCTACTTCTCATACCTGCAACACACRAGCAAAAAAACAAAAACAACAACAACAAACTATCACAGGTGAATTAGAAGAAATGAGCTAAGGAACTTCATGTTTCAAATCTCCTTTCGTCATACCCCGAGTCTCTAAGCGTTCATTACTACAGCTGTGAGATTCTTTCTGTCCAAGACCTCTGGAATCTCCTACATTCCTGACTTGGACATCACTTGGCAGAGCAGTCCCCTAATCTCTTCTGGGAAAAGCAAACCTCTTCAGCTTTAAACTTCACTGCACKACATGCCCCTCCTGCTGCTGCTCTCCCCTCCTTTTCAAACTATGCAAGGACAAACTACCAGTTCACATCCTGAAGACTGCACAAGACTTTTATGGCAGCCTCTCCTTTTTTTCTCTTCRTAAGAAAAACACACTATCTGTCTTTATATTATCACAGTAAAAAGAACAGACATATTTTCCCTATTGTCTTTCCTAGTATGATTCTTTAATTCTGCACTAGTATTTGCAGGGAAGGGACAGACCTGCTGTCGGTATTTCACCGCCCTTCCAAGCGTCCCCAAAGTTGATATGCTTTTTTGGAGCATAATTGTAAACCAGCTTCTGGAAACGGACTTYGGACTAAGTCAAGAATAACTAACTACTGCTCACACACTGTAGGACTAGCTGCTCCAAAAAGAAATCCTTGAAAGGCAGCAATCCTTCCCTTCCTGTCCCCCTCCCAAAATCTCATGGCTTCMTTCTGAGCAGCTCCTCATCCCAATTCAAGATCTACATGGAGACACAAGTGTCAGAAAAGAGCAGCAGAAACACACGTTCAGTGCAAAGGGGAACATTTCTCTGGTACATTACATGACTCAGAGTAGTTTCTTCAGACAAAAGGAAGATGACAAACTAAAACACTTTTCACAATCACTTCTTGAAGTTAAGATGTGCAACATTCCTTTCTAAACCTTAAAGCTAAAAATCTAGTTTTCACCTAGCATCATATACCTATTTACCTTTTACCTTACTCTTSCCAGCACAGTGTCATGCTTATGCACGGCTTGTGTCAAAGGTCTATTTGAAGGCAGGAATTTAAAGGCAGAGATATTAACTGCGTTTGAAAAGCTTCCTGCACAGCTTTCCCAAACCTAATCCCATGAACTCCTCCTGCCAACAGCAGGCACCTATGGCAGCTTTATTTTGTTTTTAAACCCAAGCCCCAGAAAACATACAAAAATAGACAAATGCAGCTTGTTTCCCCACTGCCTGCTTTGCCTCTCTCCTTTTCTTTTCAGGCAGAGGCGAGGAGGAGTGGAACGTGCTCAGCCATCGCATTCCTCGCAGGGTGGAGGCAGGCTTACCCTGAGGAAGGCACATCTGCCATCACCCTGCCCCAAGGCTGCCTGCGCTCGCGGGAGGGCRGGGAGGTGGATCGAGTTTGTCCCAGCACCGTCTCCATTGCCACAGAGAGCTTATCTGGCACCGTCCTCTCCTGTAAAACGGCTGGGCAGCCAACACACGAGCAGCACAGCCTGCTGGAAAGCTCTAGGGCACAAGAGGCGCGACGAGACACGGTCGCTTCTCGGCTGCTAGGCAAGGTCATCCCTAGGCCCTGCTGCCATCGCCACCAGGGCTGCGCACAGCTCGACACGCGGCACCGCCGAGGAACGTGCTGGCCAGAGAACTAACGTGAGCTTGCTCTCTGTGGGAGAGGATGCAAAAATTTCCTCYCTTGTAAAAACAGATGCGACAAAGCTCGAAGCTTCCCAGAAATTCCAAGAGAAGAATAAGCACAGCTGTTGATCAAGCATCACTTCTTGAAGTGTTCTGCCAACAAATCTCTCTTTAAAATACRGACTAGCAAAATCTTTTCATTTAATTCAGTTGTTGGAACTCAGCTGTCAGGGAGCAACACATTGGCACACTATTCCACACCTCTCCTGGCAGATGCACCAGCTCTTTCTCAAGATGTACTTTTTATACAGAAATATGCTATTACACATGRACGCTATGCCGAATAATACATGAGACCTACACACACAGGACCTGACTTCATACATATGTTGTTATCCCACCAGTTCCCAGGCAGCTATCATGTTGTCAGTATCTGAATGAATTGCCATTTGCCAGTAGAAAGGACAAAAAAAATATGACACAGGGATAGTCCTCAGGAAAAGTTAATCTGGAGGGATTTTGACACCGAAGCAGTAGTTACATCATACAAAATGCCACTAAATATATCCCTTCATCTACAAGGTCTCAGTTAAAGGAAAAAGAAAAAAAAATGTATAATTCGGGATACTAACAAGATAGTCAGACACTACATAAGGTAAAAAAAACTTTTCAACTAAAAGTAATGTGGCATGTTCCAAAAGCCTCAAGAGTTGATCGTGAGAAGTAAAGTTTTCCTCAAGAACCCAAGCACAAAAACAGACTACATAATCTTGAATTGAAAGTCAGTTTAAAAAAAGAAAGCACAATAACACAACTAGCATATGGCAGAGAACAATACCGACAAAACTAATACCATTCGTACAAATACGAACACTTTTACTGAAGTAAATAAGCCAGAAAAATCACCAAGAAGAAACAGAGAGAAATGCAATAGTCTAATCCAGAATTGATATATCAGGAATTAAAAATGAGTAACTTAGTACTTAACCTAGAGATACCAGAAATTCCCATCCCACCCTCAGAAAAAGAAAAATTGCTTAGAAAAATTTGTTTGCAGATATAAGGAACTGAATCCACATTAGTGTCAAAAAAAAACAAACAACTTTGAACTAACAATATTCACCTGCACACAGCACATACCTGCCTTAACAAGGCTATTCCTTTCTGTCTGATCTTTCTGCCTGCCTTGCTGAAGTCATTTGCATGACATAAGGTCTGTCTCTCATAATGAAATACTGCAATTAAATTGCARCAGATTAAATTGTTTATATTGACAATAAAACGATTAGTCATTGGTGCAGGGAAAATTTTAAGGTTACTTTTAAAGACATCTGACCAAGTGTGTCACTACAACACTGAAGTAGCTGTCATGGATTGAAAAAAAAAAAAGTTTATTTGCTTTAAAGTTAAAACAAAATTTGCATGTCATTTGCACTTTCCTTGATTTCAGAAACTATTTCATCTAATATACACTCTTGAAAACTATTTTTAGACTAGAAGGAGGTGACAGCAAAACCTAAGTGTAAGAGACACCCAAATCAGAGCCAACATACATTACTTTCATCTTTTTAGATTACTGCATTTTGAATTACTGATTCTCCTTTCACTTTTACAAAGGCTTTTGCCAAAGCCATCAACAAAAAGGAATGAGAAATAAATGTGTTCTAAGGTCTACGCAGAGAGAGGCTACATTTGATTGTAATCATCTGACCCAGAAGCCATGCCAAAAAAAGACTTCAAGCACACCAGCAAAGTAGGAAAAAAAAGGAGAAACAGAAGTGTCCAAGCAATCATTCCAAGATTAAAAAAAGAAATAAAATTAAAAAAAAAAAAAGGAGAAAAAGGATACTGGAATCCATTTTCCATCTGTCACTTTCATCTTTATAAATAGAAGAAAATTCAATACAAAAAAAAAAGTAGACTGAAAAGCACAAGATTATATCCAATCTGAAAGAATGTTAACCAAAATTAACAGCACTGCTCTACAGGTGTTTGGGAGAAGGGAAGCACTCCCCTGAGGCTTCCAAAATTGTGTTCTTTYTGACAGTAAAAGCCTACAATTTTTTTAAAGTTAAAATGTCCTGAAAAAAACATTCCTTTTCTCAATATATGCAATTCACATTTATTTCGCACAGCTGCCTTCCACATCTTTTGGCTTACAGGTGACTACAAGACATGCAAAACTGAGATCATCTGTATATAATTGGAAGCTAAAGTCATGATATTTCACGATCTCCTCTGATGGCATAATACACATGTTGCTCACACTGGATATTCAACACTGCAGCACTTCGGACATATTTGCAGCAGCAGCTGCTAAGCGGCATCCCAAAAAGCTGGAGACATTCATTTGCTTTTCCACTTCCTCTCCCTGTTCCTGTTAAGCTCTTCATTGAATTGTAATCAGCTGCACCAAATCTCAACACATCTACCAAAAGGCAGAAGCAAACTGAAAGGATATCCATAACCTGGTGTGCACCTAAGCGAGAACAGTCTGCAATGTTATTGAAAGGCAGGAATTGACGCAGCTCTCAGCTATTTTAGCCCCAGAATAAGAGTTACCATCTAACAGTTAACAAAAASTCTTAATATCAAGAAAAGCATTTATGAATATCTGGATAATTTCATATGTCCAACAGATCATCTTCACTTAAAGAGGAACAGGACCATTTCCGCGAGTCAGGTCTCTAACTGGAGCAGAAGTATTTAAAGAGTTGGARAACTAGAAGACTGATCACCCAAGCTCAGAAATATTTACATTAAATTATGTACATCAGTATGGGAATCACATAAGATGCAGAGTAACTAAGCAAGAGGAGTCTCTTCTGCCGGTATGTGCACACTAGACATACTAGTTCTGTGTACAGACTCTCCAGCCTTTCCCCTGGAAGCCCTTTGGGCCGAGAGGATTCAGAGCACGCAAGCAGCTCAGCAACGGCTCTCGCAGCACAGCAGCCAGCGCAGGCTGCAAATGCCCGCGGGGCAAGGGTAATAGATACCTGCACCCTGGCTCCTGTGTTGCTAAGAGGAGGCAGAGTGCCCAAAGAACAAGCTTGCAAAGTGCAGGTCCCCCAAAGTCACACCTCACGACTTTCTTCTGTAGCATAAGGCTCCTGCACAAGCATGGTGCAATTCCTGTAAGCTCCTCAGCAACTCTGAGAGTAGCACAAGCACAACCATATTCAGAATATTAAGATGCCTCAGTTTTACTAGATTAGGCTCCCCTGTCTTGAATTAACTCGGCCACTCCACAGGGATAGCACTAAACAAACAAAGCCATCTTGTTTTTTTTGTATAAATCAGCTGTCTTTGTGATCTTCCATCAGCATGGTAAGCAAATAAAAAAGGTTTTAACAAATATATGCCTTCCCTAAAGAAGATTTTTGTCAGGCACTTCAGCTTGTACTGGTTTACAGCTATTCTGCYGAATAAAATATTTCTTAATACCATTACATATCTTAGCATATTTAATATTACTCAAGACAGAATAGGAGCTATGTGATTAGTGTCAAAGAGTAACTGCCATACAGGCCCATAGTAAAATACTTCTATTTTTGCACCTGTACTGCCTTAGACTATAGTTCAAAACTCAGTAATCAGTTTAATAATCTCTGATGTTTTAGTCACTACCTCATCCCAGTTGTCTAAACTGGACAACATTAGAATRAGCTGTTGAATGCTACATAGTTTTTCTTTGAATTATATCAGTGTGTCCCTAATGTTTTGTAGGAAAAAAAAAGAAGTTTCTCATTTTTAAACTCTTGACTTTTAAATAACTATAYGAGTGATCAATTACAAAAACAAATCCTTCTATTTTTGCACTATTGTAAAGAGAGAAGGATGAAAATTAAGGGCTCTAATTTACTTTTAAAACTGTCTTGGGAGTCTCTAAGCACAGGAAAGACTATCAGATACGCAGAAAAATCTTGAACCAAGCTACCCATAAAGGTGGTGGCTCCCCCTACAATATAGCCTGCTTCTATTTTTTTTTTAAATGAAGTTTTAACTTACACAAAATTGAGCATATTTCAGTAAGAACATGSAGATGTATCACATTCTCACTCAAGAACATAAGCCACTGCAACACAAAGCTCAGTCTCAGTTACACCACACTTGCTTTAAAATTACCAAAACACCAAATGCTACTCCCTACATCAGTACAATTTCTGTGAATCAACTGTATAAACCAACCATCAAGACTCAAATTCTTGCTTTAAGCATATTCATTAGTCATACTTAACCCTAGCCACCATGCAAACAAAAATGTAGCAATTATAAGAAATGTCTCAAAAGAGTCTCTCCCATTCACTCAACATTTTTGCCCCTTGCTTCACCAAGGAGACAGCTGTATTTAAGTATCTGATTCTCTACACTGGGCTACCACACTGAAWATTAGCTACTTCTGCTGGCACAGAAAAAAATGCAATATAGCAGAGAATTATGAAAGCAAGTTTTACTCTCCATTTTTAAAGGGACTGATGGGGGGGAAGAGGTTTTCCGTTTAGATCTTTGAAAATGAGAGAACTAGAGCAGAAAAAATGCGAGTTAGTGGCAGTAGGTTAAAGCAGAAAGCATATGCAAAACTGACAGCAACCAAACAAGTGAGAGCAGGAGACGATTTGGAGGATCACAGAAGCTGCAACGCTGAGCAGTCCCCTATACCTGTGCAAAAACCAGTTCTCTCACAGCACTCACGTGGGACCTATGTAGGATTTAGCTCCACTTTCCTTTCCCTTCTCCCATCCCAAACGCACATCCCGATCTCTGATCCACACCTGACACCAAGGTTTCACAGATCTGCTGCTGGAAACAGCCAGCCCATTCCAGCAAATAAACCAGTCCCCATACTGGTTTCTCCCAGCTTCAGGGAACCAGCAACAGGTGACAATGGTTAGCTTTAAGTTACTTCCAAACCAAAAATGCATGAATGAGACAGGAAAATAGGACTGCTTTTAAGGTAGGAAAAGAAATACACGGTGCTAAGGCATCCATCCAARCAAATCTGATTTTTCCACCTCCAGGACAGCTCTTTCTTTTTAGGCTCCAAATGGCTATAAGCTAGCTTTAATACTGTGTCCAACTGCTTCAAACAAAAATTAAAGTTGCTGTGAAACATATGTCTATGCACTAGCTTCAAAGTGTTCCTTTTCACCCTTCCTAGGAACTGAAACCATATTTAACTGCAATTTCAAACTTTTTATCTCCCTTCCCAGATGGTAACCTGGATTTGCCCCAACACTTGCATGCAAAAAACTAATAGGGCGTGAAGTTACAATTTTCCATATATATATATGTGAAAAGTATGCATTGCAGAACAGCCGTTTTTTACTGAAAATGCTTTCCTGTCTTTTCTTCTGCTGCAGCCTCCTGAAATATCACCAGTATAAAACAGAGCTAAAAAAAAAAAAAAAAAGACAGCTTGCCTGTGCCTCACCAAAGACATAAAATTAGAGAGAGTAGAAGCCAAGGTTTCAATCACTGTGCACACAATGCAAATTCACTGTCGTGAGTATGACAACTTTTTGCTTGGACAAAAACCACAAGCGTGATGCCCAGATCACTTTTATGCCTTGGAAGCTCATGTGAACCTCCAGCCTACAACTAATCAGTGCTACAGACCAGCAGGAGGAATCTTGCTTAAATTCCTCCCTTGACCAGCCCCTTTCTTCCACACAGGAGAGTACAAGCAGATAACAGTCCACAGCAATGTGGAAGATGTAAACTTATGACCTTATGGCCTACAGTGCATACAGAAACGGTACCGAGTCAACCTAGAGCTAATGTAAGCATGCCATCCCATCACTTGGGTACTCCACATCCTCAAAAAGCCCTCTGTTTCAAGCAAACATAGAGGAATTGCTTCTTCGGACCTGGGAACTCCTTAACCAACACCACAGTTAGAGGTTTCCTCTTAAGGGCTGGGATGTTATGCTAACACAGGAGCGAGTACATTGGGGCGGGGGGGAAGCAAGCTAGTGTATTTAGAAGCTGATTTATGGTATCAATTTAGGACACCAGGCTCCTGTTCATATTATCTTCCATCAACAACCATGATAACTGCTTGTAATTTAAAGCGTGCACAGAAAATTAATTCAAACTTGAAAAAAAAAGTAACCTGAAGTATTTTACTTATACTTACTACCTTCACAATTTCAACACTTCAGTGATAGCCTAGGAGTGTACAGCCCATATGTATACATGCACATGTAGCAAATCAGGCAAAAAGCAGCCCCTGCTCAACGTGGCAGGGAAATACAGCCCTCCCTGGGCCCATGAGGACATTCTCCCTGCAAGTCTGATCCCGCACTCCCAGCATGAAAAGCATTTTTGCCACTGGGAACAGGGGAGCGGGCTACTTCCCCTCCTCCTTTTTTTTGGAAGAAGAAAAGGTGGAAGAGTCACATTTGGCAATTCCTCGTCACTCAAAAATCCACGGACAACAACCAGAGTGTGCTTCTCCCAAGTTTATTCTTTGCAAAATGACTGCCAATCACCACCAACAAAAATAACAAGGTCACGGTAAGAGCTGCACTCTGCAGATCCGTCTGTGTTGTTTAACTACTTTCATAAAAGCTGGTAACGGCAAAAACTGTTTCTATTTAAATACTTGCTAAACAAAGATTAAAAAAAAAAAAGAGGGGAGAGAGAAAAAAAAGAGGCCCCAACACCCGGTGCCAGTGGGAAAGGCCTGGGCACAGAGGGCTCCTGGCATCCCCCCGAGCCTCCTACGTGACTTGACAGCGCCTGGGCCGAGCACAAGGGCGCTGCTGTTCCCCTCGCGAAACCTGCCCTCTCAGCAGAGCAGCTCCCCTTGCCCGCAGCCCAAATGTCAGCTCCGCTACGGCCTCCTGAAAACACGGACTTCTGAGCAACAGGAGGCTGCTATAAAATAAATAAATAAATGGAAAAATTCTCGAAACTCTTCCCCGCTCCCGGTCGATCCCGGGTGCCCCGGCCCGGCCGGCAGCGACTTTCCGGCCGCCGCGGCACGGTGCGGGGAGGGCACCGGCCCGGGCTCGGCACCCGCACGGCGAGTGTTTACATTTAAAATGCATACATCTCCGAGCCCGGATCCTAAGGGAAGAGGGGAAAAAACTCCGCCCCCCATCGCTCCCAGCTCTCTCAGAAAAAGACGGTAAAAACGAAGGGGGAAAGATCTGACCACTCGGCTTCCTTTTTTTTTTTTTTTTTGTTTATTATTTATTTTTTTCTCCTTTCTTTTTTCCCCCTCTCTTTCCCCTCAAAAAAAATAAAAAATAAAGTAAAAGGAAATAAAGCCAACACAGAAGGAAGCAAACAAAACAGCGACCCAAGTCCCGCGGGAGGCGGCCGCGGCGGGAGCGCTCCGCGTTGTCAGCGCCCGCGGAGCCGCAAGGACGGGACGAGATGGGACGGGACGGGCGCGGGGGGGGGGGAGGGAAGGCAGACACGGGCGGGAAGGCGCGCGTGGGAACAGGCACTCACGTAGCGCTTCAACTTCTTCTCCGGCGGCGACTTTCGGAGCCAGCCCGAGCAGACCACCTCGCCGCCGCTCATGGCTGCGCCGCCGGCGCGCTGCCCTCGTCGCCCCGCTGCTCTCGGTCGTGCCGCTCCCCCGCGGCAGCGGCAGCGGCGGCAGCGCGGCGCTCGCTCCGGCCTCCCGCGCTGCGGGGCGAGGCGGGCACGGCAGGGGCGGGCGAGGAGCAGCGCGTGTCTCGCCTCTCACGCACAAACAAACAGGCGCCGCGGAGGCCGAGCGCAAGAAGGAGCGCGGCCGGGCGGGGAGCCTGCCCCCTGCCTTCCTCCCGCCTCCTTCTCGCCGCCCTTCACGCCAGCAGCGGGAGAGACGACGAGGAGCGGTGGCCGCCGCCCCGCCGCCAACTTCGGCTCCGGCGTCCCGGGGCAGGATCCAGCCGCCGCCCCGCGCCGCTGGCGCCGCCTCCGCGACCGTCCCGACGGCGGGGCGGGAGCGGGGTGGGCTTCCCCTCCTCTCGCCGGGGGCAACGGCGGGGTCGGGATCCAGAGCCTCTCCCCCTGTTTCCCTGCCCAGTTTTCCTTCACAGCGGCGGCGCCTCCCCGCCCCRGCGGGCGGCCTCGCGCGTCGCGAGCGAGCGGAGGAGCCGCCGCGGCTCGTGCTGAAACTCCGCCAGAGCCTTTTCAAACAACAAGGGCCGGGAGGGGGGAAGGGAGGCAGGGAAGGGGACGGCGCTTCCGACGGGCATCCTGGGAGCTGTAGTCCGCGGCCGGGAGCGGCTGCCGGCGGGACGCGGGGACTGCGGCCGTTGGGGAGCCGTTAGGGAGCCGTTACGGGGTCGTTGGGGAGCCGTTAGGGGGCCGTTGGGGGCGCGCGCGCGGGGCTTCCGTTGGGCGGCGAGGAAGGAGAAAGGAGTTTTCTACTTTTTCCCCTCCTTTTCTTTCTCCGTSCCCCAAAAGCAGACTTCTCCGGCCATGCGGGGGTGAGGGGGGTAGGCTAGGGGCGACCGCCGAGGAGGGCGCGGACGCTGCCCTCGTCTCTGCAGGACAGGTCTGTGAAGCTTAACGGCGATTCGAGCGACAACAGTTGAAACCACGACTGAAACGTTAATTCTTTGAAATTGTTCGTTAGGGAGAAAGCAAAAATATAAAAACGGCATTAAAAACAACTCGGCGAAAGTCAGTCCCTTTTAAGTAGACTGAAAGTGCCCTGGCCAGGAGAAAAAAAAAAAAAAAAAGATAAACTTGGGAAAGTTGAATGCCAAGTTCATTTCTTCCCAGAGCGGCTCTGGGACGTCATGCTGCTGCTGGTGGGCAGGTACGAGGAGGCTCCCGTGTTTCCCGGGCGCTATCCCAGGGCCCGGCTTGCTGGTGGAAACGCCGCGGGCGGGAAGGCGCCTCCAGGGGGCGAGTCGGAGGCCGGAGCCGCGCCAGGCGCTCCCGGCTCAGGCGGCGGCGTCGCACAAAATTTTGCCCTTTTTTTTCTTTTTTCTTTTTTTTTTTTTTTCTTTTCAAATGACTTCTCTGCAGGGTTCTGGCAATGGGACGTGGTGTTTGGTTAACAGCGGTGCGCGTCTGCGCTTCCGCTGCGGGGAAAGAGTCCCCCTAGCGAGCCCTGGCTGAAGGCAGGGCCGCGGTGGCCGCGCTTCGCCTGCGCGGTTCACGCAACGCGTTACAAAACAACCTGTGCGGCGTTGATCCGGATCGCCGCTGGAGTAGCGGGACAATGACAGGCTAAAGCCCTTGAAAGCAGTGCATCGATTTCGCTGTAAAACTTYACACATAGTTACTTTTACAAATGCTGGAAGGTTTATGAGAGATAAAGCACTATAAAATGTTAAAGGAAGAATCAACAAAGATTTTGCCAGAAACATTTAGAAAAAAAATTCAATGAATTTTGGGCTTTACCAATGTTAAAAGTACACAAATTCTAGCATCCAATCTATCCTCTTATCTTTTGAGAAGTCATGATTTCATCTATTATAGTAAAGCTATTGGAAAAGTAAATGAGGTGATAGAGGTATCAGCGTAGATAGATGCATACAATTAATAAGCACGAACTCCATTCATAGTAGGATGCTCAGACTTCAATATAGGCTTCAGTATAGCTCTTCTGTTTAAAACATTAATCTAGTATTCTAATATTTTGACATTATATTCATATTTAAAAATATGCTGGAACCTGTGCTGACCCACACTCCAGCATTAGTTTGTCCTGTAACTACAGTAACAATTTTCTTGAAAATAGCTATCTAGAGGTACACTTTGTGTGTGGGATTCGTGCCTGCCATGTAGTGCTAAATCTTAGGGTTTAGAAAAATGAGTGGATGTAAAGAATACTGCTAAATAATGAGAATGTAATAAAAACCTCCTTTTAGAACATTTAAAACATTATTCTGATGTACAATAACAGGTTCAAACACTGCCTTAAAATGCTTCATTGCACTGTTGAATTTAAGAAAACATAATATAGTGAAAAATCACTTGAAAATTACTTTTTAGGTACATAGTCTTTTTAAAGACGTTGTCTAAGGAACTGCTGCCTTGCTGATCATGGTGGTACCATTTCTCTTTCTACTCTCCAGTCATTATTTGAACTACCCAGTCAGTGTTCCTACCCATTCAGTTTACATTTTCACAGGCACTTTGACCAGTAATCCTAGGAAAGGCATGTTTCTAGCTGTATTTTTCTTTTAAAGTAAGTTAACAGCTAGCAAAACCAGGAATATTAATACAGTGAGTTTCCAAGCATAACCAGCAAAGTTGCCCAGCTCATAATTGAGGCATCCTGTATTAGGGCAAACCAAAACAATTAAGAACACTAATGAAATGCATAATATTTAGGTTTGACTTTTAACATCTGCATTATTTGCTGTACAGTGCAGTTAGTGAGCACAAACTAAAGTGAAGTAAGGTAGGACATAATTCCCTTAAATTAGGATTGAAAATTGCAAAAAATAATCTGTCAAGCTTAAATGTTTGTTAGTTTTCTTACTGTATTTTCCCCTTGAAACTTTAAGCAACACAAGTATGGACCATTTTGAAATTCTCCCGAAACAGCGCTCGTGCTTGGAAGTACAGACTCACGAAGGTCACCGAGTGTTCTGGCAAGCCCGCCGTGGAGCTGCTGGGTCACGCTGCCTTTGGGCTTCACGGATTACTGTAAGTGCACCCAAGGGCACGACCACCSTCTCCGCTCACTGCGGCCCTGCGGGTCCTTGCTGTGCTTGTGTGCTGGAGTCAGAAGGCTCAGAGAGTAAAGATCCTCTGAGCTCAACTAATTGATATTTGGAGAACTTCTGCATTTCTGTACAAGAACGATCTTGAGGAAGAGAGAATTTTTTTTTTGCACTCACAATGTATCAATGATGTCCCAAAAGCCTGATGAAGTTTCACTGGAGATGCAAAGAAAATCTTGCTCTTTTGTTTTGCAGATAGTCAGGATTTCTGAGGAGCTRCCCTCCTATATTTCAGGTGAGGTTCCTTTGCTTTGGACTCCCTGTTTTTGTGATATCAGTAAGAAAACAATCAACTGCAATCAGCTAATCAGCTCTTTCGCAGTTGTTTGGGTTACTGAGAGTTTTTTCTTTCTTTCATTTTTAGAAATAAGTTTACAATTGGTAGCTGTATGTAGCCAAGAAAAGGATATGCCCAGCAAAGCAGCTAGAGAACTGTGCCGAGATGGAATCCTTACTGACTATAATGCCAGAATAATTTCAGGCCTAGCCACTGCATGGTTGCGTGTGTTACTATTTCYGAACCCCGTGTAGCTGTTGTCCAAAGCAGTATCTATTTTGTCATCGGATACTGTGGTGAAGAATGTAGTACAAAACTCTGGCTAAAATGCACATTAACTGGCCAGGCGACACTGTGCTCTGGTACGTGACTACGACTCACAGTCATGGTGCTTTTGCCACCTTCCAGCTAATTAACTGTGTTGTTTTTGGACTTGAGGCTCCTCTGACATTTTTTCATCTCAATTATTACCTTGCTTATATAAGCATGTCAAAGAGGCCTTGATTCCTCCACTGACTTTGTGTTCTTTTGTGAATGCATTTGAAAGTGTTTTAATTGGGTTCTCCAAATTTTTGGAGTGGAATATTTATATATTTTACCACTTAAAGTAGGTCGTGTGTAAATGCATTGCCTCTGGTTTGTCTGCCAAGGCCTCTTGACAAAGGAAGCAGGAGCTGATAGAGGAGATTAAATTCATATGGATTTGTTTTTAGAAATATGAATGATACTGATTTCTCATGCAAATAGCTTAGAAATGGTGGAACTGTATAATAAGACCACAGCTCTTGACTTAGTATTGTGCCTTATAATATGAAAAACTATGCATTCATCTATAGTTTCACACTGTAGCTACATTCTGCTGTAGCTATTGATAGTGATTCTTAATCTCAGTTACACCTTCTGTTATATTTTGAAATGAAATTTGTTCTTAAATATGACAAGGACTGTAGTAAAAAATCATAGTTTGCATTTCAAACAATAACCCCCTAAAATCATATTTTGTATTTCAAACTATATCCCCAAGTATGTAYAGATATCTACACAACAATGATTCAGCACAAAAAAAAAAAAGAAGATTATTTTAAGCTTTAAAAAAACAATATGGACATGTGTTTTCATCTCAGATATTTCCCCTTTGAGCTTAGAAATCTTTCCAGATAAATATAATGCACAGAGGTTTTTTGGGTGAGTTTGTGGATGACTTTATCTACTATTATTTTCAGATTCTGTTTTTTTAGATAGTTTGGCAAAGTGATTGAGGAAAGACTAATACACAATGGGCTTTTAAATGAGATAACTTCATGTCCTTTTTGTGGTTTTAAAAATTTTGGAAAAGAGATCTAATGAATTTACAAAATGGATAAAAAGATGTGAGATATATAATCTAATACTTGCCCCTGAAGCAATGTCAGTCWTGCCCAAACAGCACAAACAGGAGAGAACGCCTTTCTGTAGCTGTTTATGAAAACTTTAGTACTTTGTCTTCAGACTTATAGATGCTAAATCTAAGGAGATTTAGATGTGTTTCATTAAGGTTATTATTTTAGAAATCACAATATCAAAGATCTATAAAGCATTCCAAAGTCCGCTAAATTGGAAGAGTAAAAGTTTTGGCCTCCCAAAGAGAACTTCTCTCTCTGACTTTCCAGACAGAGGAATGTGGACTTTTCCTTTACAGTATTTTCATCATTTCATTTCATTTCATTTCATTTCATTTCATTTCATTTCATTTCATTTCAAGAATTTTCACACTGGACTCAGTCTTCTTTCAAAGAATATTTTTTCTCTCATAGGTTTGAACATTTTCAGGCTCAGTCCAATCTCTTCTGGCAATAATTATTTTGTCATGAAAGGACAATAGTGGAGCAAAGCAGATATTGTCAGCTAAGTGAATAAAAGTATCATTTTGCCTGAGTTTATATTTTCTGATTAAAAAAAAAAAAAGGAAGAGAGAAGATATCTATAAATTAGAGGTGGATAGAATATATAACATTCCACTGTGGTTCAAACTGAGAATTTACATTTCCTAAAAATCTCGCAACAGTGGGATTCCCTCCTAACAGTGGCCATTTGCTTACCTGCCAGTGTTTCCTTGACAGAATACACACAGAAAATACCAGTTCACTAATTAGGYTTTTACCTCATCCACAGAGTCTAGGCTATCCATCATGGCAAGAAATAAAACTTCAGCTTACTTGCTTAGCCATACAACTCCAGTATTAAACACTGACAGTAAGTGAATAGTCACAATGAACGTTCACTAGCAAGCTRCAATTTGCACAAAATATGGATTAAACCGTTCACAGGAAGCTTAGGACCAGTTGAAATACTTGCCTTTGACCCTAAAATAAATCTTTTCCATTTATTGATTCATCTGTCTCTACTGGAGAGTATCTATTTTAAAAGATTTAATTTAACCATTACTTCTGGGGTAGAAAAGTTGTGCTTCTCTGCAAGCTGTTCATATTCTCCGCAAGCTTTCGCATACAGTTATTTGTGGTTGTTAAGATCTATGTCCTTAGTAAAGGATTTACTATTTCAGGAACTGATTTTTTTTATAGATTTATTTTATGGTATAGCTATTAGGGCATAATTTTGATCTGGTTGTTTCATTTGCTGAGTGCTGAAATCTATTCCAGAACAATAACTGCTGCAGACAGTCAGTCACAGACATTCCTGTCATTCATGATCTATTACACAAATCCTGCAGGAAAAAGGCTGAGATTCATACCGTGGCCAGTGCTCCAGGTCTCAGTTAACATTAAGGTGTTATGTCAAGTTCACTGAATGTTTCAAAAAGTGTTCCAGTATTTTATTTCCCGAGAAAATACAATTTTTGCAATTTGATTTTTAAAAACGCAATAAAAATGTATTTTGTTAGGCAGTGAATAGTGTTTTTTTAAAGGGTATAGGCACCAACTAGCATTCTCTAGTTTTAAAATAATTTTAATGTTAACTTCTTCTAATGCTTCCACTTCCCAATGTTTTTAATTGCTTGAAACATTTTTCTGAATATTCCTGCTCTTCTAGATGCTGGATGCATTGGCAGCATTTCCTTGGAATGTGGAAGAAATCAGTGTTCCAAACAAAATTCTCAACAAAAATAGAAAGGATACAAACAGAAATATGTGGTAGCCTGTGGTTAACTCACTTCCTCAGAGTGTGGGAACACTGAGCTACGAACCCTGCTTTATCTGACACCGAGGAGAACTTGAATCTGTCTCTGCTTTCCAGGTGAGTACCCTAACTAGTCACTATTTTTTTTCTTTTTTCTTTTTTCTTTTTTTTTTTTTTACGCTTTCTTATTGCCTTACTGTGTTCAGAAGTTTTATTTTAGAATGAAGAAATAAATTTAATATGAATTAGTATTTTCTGTGGAAAAAATGTGTCTTGGAGAACTGCCTGGTGAGCTGCATTTTAGTGATGAGGTCCCACCAGTGCAGTACAGGGAAGTGGTGTGCTGCTGTGATCACATTCAAGGGATGCAAACCAGCAACTCGAAACTTGCCTCTAGATAATTAAGTGTTTTTAACCAGACTCACGGCAAGCAAAACACTTCCTGTGCCAGGTTTTACACTGCTGCTTTAGCTGACCAGCAAATAAAAGCACATAATGTGTCCAGAAATCAAAGTACTTTGTTTTAAATACAACATATTTTCTCCAGCATGCTATCATTGAACATTTTAGGAAATTGCCATCTTGGGAAAGAAAGAAATAGCTCTTTCTGACCCGTTAGCATTGGTTATAAAGGAGAATGGTTCGCTCGCAGCCTCATATGCAGTATGTAGTATGGCACACTACATAGTGCATAACTTCACGATCAACAGGCAGTCTATTTATTTGTCTTTTATAGTTCTATTTTTGTGGGTTTTTTTTCTCTCTGTCAGAGAATCTGAAGAGAGAATCTCATCAAGAGAATCGAGAGATTCAGAGAATCTGAAGAGACAATCTCATAATTTTATTATGCTTGCTGTTTCTTAATATTCCTGTCATACTAATTTCCAAAGGTGAATTTTCTGTATGGAGACATAAAAGTTTTACAGCAGTGTAGGCAAACTTGAATTTTGCCTTCCTCTAGTTAAGGGCAAGAATAATTGCCCTGTTTTCATCCTCAGGAGTAGCAACCTTGACCATAGCAGTAAAGGTAGAATGAGATGACAGAATACTGTTGGGGGTTTGGAAGGCTTCAGTGAGACATTTCAGAAAATTGGGAAACATTAAAGCAGATTCATAGCTGTCTATCTGCTTTGGATAGGACTATGTCCAATCTCGCTGAGGGGCYGTGCAGAGGTAGCAGTGCATGCAGTGTTGGAGACAGCACATGACAGGTTGCGCCTGACCCTACTGAGAGGCCCCACTTTGACAAGGGTGTGAAATGAATGTGGCACCTAAAATCACTCCTCTGGAGAGGGAGAGAGAGGTTCCAGACTCTGCTGCAGCCACAGAGGAGTGTCATGAGGTGTGAGAGAAAAGCAGGACCATGGAGGGACCCAGCAGGTCTAGCCATGAACTGAAATTAGAAGTAGAGTTGAAGCCAAGCATGGAAACTTGGAGGCTGGTGACTCATCTATTGCCATCCTGTTTTTCCAAGGAAATACTTGTGCCTGTAGCCAGGTTTATCTCTGTAAGTTGTTTTGCCTCTCACAATTTACCCTGTTGTTAAATACCAAGTGTGAGCCTTTCTCTGAGGATAACTTTATTGTTTATAATGTATGTAATACCAGTCATATAGTGGGAAGATCTGAGTTTGCAACACTGTTTTGGTGCTAGTGCTTGGCCTTSCACATGCAGCAAAGTAGAAATAATAAAGTGTTGTCATCAAAAAGGCAGCATGTCAGAGAGTTCTTCCCGCATAATGATGCTGGTACTGAGAGAGTAACATAAGAACCACAGGAGAATCCTGCAAGCTTTCAGAGAGCTGCAGACTTGGAGAGACTCCTTTGTTTTCTGGGTGGGGAGGTGAGCGGACAGCTTTTGCTCCACAGTACCAAGACTCTTCCGGGAAGCAAGCTGCTTTAATGTGCCTTTCCCAGTATTCCCAGCATTCTTTCTCTGTGCACAGTGCTTTGTGGGAGCCAACTGGGTTATTTTCTCTCTTCCCGGGATAGTTATTTGTGAATTTGCTGTACCAAAAAAATGGATATTTAATCCAATTTGAAATATGTCTAGCACATCTAATTAAGCAAACCCAGAGATAGTGATAATTATAATATGTTAGAGCCTGATTTGTTACATTGTTTTGCAGATTTGAATGTTAGGTCCCAGATAGACCTTTACCACATGTTAAAATTGATCTGAAATCCCCTCACATGATAAGGTGAGGAGAAATATCATTACTTCAGCTGTATTTTATGACCTCGATCACTTTTATGTTTGTTATTGCTGACACATCTCCATCTCCATGGAGAAACCAAGTTCTTTATAGCAAAAATGCAAAATGACCCTCCCTTCCCACACTTTATTTAATAAATTTTTCCCTTGCAAGAACACAGATAGTATGCTTTAGTGTAACACAGTATCTTGGTCCAACATAACCCATGGTACTTTCCCCTTTGAAAATGCTGTAATTTTCACTCTAACATTTTCTGACTGAAATTTGAAAGCAACTATGCAACTTGTATATAGTTATGTAGTTCATATTTTCTTCTGAATATTTAGTTACAGACTCCCAGAAAACTTGTTTGTGAAACATGTACTGTTCCTGACTAGTAATGTCAGAGTTATTGAGTTGTTGCAATGGCTTATTTCCATTAGTTGCAACATACTGTAATTTTAGTAAGAACATAGTGACTTGAATAGCTAATAAGGACAGTCACAAAATATGAGTGAAAATAACCAGCTCAGGTTCAGAAGTAGTGATATTAATGGGCAATAGTAATTTTATTCTTACTGTATGCCATAGCAATCTAAATAAACAATTCACAAAACCACATTGCTGGCAAGTAAGGAAGATGCATCTACTGTTAAGCTGGGGTGTAACATCATTAGTAAAGCCAAGACAAATAAGAAACAATATTTTAATAAGGGAGTAAATAGAAATATAGACCAATGGAGAGTGTAGTGTGTCATCTGTGTTTTCTATCGTAGTGTGTAAGTTCTTCGGAGCAGAGATTCTCCCTCCTGAATTCGGATCTAACTCCAAGACTTACTGACTCGATTGACTTTTCCAGATCTCATCAAAGATTCCCTGCAATGCGTAGTGCTTCTTCACACTTCTCTGGATGAGTAGACACCTACCAGGATAAGTTGGATGGCTTTTGGGGGTAAAAAGCATTTCTTGCAGCACTAGGGCACTGCAAATGTACGTAATAAACAGCATACATACAGGCTCACAGCTGGTAACACGTGCCAGCTCGCGATTTGTTTGCATATGCAACTGAGAGAGACGTGCTTGCATGTCTGCCTATTTATTTACACAGCAGTAATTAGGCATTTTACTAGGCTGTGTGAAGAAAGTGTGTGACATGTCCTCCAAGATATTTAAAAACAAAAGTGTAGATTTAGATAAGAGACCATGAAATGGTGCAAAGCYAATATTTGGTCTAAACAAGCTGTAACTCAGCATTTTAAAAAATAGAATTTCCTAAGTTTCTCTGAGGGAAAGCAGCAAAATGTGAAATATGCTGCCTTTGCTTTTTTTTTTCTAGTCAAAATGCCAAGGCAGCACCAGAGATAGGGAAGTGAAAGTGCTTGAGGTGGATAGATTACACATTAAAAATGTTAAAGAATGCAGTCAAAGTATCTCAAATTACAGTGGTCTATTTAGATTTCTAGGTGCTATGCGGTCTCCTGAGCTCTATGTTGGGTATTTTAGGGAAAATTTCTGTCAGTGACACAGGGCATGGGCTAGTGCTTTTTATGGGGATGTATTTCATCCCAATTGCATAACTGTGAGCAGCTGCAATCCGCAATACATGTAGAATATGGCAGTTGTTAAACAGACATTTCCCAGTTGCTGCAATGTAGCTGGCATTTAAAAGGTAGAAAAAACAGTAACCAGGCATCAAGTAACCGTGTTCAGTCACTAAATGTATTTTTTCTGTGTGAGATGAAAACGTTTCCACTTCAAGGCAGCATCTGCACGCTGACAGGAACTCAGTTTAAACATGAGATGCCATTGGTAGGAGCCCAGGGAAACAAATGCAGCCTCGCACCAACTTGTGATCTAACTTTTTGGAATTTGTGACCTTTAGCTCCAGAAACATGGACGTGGTAAGATAAGAAGAGCAGCTCTACTAGCTTACCCATGGATAGCGAACTGATAAACGCCTGAGTAGTCTGACATTCCGTCCTGCGGGATGCAGGCCCACACATGGCCTAATTACAGTGCAGCTTCTAACAACTATGATTTTCACACAGCAGCAAAAGCAGCCTTACCCATCAGGGGAGCCCGTATGTCATGGGAATCAGCAAAACAACTTTCGCAAAACGATATAAGTTAGAATGTCAGCAACTTTCTGAGTGATCAAGTAAGGAGAATGTCACTTTGATTTATAGCTCGTCACGGTTGTAGGGAGCACTGCCAGGGTACGTGTGTGAGTATATCAATAACGTTACCGTAACTTTCTAATGCATTACAGAAGGAGCTCCACCCTCCAGAATCTCTTGGGCTTAAAAGCATTCTCAGTATCCACAGATATAATGAGCTTGTAAGACTGAAATAATCAATACTTTCTGTTTTTCTTCTACACTGAAACAATTAATATAAGTTTGCAAAGTCTTTGTGGGCGTATCATGACAGGCATCAAGAGCTGCTGATGAGGCAGTGCAACTTGTGGGAGGGGAGGAGCAYGTCCCTGTGATGAAGTTTCCTCAGCAGCAGTTAGTACCCCCATACCACAGATAAATCAAAACGGTAAGGATCCATGAGGCCAAGTGATACTGAAATGATCAAGTGCTTGTCACTGCTGCCACTTGCTCTAGCTCACAGAAGGGTTGAGGGGCCAACAATTTTCCTTTTTCTGTGGTCTGCTATGAGTCTGCTTGTTCATTAGAACGTGCAGTAGTGCAGTGCAGAGTGATGCACTGTGTATGCCTGGGGTGAAGCAGACACATAAATGAAGCAGGCACATAAATGAAGCAGGCACATTGGGAAACCAGGGTGTTGGCACACACCAGAAATGCACCTGCCTTGAATGTAGATATAGCTACCAAGAGATGTATCTATGAAATGGACAGATTTCCCGGTGCTAAGATGGAACTGCTCTCTTTTTTTTTTTTTTCCTTCTCGTTCAAGTCAGTATCTCTTTTTATGTGAAAGTGATCAGGATTAGGCTTTTCATAATTCACTTAAAGTAGCAAAAATTCAACCTAATATAGTTTTTCCAATGATAATGACTTCACAATATTAGTGATTAAGTATCTCTATACCGTTTTGGAAACCTGCCACCATTAGGAGATCTGTTTTTTTTCAGACAAAAGACCGTATGCTAGAAAATGAAAGGTCAAAGGCAGTTATTTTGTCTAAAAGGTCATGAGTATGTCTTTTGACAAGCACTGTGGGAATTTCTGACATGGACCCTTAAATTGAATGAACATCTAGCTTGAATAGCCTTCTCATTGTATGTTTCTAGTGTAAATTTGTATTCTCCGTTTTTCATTTTAGGCCAGTTTTGGAAATAAAAAATAGTGCTGCCTTGTTTCCTCTTGAAATGTACTAGGCAGTGTTTCATGGCTTCCCAGTTGTTCTTTGCATTGTAAGGGTATATTTACTTTGAGGGTGAGGGACTTTTTTTAGGCCCCTCTAACAAAAAACTGACTTCCTGATGGAAGGTGGAAGATAGTGAGAGTGTGTCCTAAATTTTCTATCTTAAAACCTTACTAGCAGCCACATATTCAGGGATTTCATTAAATCTCTATGATTTAAAGAAGCAACAAGTCCTTCCAAAACCTTACTAACATTTTTCTACTGCTTGTGTTTTCCACTTTTCTTGTTTCAAAAATTTCACAGTAGTAAGCCTTGTGGGTCCAAGCCTTTTTAGGCTTGTTCMCATAAATTTACTGAAATACAGTGGACCGTCCCTCCACTTAACCTGAGGAAAAGGATAAGATCACTCTACCACCTACCTGCAAGCATGTGTACCATCTGCATCTGTTTCACATCATAGTGCATTGCCTTCACCAAGACCTATGGATTTGCGCCTGTGTCTGTGGTTGGAAAAGCTGTCAGCTTCTGCTGAAGCTTCATCTCTAAACTTGTTGAGCCCTGACCTTGTCTCCGGGCATTGCATAGTACTACAGACCCATTTCTCATGAAATTTTCACTTACAAAGCTCAAAATTCTTATACGCAGGTGTGGGTAAGGATTATTTATCCTTATTTTACAGGTAGAGCAGCTGATTTCCAGGCAGTATTTGTTCTGAGTTGTTTTGCACTTTATGAAACTGATGAAGGCTGAGGAGCTTTCACAGTGCCTTCAAGGTAGTGTTTAAGAAGTTGGGTACTGTAGGTGCTTCTGGATGCAAAGACTGACTTGAAACAGTGCGTTTATGTTSCAAAGCAAATCTCAGCTGAAATTTTAATATCTTTCAGTCAAACAATCTGAGATTATAGAATCATTATAGTTGGAAAATGGATTGTCTAGTCCAACCGTAAACCCTTCAACAGCACAACTGCTAAACCGTAATGCAGAATGATTCTAAAACTCTTAGCCACCATTTTTTCAGTTTCCCCRCTTCCCTCATGAGCAATTTGGATCAAAATGCTTTGCTCTAAGAAGTCATGCGGAAAAGCTGATGTTGAGTGACCTGGGCATTAGACAAAACCTAGAGCAGTAGCTTACAACAAAGCATCACATGTGACAGCTCTGTGGGGTTTTTGAGCAATATTTCTTGATAGAGGGGGGAAGAGACAGTACAGATTCTGCCATAGAAACAGTTGAAAAGGAACAAACTGCTTTGTCGTTTGGTCTCTCTTCCTCCTTCTCACGTAGATAGGTGGAATATAAGGGAATGCAACTGAAAGTAAATATGAAGTCATCATCCAGCAAATAAATTTCAGCCTTTATTTCTATCTAGAAGTTTGATAGTCTGCAGCTTTTAATAAATTGTGTTCCATCTCAGTGACAGTTTTTCTAAGACTATTAAACCCTAACCAGATGTACTTAGTAACAAAAATAATAATAATAATGACAATAAATAAAAATTCATTCACACCTACTCCTGTCATATTATATAAAGCAAGCCAAAGCTTTACAGGGCGGAGCAAAATCCAGGAAAGAATAAAAAGCAGATGGGAATGTAGTTAATGGAGAGAAATAATATTTTTGATATGAGGAGCAGCCTCAATAAAATCTTAATCAAATGCATCTGTACTTTCAATAGAAATCAAAATTACAGTGGAAATTGTTTGGCAACTTCTTTATACAAAGCCACATTTACCCTAGATAATTCTGAAAGGTTAAGTATTCTAACCATTGAAAGTCCTTTGCAGTTGCTTCTATGCTTGTAATTTTACTGCTTGTAAGAAATGTTTGTAATAAGTTACTTGATAGTTTTGATTTACTTTAAGGAAAGACTACATTATGCCATAGGCTTTTGAGGAGGTCTGAATTCACATGCATAGGGAAGGAATAACTTTCTAGGACAAGATGACTTCCTTTCCCTGCACATGCAAATCTGGCCAGCTCCAATAATTTATCATGGAGCCAAAAACCAGTGTTTGTTGCCTAATCTCCTACTTGCTGTGGTTTTACATAGCTCATGCTTTCRGAGACATGCGAACAGGAGAATATTTGAGATCCCCATCTTCTGTTTTCCGTAAGAGGGCCTGGGATTTCCTGGTTGTAGAGGAAGACTTGTGGATCCTTATGGATCCACCATTTATCATTCAGTCAATCTCATGATTCACTTCAAGTTGGCAAAACAATTTTCCTTGCTTCCCTTTTTCTTTTTTCCAACTTAAAAGGCAAGAGAAAGAAGGAAGGCGCAGACTGTTTTTTTTCTTCTGTGTGTGCTGTGAAAGGGGAAGGACCAGCTACTTAGACTCCTTCCTCCTCATTACCTTGACACACATAAGGGCTAGGTTCAGTTTCACTCATAAGGCAGAATGATCATAGTAACAATTTACTGGAAAATGAAGTGAAATTTGATTGTTAAAGTTGACAGTATCTGCTTTTCAGAATTCTTTAAAAATCAACATTAATTCATACAACAGCCTGAACTCAAATCTCTTTCTTCCCCCCAAATTAATAGGAAATAATTTCCTGTCAGCTTCCCACCTTCCAGGCACAAGCACATTCCAATTCTGACTTATTTTTTTGGGGCCCCTTTTGCTGCTTGACTTAATATAATGACTGTGTTACATTTTTGTTTTWAAATCTAAGAGGAAAAAGGACAAAAGAGAAATCCAGGATGTAATTGAGCAAAAAATGACACGGAGGTAAAATCTTGTTTTCAAAAACATAGGGCCAAATATTAAGTCAGTAGAATTACTTTAGATTTACACTGCTGGGACAGGATTTTCATATGGTGTATTACTAAATTTGGAACAGAATTTTAGTAGTTCCGTTTCAGTTTGGCTCTCTCAAAAAATGAATTCTGGATATAATCCCAAAGAGACAAGAATTATTTCAAAGAATAATTTTATTTGCCTAGCATAGACTTTCACTTMGTTAAAAATACATCTTTTAAGTTAAAAATTCCCCTAAAAACAATGATTTAAGGAACAAAATGGTTTGTTAAACTCTGGGTATTTTTGATGAACTCTAGAACTTGGGTTGGGGGCAGTGTGTCATCCAGATCACTGCTGAGTTTTGCCATGACCACAAGAATAGGATCCTCAATGACAAGCAGAGAATAAGCTGCCCTCCTGGCTTCCTTTGCTTCTTCATGAGYGAGAGAGAAGATTCACAGGCAGCAATGATACACATATTTTTTTCTTTCTCTTTAGTCAAAGAGGACGTGGTTTTCAAAACACTTCATCTGTAGACCACACACACAGCTGAGGTTAACACTATTTATTGCGCCTTTGTCAGGACTTTTTGTCTGCTGCCAACCACTTGCTTGTTTCGTAATTAAATAGGATTCTTTTCCAGTAGCTGTCTCCTTTGGTCTCAGAATAAACCCCTTCCCTCAAAGAGAAAGAACAGCCGTGTGTAGCTGTCCCCTTGCTAAAAGGGCAGAGTAAGCATTTCACAATAGAGTGTTCCTGCCCTCAGCCTCTTCCAGAAGAGRCGAAACAAACCAAAAAAATAAGCATGATTTTCCTCTCACTTTGAGGCTGAAGGGTGGCTATGTCATAATTAGGTCAAACTGATTTCTCTAGTGTCATTTCAAAAACACTCGTCCATTCAAATATTAAAGAAAAATTTTAAACTTTTAAAAAATATCAATTCCTTCTCAAATGAAGATGTATCTGTGAGTTATAAGAAACACTTGCTAGAAAAGTCTTTCTGCTCTCTGATCTCTTCCAAGGAATGAACATCAATATGAGACTGTTATCTAAAACAAAAAATTCTGCCCTATTGCATGTTTTATTTAATCTTCCCTCTCTACTGTTTACCCACTTGATCAGCTGCTGCCCTCTGCCTCTGCGCTCTGTTTTGGCTGTGCCTCTTCATCTGCTTMGAGAATTCTGCTTGCTGTTAGGCCGAGTGCAGAGCACTGATGCTTCGTCTGGCTGCCAGAGAGGGCTGGCTCTTCTGAAACGCACCCAGCACAGCTGGGATTGAGGGGAGAATCTTATTTCAGAGCAATGYGGTGTAGCACTAAAGTCAACTTATTTTTCTCTGTGCTCTAATCCTTCTGCCTAGAAAGACTGCTAATAAATGGTAGAAGGTCTAATCAGATCAAGGTCCAATTTCTTCTTGGAACAAATGGTAAATGAAAGTTAAATCTTCCCCTATACACTCATTTAGGAATGCAGGAAATATTTTAATTTCCACCRTCTAGGATTTGTACCCATTGGGTTCTTGGTGGACAAGAAGCTGAATATGGGCCAGCAAAGCACCCTCAAGGCAAAGAAGGCCAACGGTGTCCTGGGCTGCATTAGGCAGAGCACTGCTAGTTTGTCAAGAGAGGGGATCCTTCCCTCGTACTCAGCAGTGTCTACTGGAGGGCTGTGTCCAGTTCTGGGTTCCTCAGTATGAGAAAGACATTTACCTATTGGAGCAAGTTCAGTGAAGGGTCACAGAAACGATTACGGTGCTGGAGCATCTGAGTACAAGACACAGGTACAGGAGCAGACTGAGAGAACGGGCTCTGTTTGGACTGGGAAAAAAAAATCTCCCCAGAGAATTTATTAGTGCTTATGTATTTGTCTGATGGGAGGATGTTAAATAGACAGAGTCAGACTCTTCTCAGTGTGCCTAGTGACAGGACACAGGAAATTCTGTCTGAACCTAAGAAAACACTTCTTTAAGTTGAGCACTGAAACAGGCTGCCTAGAGAGGTTGTGGAGACTGCATCCTTGAAGCTGCCCAAAACCTGACTTGACATCTGTTAATGGATGTTTTTACCTTATGCTGTTTTCCCTTTTGTAGGAGCTAGAATCTAATGTTTTCCTGCAAGCAGGAAAACACATTTCTTGGTGTGAATGTAGATTCTTAAAAGATTTCTATTATCTTTATGCATCTAAATTTCAGTCAGAGATTGGTAGTTTTTAATTCCTCGTCCTCTCTAATGGACTTTTAATACAAGAACTTTGGAACTGCAACTTCGTATTTCAGCACCTCTTCTCTACATTTTAAGCTATCCTTTTCATGAAAAAAAAAAAAAAAAGCCCTTGTTTTGGATAAAGAAGCTAGGGATTTCACTGAGTGTGAATAGTGTGGCATTGCTATTACACAGTATGTCTTTATTTCACTGCTAATCTTCTTACATAATGGACTATGAGACTCCCATGCTTTTTTTTTAGTTTCAAAACCCTTCATGTTTCTTCCACAAGACTAACAAAGCAATGTTAGACTCTTTTTAGCCAAGCTTGTCTAAATATGACTGGATAGAGCTAGACAAGAAATTGTACAGTGGTTTCATACGTTGTATAGCAGCTGTGCATAACAGTTAATTCTGAATGGGAAAAGAATTTGAAAAAGATAGGCATAAACCCCCTGGAAGCTTCCAGGTCCACTGAAAGTGCCGGGAATCACAGACTCTCTGTAACTCGCCATAATCCTCAGCACCTTCTACTGAAATACTCTGAAATGAACCAAAAATACAAACTTCTGATGACTTTGRGTAGTAGTCAACATTTCAGAAATGCATGATTCAATGTATGCAGCGTTCTAGGTGAGGTATTTGTTTAAATAGAAAACCTTAATATAATGCATATGTACTAAAGCTTATAAAGGCTTGTATTTGTATGTTCTGCATTGGTATTTGGCAGTGTTTATTTGTGACTATTTCCAGAAAGAATGAACAGACAAAAATGCTTTTGTACTGTTAAAAGCTCCCAAGAGAATGGTGGTATCAGCCTACTACCACCCTGAGAGAGTATGGGCATGCCTCATATAGCATGCAGCAGAAGAGAGCCTAAAAGAATCATTCCTTCTCTCCCCTGCTTGAGTAAATATTGCTGAAGGAAAGATAATGCACCCAGTGGCATCCTCAGACTGCTCTTTTTTCCCACCAGGACAGAAAAAAAGAGTAAGAAGCTCTCAAGAATAAAATAATTCATTGAACAATAAGACCTTTTCTCCACATGAGAAAAGGCATGAAAAATTTTACTGTTGAAGGTACAGAGCAAGGCTACTGACTGTGTTAAGACAGTGCTGAACCAGACACATGGGGAAGGAAAATACAGTGACATCTGCACCAACATCTGCAGTGTTCTGAGGTTGTACAAACAAATAATGAATTTAAGAGTATGCAATATGAAGGGTCTGTGTGAGGGAAGCTTATTTGGAGCTTGCTCAAAGAGTATCATAAGTTCCTTCARGACATATTAATTAAAATGTGGAAAAATATTAAAGCCTTGAGTGCAAAGGTTAGAAATATACATGCTGATAACAGTGATAGAAAATAATGTTTGCAAAATTAGAGAAAGGTGTGTGCAGTTGAATCCTGCAGCAGTATTTACCCAGTTGCTACCTTTTCATTCAGTATCTGAGTCAGCCAGACTACAAGCAGCATACAGAATTTGCAAGAAAGCACAGCAAAGACATAAATTAAGTATGTAATGATATAGAAACTCCAGAGATCAAATGTTCAACACATGGTTGACTTTGAGTCAACTTAAAAGTTAAGACCATATGACTACCATGCAAAATGAGCATGAGGCGTTGTCACAGGTGAAACACAGAGAACAACCTTGACAAACTTTGGAACACAGTAGAAGGTATCATGTTCAAAACTGCCAACACACACATGCCAGTATGCCAGTGTTGGACCATGCCCTGGTTAAATGAGAATGTGCTGGCAGACAACAGCAAGGAAACAAAAAGAGAATAGTTTGGGAACTAAAGAAAGTAGAAGAGTTTCAAAGAACAGAGAACACAGATACAAAGACAGAATCGACAAGAGAATAGGAAACACATTAAGGGAGAGGGCATAGATCTTCAGAGTCCTGAAGCCAGTGATTACACAGAAGCTACAGCCATCTGATTTCTTACACAGTAATCTGTCCATAACTGTCCATAACTGAACATCTGCCCATAAGGAATCTTTTCGTGAATATTTTAGAGATTTCTATAGGAGATTTGGAAATACCACAGAGATGCTGTTTTGCCTGTCTCAACAGAACTATTCGTATAGAACTATATAGGGGGTCAAAAAGGAAAGTACGGATCTGAAGGCCAGGTCCACATCCCTTGGAGGAGGAAGGAAGTATGGGGTGGCAGCACTGCTGTCCGCACGGCCTGATGCAGAATGCGAGAGTGCGCCCGCCTGGCCACGCGGCCTGCTTGTGGCTACGCGGTCCGCATCAAGTGCGCGGCCGGAGCCAGCCTGGTGCGCCAGCAGCTTGACAGGAGGAAGTGCTATATTCTGTCCTGGAAAGAAAACCTGGGCAAGCACCAGCTGGAGAGAACACACATAAAAGACTGTTGTCAAAAGGTGTTGGCCAACAAGATGCTGATCTCTTCTGTCCTCTATAGCTAGCTTTGTAGGTGTCTAGAAATTGGCTGGGTGAAAGGAATTGTTCTTTGTAAGAAGATACAACAGAAGAGCATAAGAGCTGTAATAAYTCTTTGATTTCCCTGACACTGCATGTAAATAATTCCTATTCAAGAGAGTGAACTGCATGCAGGATGCGGTGAGGTGAACGGCAGAACCCAGTCTGTCATCACCACGGATGATCAAGGAGGCTATGAAATCACAAAAGCTCACTATGCTGTTGGAAAGTGCAGGAAGTTCTTTTGATGAGAAGTTTTGCTAACAGCTTAGAAGTAAACTGTGCACAATACTGTGTGTGGAGAACACTGGCAGACACAATTTCAAAGCATGTGTCTCACTGAACTCATGGCAAGCCTTTACTATCAACAGCTGACCATAGTTTGTACAACAGCTGGTGATAGCTAGGGGGGTAAGTTATGAAATTAAGATTTATGTTTCCTCTAGGCCTTTCCAACATATACTCAGAATTTAATTTGGAACAAGCCATGGGAGAATTTGACAAAGTTGAGGAACCCAGTGTTTTATGACTTTCCTATCTTAACCTAAGTTTTACAATGGCGCAGTATTCTTCTGGTCAGTCACTGTTACAATGCAACAAATACTGAAGTAGATAAAAATAGGTATCAAGGAACCATCACAGAATGTATCAAAAATAAAGTTCAAGTGAATTATTCTAAATAAAAATAAAAGGCAAGTAACAAGTCACTATTAATAGCAGATTCAGCTAGTCTGGAATCAGATATAGCAAACCAAAGAGGACATTCCAAAGAAACTGGGAAAAGCTCAGAGCGGTGTGTTCAACTAGTTTTGCTACAAAAATTAGAATTAAGGRAAAAAAAAAGGCAACTCAAAACATGTTACCAAAAATATCTGTGCTTTTCCCACAGGACCTAGTGAGTGTGAACTGTGAGAAGTTAATGTCCCTGACAAGATGAAGATTGAATAAGCTGAAATGTGATGCTGGCAAATATCCTTCCAACATCCTTCTATGACTTCTGGATAGAAAAGTAGAAGTATGTTGTTGCTAGTAACACTGCTAGAAAAAGGCAGACTGTTTCCAGAAGTGAGCAGGTACAGACATATAATTGGATTATATCAAACGTAGCAATTGAGACAACTATGAAAAGCTTATCGAAGCAAGGTGCAAGGAGACAACCAGTATAGGAGTGAAAATAATCTACTTGATAAAGGTAATTTTTGGAAATCTTTTTTGCAGCTCACAAAGTAACCTGCTACAGAGAGAGCGAACAGAAAGTCTGAGTGTTGCAAAGGGAAAAATAATCCATTGTGAAAAATATATTTGAAAGTGAACATAAAGAATCCAGTGAATTTCCAAATACTGTAAATAATACAGTATTATCACAGTATTGTATCACCAGACTTATCTCAGGTTGGCCTGGGAGTAAGTATCATTCCATAAAGAGAAATGCATAGGCAGAAGGTCAGTCAAATTTACATCATATGTTAAGATGATGTTTGTATTTTTAGAAAGATTTTTTTTTAATCTTCTTTCCTTCAGAAGGCAATGAATCTAATAAAGTTTGCCTTAAAACATGTTAGGTAACCTATTTAATTAATCTGCTTATATGGGTGATTTTTTAGGATTTGAGAGACCACCTTATTAATACTTTGGATAATAGTTATACTAGTGTCAGATAACTACTGGCCATCTCCAAACRTTTATATTTGAGCAAGTGAACTGAGTATATGAAAGTATGTATGTGCTCAGTGGCTAAAAGGTCTTGGCAACCACAAAGTAAAGAGAAACCTACTGGCTCCAGGAATTGATGAGGCTAGCATTTTTGAACTACTTAGGGATCTTTTCCAGAGAATTAAATGGAACGCAGTGGAATGCTGCTTAAAATCCAGTGTTGCAATAACGCTCTATCTAGTTCGGGAAAACAGCTTACGCTTTGAGACATAGCTGAGAATATTTTATTAATTACTCATTTTAAATATTGTTAGGCATCCAGAATGAACAATGAAAGGAAAAAAAAAAAAAAACATTAGGCCAATGTATAGCTAACATTTTCTAGAGAAGTATCTGTAAAGACAAATAGGTTTTACCTAAAAACACATTAGAGAAAGTGCTGATACCTTTTAAAATATTTTTCTTTATGCCTTTAGGTAAATTTTTCATAGCTGGCATTGTTTCAGCACTACTGATTTATAATTCTTTTGTTGACAATGTACTTGGTACTGCACATGAAATTGGCTTGATGGTGATGTGCAGTTCTCTGAGTTCATCTCCTTCTGATGCAAACACGGTGGGGAACGGATCTGCCATACTGGCAGGAGATTGACCTCAGAGAGCTTCCAGCTTAAACCTTGTAAAACTGGCTTTGCCACTATGAAAAAAACTGAATTTACTGGAAGGCAAAAACCTAAATCAGATAAAAACTCGTGCTTGTGATTAACAAATCTTGATATTACTTCTGCGGTGCAGGAATATRATCATTGTATGAAGCACATCTGGAAGGTGCTTCAGTGCATTCAGGAGGAGATACTGGAATGTGAATGTGGGCTAGGTTGGGCCATAGTAAACATTAAGAATGTAAATCAAGCACATTGCAAATCTGTTATCACGTATTTTTTTCCAGAAACAGGATGAGAACATTTAAAAAATAAAGGCCAAACAAATCCTTAGGGTCTATTAATGCTCTTATGCCAAAGTTGAACTTGTCTCAAAGATCAAAGTGCATCACTTACAGTAAATGGTCCTTTATTTATGTATTCAGGTGTTGATCGGTATTTCACTTTTGATGAGGTGTYGATCAACAGTTTCTTGCTTTCCTAATTGACTCCTTTCTTGACTGCATATTACTAGAAGAAATTCCTCTTTAGAAATTCTTACTTTTTTTTCCAGTTGTAAAAAAGGCTGGGTGAGAGAAGTGGTGAACTTATTACCTGGTTAGTGGTGCTGGGGCACTATCTAGAAACTATTGAGAATCCAGAGTAGAATCTCATACGGTCTTAGGGTACTTCCAGATATAATGCCTAATTTTCACTAGTTGTCTCCATGATTCCTTTAGCATGCCATTTCTCTCTGGCCTCCTGCCAGAGGGTCCTCCTGCTGCCACTTAAGTTACTTACTTCAAGTTTAAAAATACGGAAATGCTTAGGAACAATTATTTTCAGATTTGTGAGCAGATATGTGAGGGCGGCCTTGATCACTGGGGCACTATGGAGATTCAAGCCACCAGGCATCCTCCTGAAGCAATAGCACCCAGTTCTTTGAACCAAGAGGTTGTGTACCCCAAAATTCTGCAGAATCACAGGAACGATAGGCGTGCAAGCCTCATTCCTCAGGTTCAGTGTTAAGCTTGACTTTCTAGCTGGGCTGAAATGGGTAATGAGGTATTAGTTTACTGAAAAAAATGTTGTGCTGATACAGTTTTCTGTATTTTTCCTTTTCCTCCGATGGTAAACTTTTAAAGCAGTAGACTGGATATTACTCCTGTCTGTAAAGCATTTAAATACTGAAATATATACCTGGGACATTAGGAAGTAAAAGAGGGTGTAGTCTGTTTTAAAAGGCAGCTCTCCAGTTCCAGGTGGTTGGAGGGCAACATCAGAGCATTCATTCATAATGTGGGTGGTCTGGACCGAGAGCTGAACTCCATGCAAGGGAGTGGACTGCACACTGGGAGAAAGAGGAAAAGTTGAATTGATTACATTTTAACTTTACTTTGTTTAGTAAATGTTGTTCATGGAATATCACTAGAGGTAAAGTTGTTGGTAGAGCTGGCAATACTTAATTTTAATTTGTTGATGATACTTAGCAAGACCTTGAAAAAAACAGGAAACTATTTTTTAAATTGATGTGGCTCTGAAGTAAGTGCTCTAGTTACGCTAAAAGAATTCTGATTTTTGACAAATCTAGATGGAAATCTTTTGGACCCTAGTAGGCCCTATCTCCTTTTAAAATTCTTTGTTTTTTATTTTCCGAGGCTTTTCTTGCCTCTAGACTGTAAGGGTTTTTTACAAGTGGGAGGAATAGGTGTCTTCCTCTGGTGACAGTGTAGCAGGACCCTCAACATGATGGCGGGAGAGGGGCTGAAGTGCTACAGTGATGCAGATTAAGAAAGACAACTTTCTGGGCAATAGTTATGGATTCCAATCGATTGGTCATAGGAAAATATTCTCCAATCTCATAACCAGTTTTACAAACAAAAGTTTTTCGGCTACATTTTGATCTGTTTGGCYATTTATCTGTCAAAGAGAAGAGCTTTATTCGTTTTAGTTTTTCCAAAAAGTAATAGTTCTGTATCGCATGGAACAGTTAAGCCTGAGTTGGTGATGCACTGAGTGAAAATGGAAGCAGGTGCATGACTTCTGGAGCTCTGCTGGGAATTACTGGACCAAGGTCTTTGTAAAGAGCACTGGAAAAAAGACTCATTAAAATCGGTGGCAGCAATCCCACATATGACAGCATGGAGTTTGGCCCATCATACTTTTGAGGTCAGCAAACAGAGAAAATAGAAACAAGTATTGTAGAGCACCTCAGCTAGAGCAAGCAAAAAAGGAAGCAACTTGACATTCCCCATGTAATATACTCATACAGTGCCAGCTGTAACTGGTCTACAAGGTTTAGCTCACTTAAGGCAATTGAAGGTTGGAATTTTATTTACAAAAACATCAATGAACGTCTCCTAAAATTCTTGGCAGAACAGTATTTTTGAGTGTTTGCTATTTAGCTGTTGTTATGAGCTATTGCAAAACAAAACTCTAGTAGCAGGAACCAAAAAAGTTGTGAAGTCTCTATCCTTGGAGTTACTGAAAACTCAGTCCGAGCTGGCACTGAGCACTCTGCTCTGGCTGCCCCTGCCTTGAACAGGCAGAGGTTGGACCRTTTGAACTCCAGAGCTGCCTTCCAGCCTCAACCACTCTGTGAGTTTGCAGCTGGATCCTTCCCTGTTTTAAACATTATTTGGAGAACATCATTTCCTGCTTGTTTTAGGATTGCATCCATCCAGCAGTTTCCTGTATGCTTTGTTCCATCTGTTAGTATAGTGCTTTTCTTCACAGCTATCTAAAGTGGTCATTTAGCATTCATCRTTCTTCTCACTGTCTTTTTTTACTTAAACAAAAGACTTTGTTTAAACAGCAATACCAAAAAGCTAATGGTGTAATTTTTTAATAACACAATCATGAGGAACTATTAACTATTGGCTAGTTTTCGCTCTGGCTGACATGCCTGTAAAGCAGCAGTGAGTGACTGTAGATTTGAAGGGTATAAGTGAGAWCTGTGCCTGGCTTCAGGAATTCCTACAATGTAAGGATACTAGGCATTGCGTGGCGGGCTGGTGGGAGCTATCAGACATCCTGAAGCTGCTTCCTCTGCATCTCTATAAAGCCATTGCAACCCTACGGACTCGCAGGTATATTATAAGCTATCCCACATAGCAGTGAAGACTACTGTGTGGATGAAAGCAACTGGAACACTCTGAGGAGAGGATTAGCAGCTTCCTCCTTTGTCTAATTGGATAGTATATAATGTCCTGAATGTATTATATATTATAAGCTAATTCATCACAAATGCACTTTAGTGGCAGGTCAGGAGTAGAATTAATATTGGAATGAAGGTTCGGCATAAGTGGATACAGAGGAGGGGAGAGGATTGTTTCTATTTTAGCTTAAGTTAAGGTGCTGTATGTTTGTGTATACAAAATGTACCATTAAATAGATACTGATATGCCACAAAAGCAAAGCAGAGTATAGAAATTGTATAATTCTTGTTTATAAGGATACGGGTGACAGTTGTTACAAAGCTCAATTAAAAAAAAAAAAAAAAGCTAACTTTATTAGGTAAATATGAAGGATCGGTTTTAAAACAACAGAGTGAAAAGTAAGGATACCAAAAATCTCGCATTCGTGTTGTGAGAACATTACAATACCTAGCCACAAAAGCAGGACTTATGCATGCAACATAAGCTACTTGTCCTAAGCTACTTCATTCTTTTTGACAATTCAGTTGAACTTCTAATGTTTCTTTTTCACAGTCTTGAAAAGTTGCACATAGAAGACTTAGCAGGAGGCTCCTTTGCAACTGGGATGTCATGAAGTATCAGGGGAATAAATGGGGCAAACAGTGATGAGGAGAAATTGTAAGCGAATACTGTGGAAGCCAGTACGTCCATTAGGCTGTATGTACATTTCTGACTTGCTTTGCATGCAAATGCAGCTCAAAAACTATTCATGAAATCTGAATTCACTTCAGAATATTTTAATAGCTTGACTGAGATGTAAGTGAACATATGAAGCTCTAAGACAAGTTGTTTTAATAGTACATGATTTCTCTTTGAAGCTTTGCTTAGTGAGGAGTTAATCTTCATGGACTAAAGAACACAATGCRCAGAGGGAAGATGTTTGAATGGTTATTCACTTCCGTAGAGGTCCCACCCAAGCATTCCTAATGCCAGGTATTGCCAAAATTGAAGCTGCCTGAACTTTTGTCATTCAGTCCCATGCAAGCATCGTGATAATGTCTTTAGCTCTAGTTTAAAAAAATCTTTTTTTTTTTTTTTTTTGACAATTCTGTGTGCCACTACCACAGCATAATTGAGCAAAGTCACTAAAATAATAGCAAGAGATTCATGATAGGGTTTATTCTGTCCCCTAACATATATCCTGGGTCAAAGAGAGAATAGAAGAAATTCTCAAAGATATTTAGTCTAAATCTSTCTACCCATCTCCCTCAGATATCTGTTCCCCAGCTCCTAGCAGAATAAAAGCTGTTTGGGCCTAGCCGTAGAGCACAGCTTTACAAATGGCTAAGCTCAACCAAAGAGTCCCTTCTGCTGAAGGCAGAGTTTGCTCTCCCCTTCGCCCTCATCCCCGCTGCCCCATCCTCCTGGCTGCATGATGCTACTTATTTGTGCCTTGTCTTGCTGTCCCTCTCACTGAATCTTTCCTTGAATTGAATCGGTTTGTTCACTGTCAAAATTGTCATTGCAGAAGTCGTTTTCTGCCAGATCAGTGAATTCAGGTAGCGCATAGAGATGCCTGCATTGGCACAAACTGAACTGGCAGAGGAACCTGGTCAGAAGTGGAGAGGAGCAGGGACAAGGCAAATACCATTCCTCTTTCTCAGTCATGAGCTGTTTGGCTAGTCTGCCATTTCCAGATGAACCAGAGCCTTTGATTCTGCCTTTATACAAGGAGTGCAAATGATAGATGAGAGACGATGGGCTTAAAACCATTTATTCTTCAACCCCACCTGAGCAGATTTCTTGGTGGGCATTTCATGGCTCCACATTGTGCTCTCTGCCTGAACTTCTGAAGCTTCTCATAAAAAGAAGAACTGCAGCTGAATCCAGAAAGGTCAAAAGACACTTTTGCAGTGCAGAGCAATCTAAATACAGGGTTATTCCCCAGTGTTCCTGTAATATTTTGCATAGACTGGGTTAGGTTCAGCCTCTTTCAGCGTGGCACAAACTTCTGCAAAGCCTTGGGTTTCCACAAGGTTTATGGCACCTACCTAAACCGATGACACTCTATTGGCAAAGTGGGATCACTGATTCAGTCAACACTGTCTGAGACATCAGTGTGTAACATCACTGCAGGAAGTCCTGGCTTCTCAAATAGCGCGTTCCAGCTCACACTTTCCAGATTTCCTTATCCCCAACTCTGAGTGTGCCAAGGATGAATATATCTTTCATTTCTGTGACTCAGGTGTTTAAACATCCGCTCTCTGATGGGTATCTAGCAATGGGTCCTGGCGTAAAGCATTTTTGGATTCTCTTTTGATAGTTCTATTGAAGTGAGGTCTGGGGCATGTTGTTTCACCTAACCTGGCCTCATTTATCTGCCTGCCTACTTCAGAAGGCGGTGTTGCCAAGCTCTATTCATGCAAACCCGTCTCATTTTATATTTTTATACATTTACAGCTGAGGATTTCAGGCAGTGACTTATATGAGGCATTACATTATCATGTCACTAATGTCACATAAGTTCACATTTATATGGATTTGTTTCTTGGCCATTTCTGAAGGAAATGATCTAATTACAGGCTAATATAGTTGGATCATTATTATGTTGGCTGCCCAAAACTTCTCCTTATAAGACCCCTTTTTTTGCATTGTCTGTAGTTTTGCAGTTTTAACTCTTTGACCTGATTTCTTTCACCCCATAAGACTTTCTCAGCCCTTTTTTGAATAAAAATTTCTGCCAAAAACATTCATTTCCAAGAATATATCTCAAATGAAAGATATTATTTTCCTTGTGCTAGATCTTCCACATGAAAACTCACACCTAAATATACTTCTGAGCAGAGACTAGAAATTCAGAGGAAGGSTTTTTGTTCAAGGTATACATCTCATCCTCATCCTTTGAAAATCAACTCAAATTCAGAAATGAAGAAGTGCCTGAAAAGCTGTAGTTCAGTGGAGAAGCCAGTGTGAAGCCAGAGCTTGATAATGTCTTCAGAGACACACACACAGTGAGCACACTAGCCACACGTGAGGCTTTTTGGTAGCAGGGAAGTTACAGCCTAATACTGCTAATAATTGATCCTTCAGATCAAGTTGCAGGTCTGCAAATCCTTGCAAGGTGAATGGTCATTATTTTCCTTTTTATGGATRTGCATTTGAGGCACAGAAGGTTTAAATCCAAATGTATCTATTGATTTTGGATGTCCAGTGGAAGTGGGTAAACTTTGAACTTTTCTGAGCACGTGGCATAAGAGAGCAGTCGCTGTGTGCTCTCAAACTCCTGCAGATCAGGCTCAGAGAATGGGGAATGTACAAAATATAGACAATCTGCAAAAAGAAGAGTGAAAAAAGTGACCTTTMGCAGCCCTATCTTAAATTCTGTTTATTTATATATGAGGGAGTAAAGCTAAGACAGCAAAGGGACTTAGTGACTGAGGAGTGACTTACCGTAATACTCTTTCAACAGAGTGTTTCTATAAAGTTGTCCTCTAAGATTAAATTTTATGTGAAGCAAACAGATATATTCCAAAAAGAAGTATCTGGTTGGTGAATGAATTATTTCAGTATCAGTACAGTCTTTCTGTGGGTTTTCTCTCTTGGTAGTATCMAAAATAGTATGAAATTATCAGTATATTTTGCATTGAAAAAGTATAACCCCTGTTTACACAATAGATGCTATGTTTTTATAGCAAAAATGATAGATAGATACAGAGATCAAACTGCTTTCAAGATAAGATTAAGCTTGTCATTATGATGTATTATACAACAATAAATAGTTGTTATTTCRTGATAACTGAAAACTATAGCAATTACGTTACACTGTGAACCGAGGAAAAAATAATTGCACTGGAAAAAAAATAATTACAACTAGATGTAATGTYAGTCACACAGCTTTAAAAAATAAGCAGAGGAAATAAAATATATAACATTTTCTTTAAAACTATTTAGCCATTCTAGAAACCACACAAAGCCACTTGTAATTAAGATAAACACAATATCCTTTCATAGCTTACAGCTCTCTCAAATAGCACACATGGTTTGTACTTTTATTGGGTGTTCCTAGTCRCATTTCTCCTAATGAACTATTGGATGTGTTGTAGTTGAGAAGCAAAACAAGGCTAAGTTAAATACACTCTGGCTGCCTTAGCTCAGAATTTCCTAATTTTTATGGATTTATGTTAAATCCCTAAGGTTATTTTAAAATTGTTTTCGGTGTTATTTTATCATTAATCTTATTATCATCCAAAAAAACTTGCTGCAAATGATTGCTTTGAGGATTGGCAAACACATTTGTACAGCTTGAAACAATTTATCGAAAACACATTGCTTATATAAGAGAACATGCTGTCTTTACATTCAGTGTTAGTAAGAAATGTTCATTTCTTGATTTTCCTTCCTATTTATGGGTTCTGAAAATAAGAGAAATACAATTCAAAGTGTGCCTATASAATCCATACATTTTCCTGTCACCTTATATTAACCTCAGCAGAAGGGACTTTTATCTTCTAAAAGTTTCTCAGAAATACTTTCTTTTTCAAGAAAGTCTCAACTTCTGTAAATCTACGTTACAAGTTGGGCACAAAGTTCTGTCGGCCTCTCTGTCTGCACTTAGAAGTGATACAGGAACGAATTTAAATGCCTTTTTCTGGACAGAAGAGAAGGAAGGGAGCTCACACGTAGGTAGCTGCCTCCCTGAGAAATTCAGCTGGAATCTACTGCTCGGACTTGCTTCCCCTTCTTTCAAGTTTACAAAAGCTGCACCCAAAAGTTCAGCAATCCAGCTTGACACACCTACACTGAATGCTTTTTAATATCCAGTTGGGAATGAGGAGAGATACAAGTGCTTAGGCATTCAGAATAGCTTCCTTCTAAAATTAAATCCAGCTATCTTATTAAAAATTGAATCTTCGGAAGTATCTTATGTAGAAAGATTCCACCCAACACAAGTACACATAGCTTATAATCAYAGTCAGACCTCAGCGATTTATCCTTTACATCCACATCAAGCTGTTTTTTTTAATTGCAGTTATTTTCCAAATGCCTGATTGCCTGCTCAGCATAATACCAGTAGCAATTTGCACGTTCTCCTTTATTCCCCATGGGATAGTTGGCACATTGCTGAAGGAACGACTGTGGCTCTGACCAACAGCTACACGGTTTGGGGTAGGTCACTTCATTTCAGCATCCAAGGCATGTTGGTATGGTATGGTATGGTATGGTATGGTATGGTATGGTATGGTATGGTATGGTATGGTATGGTATGGTGTGGTGTGGTGTGGTGTGGTGTGGTGTGGTATAGTAGCTTCTCTCTTGCTTCAAGGCCTAGCAGAGTTTCAGTGCAGGGTCTAATCAGCAGTTCTTGCCAAGCAAGTACTTCATGTGAATATTGATCACAGATAGCCTATTGATGCTTTTGCCAAGGCTCTGACTCCAGAAAGCAGAGATTTTGTATGGAAACTCCATGATCGTTAGCAAAAAATGCTACAGCTCAACTTGAATGTTTACGTATGCATTTCTTCTTGTTCCCTGGTAAGAACTGTAGACACAAGTGCCTGTATGTTTGTTTGCATGAGTGCCTTAAAACCAAAGTCAGTTTTTTGTAGTTGTATTTGTACACTGYTGGAGCCCCTGCTCCTCTTGTCCTTCGCAGCAAGTCTGTTTCCAGCGCGGCTGCCAAGGGAGGGGTCTGCACAGCTCTAACTTTCCTCCACCTACTTGCTTTTGCAAAGGGATTTTGAATTAAACATTAGGGGTGTCACATCCTTGCATATAAATTGATCCAGACAGGTAAAAGATTTCTAAAAGATAATGCTGGTTTTATATTTCTGGTATTTTGAATGTTTTTTCGGTCTCTTCTACTGAACTAAGAAAGAATTCAAAAAAACTATTGTAGAGCCCAGGAGAACCAATAGTTACTTAATTTCAAATTATTTATCTAAAAGAAAGAAGGATTATGATAATAGGGTTATGAAAAAGTATATGTTTACTGGCCCTTGCAGTAGATGACTCTCTAGTTCAGATAATCCAAGAGAATTTTCTTACATGATGAGAATTTTTTAAAGATCAGGGGTCACCTTTTCATGAATTATCAAATAGCAGGTCAGTGGCCTGCTTTTCATTTCAATGCAATTTACACTGCCACGTATTTTAGTTTGGGAATATATAATCCAGGCCCACAAAAGCACTGGATTGAAATTATTCACTAGCAGGTAAAGAGTTTACAATCAACATATTAGGTCAAAATTACTCACTGACATGCAGCTACATTGGTATGGGCACTAAAAATAGTTCACCTAGATTCTTCTTCAGGGTCAAGCCCAGAAACTTGCTGTAGCCATTTCAGTTCTATGAGCTTTGCATTTTCCCAGAAAGGAATCAGTCTGTCCTTCCCTCCTGTAGTCCTTGCACTGACAGAGGAAGCTTAGGGAGCCTGACCTCCCATATCAGTGATCGAAGTTAGGCAAAGTGAGACTTTTTCTTCCKTTTAGAGTCCCAATTTCTGTTTTGTAAATTAGAGTATTTAATATAAATAGTATTTATATTTATACTCCATATAAAATAGAGCCCACTATGTTTCATTGACAAAAGCTTTTTTTCTCTCTGTATCAACCAGTCTCTTAAATTATTATCTATAAAGTATGTTATAAAATATGCATACTTTATAAGTTTCATAAATTTATCTCATTTTCCTAAGATGCTGCGACTTTAACGTGTGTTTACTTTATAATTCTTTGTGCTTTCAGGATATATATCTATGGCTGTACAACTAGCACGGGTAGCTTTCCCAAAGTGTTATGCAAGGTCACTTTGGCTTCTATTCCAGGAGCTGCAACATCTTCGTTCCTTAATCTCATCCATGCCAAGGCCCTTTTTCCTCTCCCGGGCAGCACATGCTAACTCAGTACATGCACCGAGCTGGTGACATTGGAGTCCATCTCCACGTTAGCTTTATACCTCTCCCACATACTGCTGTCTTGCTCCAGATTTACACTTTAAAAAAAACAGCCTCCTGAGGTTTTTGTTCTCACCCTCTGCCCCAATGCCCAAGGAAAGGGGCTGCCCAGGGGAGGTACACCCTGCAGCACACAGTTCTCTCCATAAGATGTGCAATAAAACCCTACTGTGCTTCAGCATACAGAGTGCATACAGCCTCCCAAGTGTAATAAAGCAGTGTCCTTTCCCCCACCCTGCAAGCAAGCAAGCAAGCAAAGTACTTCTAACACCTACATAGCTGGCAGCCACGCAGATCRCAGCAGCACAGAAAGGAAACATCTTTAATGGACTGAAATGCTCAAGGATTTTTGCTGAATAACAAGTACTGCCAGGACAACGCGGCCCTTATTAGCAGCCTTAGCTCATTTTTAGTTACTGTATAAGGAATCCTCTGGGGCTTGGTATGGTTTCAGCAACTTGCATGCCATACAGATGTGCAGAGCCGCCTTCCCTGAAGCCACGTCACCAGGCACTACAGAAGAGCAACCCAAAAATAATATTTTGGAGAGAGCGCTGCCAATCCAGCCTTCATGTGAACAGTTTTCTCTCTGGCTCCCTTTGAGGTATGAAAAGCTACAAYATTGAAGTCCTCTGGGCAATCTCTCTGTCCTCATAGTGTTTGCTTGTATTTTTACTAATTTTAGGCTGTTGTAATGCCCTCTATCACTTACCATGCAGTTGAGAGTTTTGCTTTTGATCAGTTTGCCTCAGCTTTCTCTAAATCTGCAGCCTTCCTCTTGCAGCCCTTCATGATAGACTATTCTGTTTCTTCTAGTCATTCCCTCACGCCTGAAAAAACTTATACGGGCAAAAGTCCCTTCCCCGTGTCAGTCACAGCTAAGCTTCCTCTTTCRCTTGTTTCCCTGAAGTGCTGCCCAGAGAAGAAACGCTGCTTCCCCTTTCCAGAAGTCAACATCCCCCAGCCGCTCCTGGCCAAACAGGTCTGTGCCTTTCCCCCAGTCTGCTGGCAGAAGGAATTACCCACCATCATGCCTACCATTTATTCTTTCACTAGAGCAAGCCCCGAGAAACATGCTTTATGTTAGAGCTGGAGCAAGCAGCTGGCATTCACCGGTGGAGCTAAAGGCACCCTCAGCCCCAGTGGTAAGGAAGGCAAAGAAGAGAGCYGAGCTTAACACGCTGGGATAAGTGTAACAGCTGGGGCAGCAAGTTTAAAACAGTGGAATAGTGTAGCTGGAGAGAGACCAGTTTTAATGTTTAAMATGCAACGCTGCCTCCCTCCGCAAGCACCAGTCAAACCTTTAGCAACCATCGCTCCGAGCAGCGAGAGCTGCAGCGTGCCGGGCTCTCCTTGTACGTGCTGCAGCATCGCGGGCCTTGCTCTTTTCACACAAGCACTGCTGCCTGCACCATGCTTGTGTAGCCTTAAACCTTAAAATAAATAAAAATCAAAACATGGCAAGTGGAGGCAGGAGAAAAAGCTTTATTACGTGTGAACAGAGATAAAAACAATTTTTTAGGCCTATAGGGAGGTTGAGAAAAAAAAAAAAGAACTTCCAATGAGATGTAATTGATGAATGATTTATGGGCTATTTGTGTAGAAGTACTAAGCATGATAAAGTTTCATCATGATAAATCAGTTCAGATTCCACTAGYGACATGAATAAATCAGGAGCAGGCCAGTTCCATTTTTAATGTTGTTATTATGGTGCCTTCTGTCTGCTAATGCAAGTTGTAACATCTCTTCACACATTAGTATGAGACGGAGATAAATCTATCTCCTCAGTGAATTAATTAGCAGAGTTTTGTATCCTTCTAACAGGCAGGACACCCCTCTGCTCTTTCACCCACTCCTTTGGCCTTCTGGAAGGAATGGCTATAACACAGAGAAAAGCAAGTGTATAACATCATGATAAAAGTGAGCCAGATGAAAATGCCAGTCCTTCTAGAACTGGAAGCTTTCCCTCTCGCCTTCTGCAGCAGCCTCTTCTCCACCCCTGTGCCCTTCAGCCAGAATTTAAAGCACTAGAAGAACAGTGCCTTTCTMTCGACTCTAAATGCAGCGAGATGCGTGCCAAAGCCAGCTCAAGGTAAGCAGACAGGATGGTGTCTCTCCCTTCTGATAGATGCAATTTTGGCTCATGCTGTATCTGAAACAGCATCTTAAAACTAGAACACATTTGTGGTTTTAGGAACCATTATCACTATMAATTAGTCTGATTTTTAATTTCTCTTAGTCTGATTCCAACACACTAGGTATTCTCCACATGTCTTCTCTGAGCTGATCTGCAGAAAGCTGTGCATTGTGTTATGTCTAATGACCAGTAGACATTTTAAAAACAATTATGTGCTACTGGTAATAAAAAAACGTCTTGAAGGTGGCACAAGAATTCACTATTTTTCTGACATGCTGATGAGCCTATGTCTTATGAGGCAGACATGGGTCTTGCTCAGTGTGTAGACCCCCACTCCTTGACACTTATTTCTGAGAATGTGACTGAAATAGAGACAGAGTAGAGATAAAGCCCAAGAACAAATGGTTTCTAYAGACTCTTGGACATAGTTTCAAGGAGAGAGAAGGGTGAGAAACATACTGAAAGATACACGATGGAATTTAGAAAACTTAATACAAACAAGTACTGGCATGCTAACTCAAGGGGCTGTTTTTGCTTGAAAAAAAATACATACAAGTTTCAACTTTAGAAGTTTCTACACCATTATGAACTATCTTTTGGTACTGATTATGCCATTACAATTGATTCTATATACAGTTACTAAAATGGACTAGAAAGTATGTATAAAACTGTATTGGAGAGGCAGTGCAGTACATGTGGGCTCTGCTGTGACCCCACAGAGGGCACAACACAGTGGGACCTACCTGTGTGCAGAGGGGACCTACCCTGGTCAACATGTGGGACTCGCTGCTAGGCCTTATAGTAGCCTGGGTTGCTGCACAGCATAGAGGGGGTGTGGGCCAGAGGARGCTTTTCAGGGGGGCAATCTTGGTTCAGGTCTGCCTCTCTCATGTGGAGTATGAGACAAACTCCTAAGCAGGAGCAGATGGTAACAGTTATTATTGGGGCTCTTTGAAGATGATTAGGAGCCTGGAACATCTGCCTTACAAGAAAGGGCTGAGAGAGCTGGGCCTGTTCAGCCTGCAGAAGAGRAGGCTGAGGGKGGATCTGATCAGCGTGTATAAATACCTCAAGGGAGGCAGTGAGGAGGAGGGGGCCGGCCTCTTTTCAGTGGTGGGCAGGGATAGGACTAGAGGAAATGGCTACAAACTGAAGCATCGGAAGCCCTGTGCCACGTGCTCTAGGTGACCCTGCGTGAGCAGGGGGGTTGGACTMGATGACCTCTGAGGTCCCTTCCAACCTTGGGCATTCGATGATTCTATGATTCTCTTTGGCCCTCAAAGAATCCCCATGCGGGTCCACGGGTCTGGATGCTGACGGCATCTCTGGACAGTGGGGGATGTTACACAGGAGACAGGTTCCCCCCAGCACACTCTTCCAGCCAGAAACCTAGCTCAGCCTCTGCTGCTGCTGCTATTGCAGGAGTTCCCAAATAAGCAGCAACAATAGGTCACTTTCATCATACACTAGTCCTCTTTGGTGAAGCATGAGGAAGAAAGGACACTCTCCAATTCACCAGTGACCATTTTGCTTCACTACTGTTAGGGCTAATAAGAATTTACTCCATGTTTTGGGACAGAAAAGCCTGTGCAGTTTAGTCTTTGATTACATTTGTGAACTGGGCATTTTAGTAATTAGCACTAATGAGGAGGGAGTTCTCCCTCCTTTGCTGCTTCTTCCCCAAAGAGATGTAAAATAGGAAAGAGGTTATTTTATATCTGAACATGGGATAAAATATGCTCGCTCGTCAACCACTTTAGAAAACAATCAAGATAAAATCATATATCACATAGCCTGTTTTCTTTATCCTGTAGCCTACACACTCTTCAGTGGCTGTGGAAATCACTTAACACTTCTTAAGCCAATTAGAAAGAGTGCTAATCTCTATGAGCCTTGCAGAGATTTCTCTTATTGTTTAATGGAAGCTATCTGTAAAACCAAGGCAGTGGGAAAATACCAGGCTCAGCTGGAGTTGGCGAGCACTAGACATAACTGAGCGGCTTCCTCCCACAGTGGGTTCTGGCTCAGATATGCTAGTTATTTGCTCTTGTTTTATCTTCACTGTAAATCGAGGCCTTGATTTCCACCCCCCATACAAGACTATTGACCTAGTGAAGTGCCAAAGGTATTTTGCAGCTGATAAGACAAAAGCTGGTAAGCGACAGCGAGCTGGGCAGGGTGTCTGTTACTGTTCTGTTAAGCTGATCAGCAAACACTAGGCTTCGTTTGTATGTGCAGGTGAACGCTTCTCTTCCTAAATGACACAAGTCAAGTGCTTTGTAGAGGCTGTGTGTGAGACGCTGTTCCTGCTCACAGGTGGCTCCGCGGTGCCCCTGCTTCAGGCTTGGGCAAGGCAGAGCACGGGCAGCAGAGCCACGCGCGGAGCCTCTGTCCCCCTCTGCTCGCCCTCACAAAGCCAGGTCTTGCCCCGGCCACCTGGCTCGCAATAGCCCTCAGAAATCCCCTTTTTTATAAGTTTATAGCTATATTTTCTAATACAACCTGGCTCACCAGAAACTGTGATAGCCAYAAGCTACCAGAGCCCCCAGAGTGAACAGAATCACCCCTGGAACTGATTTGGCCTCCCTTTTTCCCCCCACTTGCTGTAGGAGGCATGGATTGAAATGGGCAGGCTGAGCTCCCTCATGTGTGCCGTGCAGATGCTCACACGATGCCCTGCGTGTTGACTGATGCATCTGCTGTGGCCTGCGCGGCACGAGGAGGGCAAGGTGAGGACAGCGAAAATCCTGAGCTTATCCAAGGAAGTGGCAAGTCTGCCACTAATTTCAGGCAGACCAGTATTTTAATGCACCTTGTTAGCAGATGAAAGATTTTAGACACCAATTGATAAATGCAGTTAAAAGCAAAAAAGAATTAACCAATATCCATTATTCATGGATAGCTCCATGAATTAACTGTATTCATATTATCAAAAACAAATGCCTCGAATGAATGTGTCTCCTAGCAATATCTATCACTGCTCTTATTTTAAGAGTAGTCCATTTCACTCAGGGAAAAAAAGAAATTCTTCTAACCCATAGACAGATATTTGCCTGTGCAAGCATTTTCCATACCAGATTGACCAGATTCCATTTTTAACACGGAAAGATGAGTTTTGTTATGAGGTAAGTCATACTTATCTAGTTTGAGCAGCGTGGTGGAATGAAACATCCAGGCTGATCACTTCCAGAGAGCCAAAAAGTACTTATTTTAGTTAGAAATGGCTTGTTATAGTTAAGGACTTAAAATGAATTGAGATCTTTTTAACTGAGTATTTTTTCCCAACCRAGTAATGAAATGGATGTTACCTCTGACTTTCAGAATATTTCACCTGCACTTAGATCTTTTCCTCCGTATGTGCTGAACAGAATCATCTCCATTACAAGTTAAGCAGCAAGAATAAAAACTGGGAGTTGTGAGCCTGTCACAGGTCATACTGTGATCTCATAAACCAAATTCAAACCAACCATCGTCTTGTACAACAAGYCTAGCAGTAACACTTGGCTCATGCTGAGCTTCTCAGTGTGACTGCTGCTTTTTCCTTTAAATCCTAACAAATAATGTGGTAGTTAAAGATACTGCCCCTAGACAGTAATTAGTCTTACAGTCACACAAGACTGGGATGAATTGCTGTAATTTATGTTCCTCAGTGCATTTTTTTCCTATTATCCATACATTTAGGAACACTAGAATTAGTGACATTATTATAATTCTTCTATCACCCTAAGAGGGGATTAAAACACCCTTTTCTTCCTACAGACACCAGCTTCATCCTCCAGAAGTAGCTAATGCTTCACTGAGATATTACAAGCCAGCTCATTTGGACCACTGGACAGCATGGTAAGAACTGTGCCACTTATGTGAATTTACAATATTCTTCTGAAGTTGGTTTGAAACTTTTATCATGGGTCTGTGTTTATACGCTCTCAATGGTTCCATTTAATTTTCTCAAAGACTGAAGAGATTGTTACTTTTAAGCTGCTGGCCACAAACTCCCTTTGGCATCTCAAAGGCAAGTTATGGTCTCTCACTCATGCTAGATGATCCATGAAGCCTCTAAGTTTCAACGTCAGTAAATCATCTCATRTCCAGAGGAGCTGTCCTCCTCTGACACAAAGGCAGACACCAAAAGATTACCCTAAGGAAGTCTTGCTGAAACATCACCAGGTCAGGTCCTGCGTACCTACCAAGAGGCAAGAAGAACCTTAAAATTCCTGAGGAGGTCACTGGTATAATCAAGATACTTGTTTTATCTGCAACCAATCTTGTATCCTGAGCCAGTGTGTCTTGAGCCAYTCCAAGAGGGATGCTGATCAACTTAGAAATTAAAGTTAGAAATTAAATCAACTTAGCTCTTTCATGGAGGTAAAGGAGACACTTTACGTGTCAACACTCTACGTCRTTGAGTTTCAGCCGTGCACTGATTTACAAAAAAATAAAATCCCAAATGTAACCGAAATGCTCCACAGCACAGAACTGTAACAGAACACTGGAAAGTTTGATGGGAAAATTATCTTAGAGATAGCAGTATCATTGGTGCTCTCTACTGGATAAACTCATAATTACTCCCAAATGCACATGAACACTACAGGGACTTGGTAATGCAAAMATGAATGTATCTACATTATACGGCTTGGACTATTTTTATAAGAGTTTGCATTACTCAATGCAACATAAACTTTAGCTTGAGATAAAACAAATGCTACAGAACTCTTTGAAAACAATACGGCTGAAGTTGTAACTCTGAGATCCAAAAATAGGTCGATCAAGAGAAAAAACAGTCAAGACTACAGAAATATTTCAACCAGGGTAGTTTGAATCCAAGTATTTCTTCCTGTTCTACACACACACACACACACACACACACCACTATGTGCTACTTTCACAAATTAATTTGCAGCTAACAACTGTAAAATTAAAATTCAGAGATTTTGCATTTGGCCCAAATCTGGTCCTGAATAATACTGGTGCATTCAGAAGTCATAATAATCTTCCTTTTCCTCCTTTTTTCTACCCTACAAATAGGGAGCAAGCTTCTACTTGCCAGTCACAGCAGGATGTCACTTAGCTCGGTGTGACTCTCCTCTAGAAGTGGATTGACCCCGTTGCTACCCCTCATCCTCTAACTGCCTTGAAAAGAGGTAGGCTCCACAAGGCTGGAGCCACCAGAGCCCAGCACKGGCAGCACGGTGGTACTTCCCTGCGCTTCCCTGCTCCCTGGAGCAAAATACGGAAGCCTCACCTGGGCACCTGCAGCCACAAGCCCTTGCATACAGAACGAGTGGTGAGTGACCCRTGTGAGAGCTGCTTCACACTGCGGTTGCCTCCAAATAGGTGAGGCACATCTACCCTCACTGCTGCTTCTGCTGGGGGGCACTGCATCTCTGAGCGGAGCTTCCTAACACAAGGGGGAACACAAATAATATAMACTGTTTGTGCTGTAACGGCTCCTTGCCTGCATGTTTTCATGCAAAACAGGCTTTACAGCAAGCCGTGTCAGAATTACATAGGTGCAATAGCTCACATTTAGTTTTTAATTGTGTTTTTGTTATCCCATATTTTAGCTGCATTCATGAAGTCATCAGGCATATTACAGTAGTATTCAAAAGCTAACCAAGAATGAAAAACCATTATGTGGAGCCTTGTCCTAATAGGCATGTGGAGTAGGAGATTCGGAGTCTGGATCCTAAAGAGCTTCTTGTCAGAGCAAACGAGGCAGCTGCAAGGCACTTGGTGGAAAGATATTACAAAAACATGAAGCTGCAGCAGAAAGCATTTCTTGAGTATCATGGTGATCTATTCCACTGGACTGGTTTAGGGGGGAGTAGAATAAAGAGCTGGCAGATGGACAGAGCAGGAGAGGCAATGGAAAGGGGAGAGTTGGTGAAAAACATGCCTAAACATAGGATGGCTGAGAGTACTGTCACTATTCTCRCTGCTTGGTGATACTGTAACTTCATCTACCCAGCAAGTGTCTGGCTGCATCCTCCCCATTTCCTCATGAAGGCTCTTTAAAGCAGGAGGAAAGTGCTGGGTCCTGGTAAGCTCAAGGAGAACATCTTGAGGAAGATTTCTGGGGCCAGAAAGTTTCAAGGGTGATGGCCTAGATGGCCTCGATGCTGCTAACCTCATTTTAACCCCTTCCCTCCATTCATTCACCACATGTCAACTTTTTTTCTCAGCAGGACAGCTACTATATCAGATTGGAATCACTTGTTTTATGTGCATACACAAAGACACTAAGAGTGCAATCAACAGTTTACATTTTACACAGACAAAAAAAGGAGGGGGTAGAGACAAAGGTAAAATTCAGTTAGAGAAGACACTTTTTTGGAAAATTAAATATAGCTATTTCCAAGAGTAATTGTTCCAAGTAAAAGAAAAGACAAACCCCAAAGTATTTCCTTCTGCCTAAAGACAGATTTGYTTCAATAGGGAGCTCAAAAATAGAACGGTGGGCATTAGTTTAGTCCAAGTAATAATGAAAACACAAATAGGTCACAATTACCTTGAACAAAAGATGGATTCGCTTATTTCCCCRTTTTTTTTCCTTTGTGTAGACATGATGTCAGCAAGTCTGCTCTCGTTCTGATTGCAGACTGCTGCCTTTATTCAGCAATGATATTCCTTAGTAGCTTCCCAAGCTGAAGATCACTTGATCTTTTTTGCAGATTTAAGTAATGAATTTGAAGCAACGAACAACTCCGGCCGACAACAAATAAACAAAACAAGCCCACACATCACCTAGGCATAGCCCTGCCACCCCCAGCCTTATACACTCACCTCATCTTCTCTAAGGATGCAAACCAGGATGCTCCAGGATGCAAACCAGGATGCTCTACAGTGCAAGCGCCAGGTGCTCATTTGGGCTTCCACTACGACTGAAGTTGTTTCAATTCCAATTTGATGAAGATTTTACAACGAAGGCTTAGATTAAACTTGGATTCAATTAAAAAAGCACAACTTAAAATAATGCTGCTATAGGAGGAGTAATTATTGCTAATAGGAATTGAGAAGTTAACTCAAAATAGTCATATTATAATGACTAAAATGAAATTCAGCTACTGCCAGCACTTGATTCTCCARACCTATTTGGCTCAATAGATGTCACTTCTACTTATTTGCCATATTTTCATGCATGCTCTTTAAAACCAAGCTATACAGATAATCCAACTTCCAATATCTCCTCTAGCTCTAGACAAGATGCTACCACAATATTTTGATAAAACATCTCTCTTTTGACTCAAGTGAAGAATATAAAGATTTAGTAACTTCCGAATATTTTGAGGCATTAAGAAATAGTTTTTGTTCTTTGTGCAGCCCAGCATAATTATAGTGAACTATTCATTTGCCTCATCCCCTTTTTAAAGCTGCTATTTAATATTCATGCCAATTCATAACAGAATTTTAAGAATAGGCATATTGAATTCAAGATTTATAGTCTGCAATTCCAAAGAAGAAACCTCATGAAAAACATGTCAAGAAAGTTTAGTAACACCGTTTTAAGGAGTCAAGCATCAAAGGTTTTAATTCTTCAGAAAACACTTGAGCTGGCGAGTGGCACCAGCCCTTGAGGCCGAGCACCAGCGCAGGGCTGCCCTCAACGCCAGCCCCGCTCTGGAGCGCTGCAGGCCACAGCTCTTTGTACGTCATTTAATGCACGGAGGAGGAAAACASGGCGCAGCAGAGTTAACAGCACTTCTGTCGTGAAGTTTTTAAGACTCCAGAACAAAAACAGATCAAAAGCGCGGTCAAGCATTCCAGTCTCTTAAACGCAATAGTCTGTGTTCACTAAATAGAAAAAAAAAAAAAACAACCACTATGAACAGATCAGTCAACAGGCTTTTCATACCAAATGAAAAGAGCTTACCTGTATACTGTGATACTACAGCTGCTAACCCAGGCATGGACCCCGTTGGCTGAAGTCATTTTTTAACCTAAATCCGGAGTACTCTCCTCAGCAGCCTGTTTCCAGTATGCCCATTGAGGCAATGGTTCCTACACCAGCCCATGTACAACTGGAGYGTCCAAAGGACGGGCATTAGAAAGCGAAGCACCGGTGTAAAAATGCGGCGAGAGCAGCCACGCTGAAGCTACCGTTCTGGGGTGGATACACGTGAAATCATCATCGGAAACACGCACGCCTGCTCAGCCTCCCCGGGGGCGCCCTTGGCCTTCTGCAGGGTGGTAGCTGGCCGGGCACGGAGCAGCGACCGAGCCCCGTGCGGGTGGCACCAACTGCAACAGGCAGGACCTGCGCCAGCCCCTGTGCAACTTGGAACTTAGTTGGTTTTTGCTTTGATCCTTCCATTCAGGTAAAAGCAAGACTCACAGTGAACAGAGRTGTCTCTGTGCGTGCATTAAAAAATAATAAATAAAAGCCATACGCAATAAGTCAGACCTACACTGCATGTTACAGATGGCATTCTGATCACAGCTGGAGCTCCAGCTTGGGGATCAAGTCTCTAAAAACTGCCTGTAGGAACTGGGGTACTTGCTGCTATTCACACAGAACTCGGTGTTGTATAAATTCCATGAACAGCTTACGCATTTTTAGGTCCTTGAACTGACACTTGTGTGATTTAAGTTTCTATTGCTCTAGCTATGAATTTGGGCTTAGGTGAACCTACGATGGTTGGTTGTAAAGAACATGAAAGCTTTCTAAATACTTTTCTCTGGTTTCATTTATGACAGATCGTTTGTTTGACCCAGAGAAAAGCGCAGTAATTCAGGTGTGACTGCAGCCTACACAGGCCATCAGCTGCTGCAGTCCCTTCCAGCCCTGAGCAGGGTAAGCCCTGTGTTAGGAACACGACACTGTTTTTGACCACAGCTCTGCCCAATRCCCACAGCCCCCTCTTCTCTGTGCCTCGCTCCACTAAGGCAGGGGCCAAGCACTCCCAGCCCTTCAGCAGTCCCCCTTAGCTGCTGTCATCACCAGGCTGGGTTTCAGGAAAGTGAAGGGAATACAAATCTCGCAGCCTTAAAAACAAAACTGCTTATGCGTCAGGACAGGAAGTCCAACAACGGAGCAAAAGTCTAGGAGTGGACAGGAAGGGACCTCTGGTTTATCTAGCTGGTGCCCATCYAGACACCACTTTCTATTTAATTCCTTTTGCAGGTGCGCTTGGCTCTCCCTTCAAAGCAGCTCTCTGCCTGGAAGGCTGACGCAAGGTTAGACAACTCTAGTAACTAGGAACTTAATTTCTGATATAAATCTGATACTTCTGTGTTAATGCTACTCTTAACTCATGCTATGCGTCTGCTCTTCACCACCTATCATYTGTGAACAAAGCCAGCATTCCTGTTCTATAAATAATCTCACTCCTAGGGAGTGAAAAAAGCTTACTCATAAAATTAAACTTTCAGAGAATACAGAAGATAAACATGAACTTTACATGGTAGGGAAGAAAAAAGAAGAAATAAGAGCTAGCCAGAAGCTGCAATTACATTGGAGGTTATTTTCATTACCCAAATAAGCCCTTTCTCTCGCTATGCCCAAAGCTGGGCTTGTAACCGCAGTTATCCTTGTTAAGCAGGTGGCAGTCGTAACAGTTTTCAACACTTCAGATTAAAAAAAAAAAAAATCAATTGCATGGAAAAAACAAAAACCACTTTCAGACAGAGCACTGTGCACGTTGTATCGTTCCACCAGTTGCAGCTGGATGAGGCTGGAGCGCGCAAGGTGCCGCGCGCGGCGCCCGCCCTCGCTCGCTGACGGGCCCTGCGCCCGGCGCCGCTGCCTCCCCTGGCCTCAGCACACACCCCCACCTCAAGCACCCATCTCTCCAGGGTGGCTTATGGCRTCTGGCAGGCTTGCAAATATTTATTTGGACTTTCACAAATTATTTCTAAGACCCCAAAATAACTGGGTCAATAGAAGTCACACAGAGGAAAAAAAACCAAGGTATTTTGAAGCTGAGACATACCTTAATTATACACTTAAGTAGATCCAACCCTGTTGGCATKACTCTGATATAAAATTTTCATATTTAACACCTAATTTAGGACACGCAAACAAGGGTGAAGAAAGCTTTCTAAAAGCTTTCGAAACCTCACAAAATAGATATAATGCAAGAGATATACCAGCTCATGCCACCAATTATTTTTAGGTAGGCTACACAGTTTGCATTTTTACTGTGAAAACAGGAAAACAAAACTGACCTCAAAAAAATAGTGATTTCATACAGAGTAAAAACAGTTCCTCTTGCCTCTATTTAGTGTTCTCTTTTTTTTTTTTTTTTTTAAACACAGTAAAGTGAGACACAAAAACTCCCATTATAATGCAAAAAAATAGACAGCTTTTCAGTGGGTCCTTCCCACAGCCTGAGGAAAGAGGCAAGTAAAACTTGCCATAAAGACATTGTAAAAAACAGCACTAGCTAGCTGAGAAACCCAAGAGCAAATAAAAAAGTCATTTTCTGAAAGTTACAGAATCGCAAGGCAAAGTGGACTTACAACGAGACCTCACCCAAGCAAACAAAATGAGGCTGTTCTTCCCACTAGTGCCACAGCACTCCCCATTTCCACAGCTGAGCATCCRATCTGGACACCTAGAACTGAAAAGGCAATGGAAGCACAGGTCAAGGCCAAGGTACTGTGAACTGGTAGAACAAACTTGGGAAGCAACTGAAAAGAATGAAAACTAATTTAACAAAAAACAAGCTGGTCTAACTTCCTTGAGCAGTAAGGTCTGAACACACAGCAAAACCAACCCACATAGTTGCAGCACTAATATAAAAACAGTTCTAGAGCCATGTTACTTTGCAGACTACCAGTCATGTATTTGATACTATACAAACAAGGCCACATTTTCTCAACTTGATTTTGATTTTAAATGATTTTCCTGGGAAATCTCTTTATTTTGCACAGTGAGGCTATCACCTGCAAGATCTGCATGCTTTGTAAGGATGCACTTTGCCACTTAGCAGATTTAAAGTAAAAACCACAGCAAAACAGCAGAGGACTTTGTAAGAATACTTTAAATACACTTCATTAGAAGATTATTCAAGTTAAAAATTAATCACCAGATTCAACAGCATAACTCCTTCACCTCTGTTTTCATCATTGCACATCCAAAACATCAAGTTTCTATTTCTGCCAAGATTAAAACCTCTGTTGGCCTAATGAACAAGSAAACATTGCTCCATAGACGAGGTGACTTTGATCTTCCCGAGACACTGAAAAGCTCAACTTGCCAGCCAGAAGCTTCTCTCTCCGAGCACAAGGGCTCATGAGCGGCACTGCTGAGCTTGCCTGCTCCAAGCAGCACTGGGAACCAGCAGCTTCCAAGGACTCTCAGGGAGCAGAGCAGCTYGGCTGGAGCAAACACAGGGAGCCGCTCAGCCTTCCCACAACGCCGGCTCAGGACCTGGGACCAGCTTTTCCTCAGCAGTGGAAGCCAGGAAGATTGTAGCTCACTGGATATATTTATTTGAATCAAAAATAATGGACAAGCTTACTGTATTTATAACTGCCAGATTGGGACTTCTGGCAATAGACTAGCTTTCCAAAAACATATTCATTTCTAATACTGACAACACAAAAAACTCATTACTAACAATTTCCCCCCTCTCTGCAGCCTCAGAAAAGTTTATATTACAGTACTGCAAGGCACATACAGAATCTCTTCCTTCCAATACACAGCAGATGTACTCCCTGAAATCATTTTAAAATCCTCAAAACAATTAAAATGCTACAAAGTTAACAATTTATATTTAGAAACACTGCTCCTACAGAACATGCCTTTTTTTTTCTTGGAAAAGCATACATTTACAAACTATTTTTTTTCTTTATATTTATACTGGAAATATATTGAATTTTATTTTTCTTTTTTCTTATGGAAAGTAGTTTCATGTCACATTTGAAGTTATTGCCTTCATTATAAGATTGCATCATCTCTGGAAATCCTTAAAGGTCCCAGATTTTTAAATGGAGACTGACTGTATATGCCATTTCAGCCTACCTGAAAGGATCTCCACATAAAACAACACTGTCAGAGCAGAAAAGGAGCTTTCRTCATTCAGTGGATAAGGATGATACAAACTGATGGTAAGTGCATTTGTTTAGCTTAATGCAGTATCATTAGAAACTACTTAAAAATCTTCATTTCTCTCTTTTGGGCAAGCATCTCTCACTGTAAAAACAGCTGAATTTTTAAGAGGTAGTTTTTTTTTTTTCTTTCCATGATGCGCTTATTTATTTCAAATAAAACAAAAGATCCCCAAAGCCCCACATTTCTTAGAGAACAAGGACCACGTCTCAAAGCATGGTACAAGAGTCGACAAAGTTCAATGTTTTAATCGTCCTCCGCAGCCGCCAGCCGCTCGGGAACCAGTGTATCCCAGGGTGTCTTGGGCGTCAAAAGACCAATCTGCCAACGGTGCTGAAGCCGCCACCGCCGCCACCGCCCGTGGGGCCGCAGCTTCCCGGGGGGTCGTTGTCGTCGAAGCCGTTGGGTCGGAAGGAGCAGGAGGCCGAGGCGGCCTGAAGTGCCTGCGTGCGGGCGCTCAGCTCTTGCTCCTGCAACGAAAGCGCACAGACAACTGAGAAAGCATCCCGGGGCTACAAACAGGTTACTGGCTACTCACTAACTGCTGTTCTCACTGCCTTGCAACACCAGGAAGTCTCAAATATTCCATTAAAAAAAGATCAGTTCTGTTAAAAGTACCTGCAAGTAGCAGAAACAAGGAAGGAGCAGAGCCTCCTCGTGCCAACTTCCCTCTTGCAGTGAGCTCCTCTGCAGCTTCTCACATCGAGCAGGGAGAAACGCGCTGCCATTTCCCTCTTGGGGGATGAGACACACCATTTTCCTTCTCYGGCTAAGTATTTACAAACCTTATGGCGATTTCTTGGCTTTAATATCCGTCTCAAATTAGCCAACAGGTTCAGAAGTTAAAGGAAGGAAGACAGAGCAAGATGGACAGACCCAGTAGAAACCCAGCACAAACTTTGTGTCTTTAGGAAACTGGCAACCTTGGGCCCTTTCACCTTCAACAGTTGTGTTTTTACCCTAAAAAGTTATATTACAAAATAACATAAATATCAGGAATAAACCTGCAGGTAACTCTATATTAAATAAAAGTCCTAAAATTGTAGCGAGAAAAAGCAATTAACTAGATTTTGTTTAAAATTCTGCTTTTTAAAAGTAAAGGCTTTTTCAGGACAGAAAGATTTCATCTAAAGTGAGAAAATACTAATTTAGGCAAATACATGAACTTTCAAAGTATGGAAACCCAATTCACTGAATCAGACTGATTAATGGTAGAAGGGATAATTGAACATTTCTAAATAGTCTCATTTAAGATCAGGACTGAATCTCAGCAGTAGAACAATGAAGAAAAGACCAATATTCAAGAATTAAAAAAAAAAAAAACATAAACCATGGTAGGTGAAAATAACCTGTTTGCAGAATAGTTTTTTCCTCTTTACGGAAGCTAAGTTTGCTTGGTTTTTTTTTGTTGTTGTTGTTTTTTTGTTTGTTTGTTTGTTTTTGTTTTTGTTTAAGAAAAAGGCTTTCAAGGGAACTACTAACTAAAAAATAGACAAAGAGGAGTAGCTACTCAGCTTTGTATCATGAATGGATGACACTGCTCCTGTTCAATATCTGGCTCTACATATACAAAAGTTGACAGTATCACAGAAGTTGTGGTACCACTTTTCTCCATTGAACAAACTTAAAATTAGTTTTCTCTAATGATTCAGCTGCCTAAGTATTTGAAATTAGTAACACACAGTTGGCTTTAAGTTTGTAACGTGACAAGTAATTTTTTCATATGTTGATGGAAGCCACAGCAATTCTGACTGGAAAACATTAGTTACTTGAGATTGCCATTAAAGACTCCATGTTTTATATTATCCTGTACATAGACAGAGAGGAGAGAGCTGATATATAATTTTAAAAAATGGTAAGTACATAAATCCTTTAACCACAAAATGTGAAAACAGCAGAAAGCACATTGCAATTTAAACAACTCTCTGTAAAATATCTGCAGCTATTATAAAGGATTTTCAGAGTGAGAATTGCTATTCTTTGAATTTGGACTTGCTATTCTTTGAATTTGGACTTGCTATTCTTTGAATTTGGACTTAACTCTACCTTTTCCAATTTGAGTATGCCCAAGTTCCATGAAACTCTTGCAGGACCAGCTAGCCCATCAGCAAGACACAGCTTCACCGTTACACAGTCCAAACAGAGCAGCAAGGCTCAAAACAAACCATATTTTAAGGAGGAGAGCAATACCCTTAGCATCAACAATGCAAGATGTGACTATAGCTCGGCAAACAGCAGTATTTTCACCAAGCACCAAGGCTGGCAGCACTGGTCCAAGGGGGAAAACAGCATGGGCAGGGAAGGAAGAGTTGACTCTAGCACCTGGTCATACATTTCAGTGATTCTAACATAGTTTTACAATAAATTGTGACAAGCTAAAACAGGCTGCCAAAAACGCTGTTAAGTATTTAATATACTCAAGGTACTTTTGTGTAATTTAAGAATGCAATGAAAGACAACATGAGCAGATCATAATTCTATGTTAAGAGAGGCTCTTCAGTGGTCCAAGGACCAATCTGAGCATCTCTACTTGGAGAAAAAAAAAAAAAAAAAGATTTTTTTACAACAGAACAAAGTTTCAACTATATTTGTCTTATGCTTTCCATCTAACTGTGGTTAACCTATGAAACCGGCCTAGCAACATCAAGAGGGAAGCAGAATTCATCATTTGGGAGACTAATATACAAGAGCAATTAAAAAGTACATTTTTTTTTGTTTTATATTGTCTCAGGATATTCTTCACATACTATTTCCATCTTACCTGCAAGTACAGTTTGTTATCTTTTGTAATTGCATCCATGAGATCTTTTTGTAGGGGAGGGTCTCCATTTACCCAGAGTCCATTTGCTGAATTGGTGCTGAATCCACAGGTGTTATTCTGCTTTTTGTAAAACAGAACATAAGCTGTATCCTTTGGAAATCTACTCGTAATTTTCTGGACCGACTGAAATGAGGTAAATGTCACTCTGCTGTCATTGAACAGAAACCATTCTTTTGGCATCTCAGTGTCTAGCTCATTTTCTACAACAGTACAAGGACTCTCCTCTGCTATCACGGTATTCTGGGGAGAAACTAGAGACAGAGCTTTGGACTGGTGGCACAGTCCTGAGGGCCCTGAACCAGTCACATTTCTAGCATAAGAGTAGTAATGTCCACTTTCAGAGGAGACACCAGAGTGCACTACCACAGAGCTTAGCATGTAGGGCACAAGCTGTGGGCAGGTCACTTCATCAGCACCTGAGGGCTTCAGTTTTTTAGCAAGATTTTCTCCAAAATCAGAAATCTCAACATCAACAGACCAACCTCCTGAAACTACAGCTAGGGATGTTGCCCTTTTGACTGGCAGTTCCAAGACAAGCGGCAGGGACACATTGTCCAAGATTTTGCGCCTTATATGGCACTTTGGATCATATGAAAATCTCAAAAGAGTGAGAATGAGGTATTCAGGTTCCTCAATGATTTGCATAGTTTTCTCAGCGTTCTGTAGAGAGGCACACTTCTCACAATAATACTTGTTTTCGCCGCTGAGGATCTCAGGTGCCAGGAAATAATTCAGCAAGTCTGTAACTGATGGAGTATTTTTACCTACTAGCCTCTGAGATATATCCTTATTATCCTGAATGCCACTAAGTTCAGAATTTGTAGTATTCCCAGAGTTTGGCTCAGTAGAAAAGTTTTTTATGGTTCCTTCATTCATAACTGCATCACATCCACCATTTACTTCCAAATTAGTGAGAGTTGCTTCTTCAGCACCACTGGATGCTAAGATACTACTTTGCACCACGTAATCATCCTTCACTTCAGAATGTTCCATGCACTTGGGGCCAACATTCTCCACGGAAGCCGGAGGACAGAAAGCTAGCGAGAGATCTGTGAAAGCTTCTTCCTTTTGAGAAGTGCTTTTGCAGTTTAAACAGCATATACTAGTCTTGAGTTTTCCTCCAAACATTCTCTCTATCAACGTTCTCTCTTCAGTTCCAGCACAAGGTGCTTCAGCAAACAGATGGGCTTTATGGACAGTTTCTTGTGCCTGGGCCTCCTCACTCACTAGGCTTTCAGCAGCCTTTGCTGACGACAGTGCTCTCAAGGTTCTCTCTTCCTCATGCAACCTGAAGACAAAAGGAAAGAAACTAAAATAGCTATAACTATTTTGCAACAAATACTGCYGAACCACTTAAGACTTCTTATTTTTTATTTGTTGTACTGAAGTTCTGCTATTTTTAATTAGCTAAGTGTCTCTTGCATAGAAAGGGAGGGCTGTTAGTGTTTGTGTAAGTCATGTGAACTGCATAGTTCAGTCCTAGCCCAAAGGGAGCATGAGCAACGCAAACAGGCACTCTGTGCAGCTTTCATTATTGGCAACAGGACACAATAGTAATACAGTGAACAACAGTATTTAAAACATCCAATCAACAATATTATATACCTATATATTATCTTAATAACCAGCTCGCCAATTGACTGGTTCTGTACGTTAGATTTCTTAAGAGAACAAGCAGCTACTTGTATTGTACCAGACTGTTTCAAAGGAAAAGAAAATGTCAGGATTTTTTAGCGAAGCAACTTAAACTACGTCAAAGAGGAAGAGAGGGGAAGGAGAAAAAAAAAAGTGCAGTTAGATAAGAAAGACACTAATTCACTATTGAGATAGTCTGCTTCTGGAGAAGTTTATCTCATGCAGCAATCTTGCTTAAACCATGTCTCAACAAAATGCTGAGCAGGCTGAAATTAAGAGGTCGACTAATATTTTTTTGGTATTTTATCTATTTAAACTCATTTATATATTAAACTGCTTAAAAACGTATATGTGTCTCTTCATGACTTACCTGACYTATATGAAGTATAGGTGTCTATATCAACTTGAAATTCCAGATGCCTGACTGAATTGTTCTCAGGAACCACATATATTTCACAATGAGACTACAACTAATGTGACTAACATTCCAATTTTCTGAAATGGAATATTACCCTACAACATGCTTTGGGTTATATGAAGACAAGTATCTAGGTTTTACCGCAGATAAAACAGACAGAAAAAAGAAGTGATTCACAGACCATACAGAAAATAAAGTGGCCAGAAAACAGGCCTAGAGTTCCTGAATCCCAGTCATGCAACGGAATTGTTAGCTGACTACTCCTAATTAAAAGTTTGATCTCATGTGGCAAGACAGTGAACTCACTTCCAGTAACATGACCATAACTGTACCTGTCTAGCAGGAACCGGAGATATTCTGAGCAATCCTGCTGAGATCGCGGAGTAAACCACGGGGGTCTGGAAGCCTCAAAGAAGATTCGAGGAGCATAYGCCTCCCTCTGTAAACAGGCAACGCTGCATTAGTGTTACTTAAAAAATTGGTTATCTTTATATGGACGGCTGAACTCTTAACTACATTCTAAAGGAACGGTATGGCACAAGGTACATGTAAATATTTAAACTCCCACTTCAAAATAGAARGAGAAAGACAAGTAGTAGCTATTACTTTTGCAGTAATCACTTTAGTACTGGGATAAAAGGATCCTGCAAGCAAATATGAAACGCACAGTGAACATAAAGCATATATAAAAACTAGCAGCTGTTACTATTCTCACTGGCAAGTTAAATTCTACTCCCCCCTCCACACATATACAGACTTTGGAAAAACACCTGTATTTCATTAATATTGATTTAAGGTGAATCATCCTCATCCCCTTTTCATTATGTTTATTGGAATTAATCAAAAAGGCAGGCCTCATCTTTCCCATTTTAGCAAAATATTCTGGCATTTCATTTAACAAAGTTTATTGTAGAACTACAAAATAATTTATTGGGAATCACTGCAGAAGGTCATAGTTTTTCCTAGAAAGTTACATAACAGCAGTTTCCATATTAGAGTAAGGTCTGGTTTGGATTTCTCATTTTAGCTTCYCAAAGAACACCCCTACAAGATTTTAAGAGCAACAGAAAACCAAGGTATTATTTCCACTGGCAAAATAAATGATTCTCCAAGTTCATCCATATCACTTGCAAGTAGTCTCACTGCCCTCCAAATCTATCACATCAACATTTAAAAATATTCAAAAATACTCCATGACATTATGAAGATTGCTGCTATGTTTTGGTGTATAGATTTAGATTTAAAAACAACAGATGCAGTSAACTGACATACCTGGGTATGTGCCAAAAATGCAAAAAGATGCTGTAATTTTCTCATTAGTGAATTGCATCCATTTAGATTTAGAGATAAAACGTGCCTTCTGAAACTGAAGAGAGATGGACATTAGTTTCCCAATAGATTTCTAAAAAAATATAGTATCATTCCAAAAACAATCACTTCCATGTGGTGGAAAGCAAAATGGTAAACACCCCCTTCCCCTCGAACCCTGGATTCTGCTCTCACCCAGCAGTGCAGAACTGCAGTACAGTAACCACCACCTCAGTACAAAAGCATGCATCTTCTTTAAACATTTAAAGGAGAAGAGACTAAAGACTGACAAAGATCCAGTTTCCAGGTTAACAGAAAAGCAGCATCACTGTTAACCTTAAAAAGGAGCAAGTGGGGAGAGAGCGGAGGGAGGAAGGCCAGACTTGCCTGGAATCTAGAACCAAGACATACTACTAAAGCTTTAGACACTAAAGAAATTGAACTTGCAAATAAATCAGTGTTAAAAGGCTAACAGTTTTTATGGCTAAAATTTCAATTCCACAGAGCTGGATCCTAAAAAAGCAATCAGTAACTATCTGCCAAGAAACCCTCTGAAATTTTGTGAGGAAACTAATTGACCCGGGACATGTTTACATTCCGTGAACACCAAATTACTGCAATAGCTAATTTGCAATGAAAACAGCCGGTAGAAAGGACTTACTCTGTAGCCATAAAGAGTGCCTGAATAACACTGTTCATATAACAAGTATTTCCTAGATTAATTAGGCCAGTCTTCCCAGTTTCAGATTTTCCAGAAAGTCTAGATAAACAAGATGGCAAAGAACTGGATTGAGAAGTCCAGGCACTTTGACTGAGAATCAACTTAATCTTCTCTTCACTGGGTTTGGGCAGTTCCTATGAGAGAAACATTAACACATTTAGTAAGTTTTGTACATTTCTTTTTTTCCCCTCCAAATAACAAGTACTTCCATCCAGCAGTCTTTCATATCCTTCCTTGCTCTGCCATCTGGCATCCAGTTTCAGGCTCACATTGTTCCTGCTAGTCTGTACATGTTAGAGTTGCCTTTGACCAATACCTAGAGCACAAAYGTGTGGCCAGTCAAAGGCTAGTGAAATGTGTTATAGCCAAAGCTCTCCTTCAAGGCACACTCGGAGATATTCATGCAATCCTTTTTGCCACTAGAAAAATGACCCTCAAATTTCATACATTAGACTCTGAAGCATCCTCTCATCTGCTAGAGAGACCCTTCTCTGTCAAATCAAAACATAGGAATCAACAGACTAAAACTGAAAATAGRATAAAATGAATAGGGTTTTGTTTTTAAATCTCAAAACATATAACTGCAATATTGCTGTTATATAAATAGGCAGTATTACCTGAATATTTTTAAAATTTGTGCGTTATGTATTTAAAATTAATTTCTTTAAAAAGAAAACAAAAAGCCCAACAGAACATTGCACAGGCCAATATGCTTTACCTGTAAAGGCATGCAATACCCACTGCAGTACTAAGAGGTAGTGCTTCTTTGTGGGGATTTTTTTTTTCTTTTTTTTGAGCCAGACAAATGAACTATACTCTAGACAGTATTCTCTTCCTGCTCTTCAACTAACTCCAACCRGCACAAAGAAAATTCTTATGTTTTAGGGATTTCATAATCCCTCCTCCTTATTTGATCCCAAATTCACTACTTGCATTGCATTGACACCTGTCATACTCTTAGAGACACTTAAAAATTCAGCATGTTGCTGTATATTTGAGAGATACTGTAACTCTGTTTTAACATCTTTCAGAGTTCTGCCCAAACATTAACAAATCTTTCTCTTTTCACTGCTACTAATGCTCCAAGCTTACATAAGAAGCTGGATCATAACAGCGACACAGAATAAAGAATTGCTGGGAGTATTTACATCACAAGTTTGCTAGAATTCAGATATGAAATGAGCTAAAAACAAACAAACACTCAACAAAGTGTTATCTGCAAGATAACTGAAAGACAAAAAAAAGCGAATTCAATGTCTGGATAATCATGGCTTCATTTTGCTGCATCAAACAATCAAACCGGAGACACAACTTGGAAGAGTTTCTAGTGCTTCAAATGAAATGCCTTGAAAAGAAACCCAGCAAAAAAAAAAATATATATTCCTACTTACACAAAGCAGAAAAAATTAGATTGGATTTTTAAGAAAGGCCCTTATTTCAAACTTTTCTTAAAACCTTCTATAATCATCTCATGGAATAAATATGATTCATGAAACACATTCAAGCCAGTTCTTCTGGCATATTTCAAGTATAGAATTGACACTAGATGATGTGGTTAAATCCCCTAGTAGAAGTTCTCAAGAAATGGGGTCCATAGGATTCTAGGTTTCACATTCAAGAAAGCAAAACAAGAACAAAATCCCTGCTAGCTTTGCATTCCTATTGTACCTTAATAGCATCCAGAATTGGTTCATAGAGCTCTGGAAATCCAGAATAATGATACATCATACAGTGTATCAACTCAGACAGCTGCATCAAAAAAGCTGCACTGGAAGGCAAGCCATCTCTTTTGAAGGAGTGCACCAAGCTGACCACATGTGGGACAATCTAAACAGAAGAGAAAGAAAGAAAAAGTTGTATAGCAGTTGAGCATTTCTCCATTCTTCTTCAACTTAACTTTAAAAAGTACACATTATGCTTTACCTGTAACAACTTTCAAACAGYCCCTAAAGTTTTCGTATTTTGTGAAACAGAGGAAAAAAAGTTAAAGTTTTAAGCAGTCAAGTGTTCTAAGTACACATCTTATTAGGGTTAATACAGCACACACCTTGCTATCACCACTATCAGCTCACAGTCCAGTTTTAATTTTATGGATAGAGCTTCTAAAACGAAAGTTCTCTCAATTTTAACAGAATCTAATGCTTTGGAGCCAAAACAAACATAATCCCCCACCCTCAGTTCTCAAGACGGACACTGTGTCACAGCTCCATCTAGTGAGAAAACTACTGTCCTGCATGCTGGTGCTCAGAGGAAAACACCAACCCAGCCACCCAACCCCACAGGAATGCTAACCCATCTCGGGATCAGTCCAAACCACGACRCATGATTTAAAACAGTAATATTGACCCCTGCCTCTCCCTCTGCTCCACTTTAAAGAGAGTGTTTATTTACAATACAATTTTGTAGTTTTAAGTATAAGATTTGCTGCATTAAGTCTTAAAAAATAACCAATAGAAARTTATTTCAATGCAAATCATAACAATAACAATCATAACAATCATAGTGTGGATCAGAATATTTCAGACACCTTTTCCAGTTTCTAAGTGAATAAAAAGGATYAACTCTGGAGGAAGTGGGTAGAATCATTTCTCATAAGTTTGCCCACAAATCGTTCTATAATAAGGACGCAAACTATAAAACAAAAATAGAAACTCATGCGAAGTTTCTATGCAAAATAGAAACATCATAGAAACTTATGCCAACTACAAGAATTGTACACTACACTTCAGAAACCCTGAAACATAGCAGCCAGGTGCAATATACAAACACTACTTTTTCAAGTATCAGTTTTTCTGTAGCTATAAAGGAATGTTTTTGTATACAAGAGAAATAAACTCTGTAATGCATTGAACACTTAAGAAACTTTAATTTTTAAACAACAGAGATTACGTTAACCAAAAGAACAAAGCCAAGAGTGAAAACTGATTTAAATTTCTCTCTTCTCATTCTACAGAAGTACAATGCAACTTCATTTTCACCAGACCTACTGAGCTCCAGGAATTAAAACTGTATAAAGTAGATGTAAAACATGATAATTTTGCACACAAACAGCAGAGAGGAAGAGTAAAAAAAGTTCAAGTTGTGAGTTCTCTCAAATTAAGAATGAAATTCTTACTTACAGCGTACCACATAAAAGAGAAAGTTACACTTTGTTTATATCCTGAAATACTGCTTTTGGTTGAGGTCAAACCAAAATTCTGAACTTCAAAAGAATTTAGAATTTCACAGGACTCTAGCATATCACACTGCAGTACTTATACATCATAAGCACAAGGCAGAATGTCTTTTGTAATAGAGACGCTCATATAAAGGTACTCAAGCATAAGGAATGAAGATGACTCAGATAAATTGCAAAATAAATTTAGTTACATTACCTAATATCTATTTATCGGTTTTATATTTAGGCTATTTATTATAACATACAGAAGTAGCTTTAGCACACGAAGATATGAGGTAGGAAACTAAATAAAAGCAGTAGTTCCCCAAGCAGACAGTGAAGTAGTTCATTTAAAACAGAGGGAACACAGCCATGTTGATGTGGTGAAGCTCCCAATACAGATATTTGGGCAACACTGCATCTAGCTTATCAYAGATTTTTTCCTTACGAAAGCAAATGTCTCTCCCTGGAATAAATACTCTSTTGGTCTCATACTTGAGATTTTTCACATGAATGTTTTGTCTCTTTCAGGGATAGGGGAAAAAAAGCAAGACAGTAAATATATAAAATATTTAYATTTTGAGCATATTCAAGGCTACTTGGCTATTTCCTTTGTCATTCAGTTTTCTATGCCAGGCCAAGATTGAAGAAACTGAAATCAGATWCAAGGCAACTATTCTGACATTAATCAAAGCAAATGATTTGAGATTCCTGAAATTCTTTGAGATAACTTAGAGAAACAGCATACCAAGTTGTTATTACAGCTGTTAAAGACCTGTATTCCACCTAAAGGCAACTTAAAGCTAGACGTTGAGTTTGAGAAAAGGGAAAGCGTTATATACATCTTGCTCTACTAGTTTTCCACTATCACCATCATAYGCTGGTATCTGCTAACTGCATTGTGAATCTTGAAGTATGCAGCATCTAGAACTGCACTTGATGGAGAGGCCATAAAAAACAGTACCCTTCAGTTTGCCACTTTGTACATCAAAACACAGAAAGGGTAGCTAACGTATTCTTAAAATGAAGTAATCCTTTGCCTCATGCATCTACCCAGGAGAGATGGTTAACACATAATCTCTAGGTTTTCCTTAACTAGTTTTGCTTGAAATTCTAACTACAGCCCAAATTTACCTGTAAGACTTCACACCACCTAAAACAGCTTTCCAGAGGTATGTGGTTGAAAACTATGGTCCCCAGGTACTACTGCTACAAGTACGGACATACCAAGAAAACCAAAGTTCTTCAAGTTACAGGTTCAATTACTGAAAGTGAGAAAAATCTAATCGCGTCAATGACAGAAAACTGATTCTGGAACCTTGAAACAAACGCAATATCTAAGTGCATCTATTTTATTTCTTTACATCTACTTTAGAAATCACATATGAATTATGCCTCAAAGAACTGAAAACGATTTATTAGTAACTTACCAAATGAAAAGCCTCTGGAGAATGCTGGAAACTAAGTAACATGTGGGAAAGGACAGCAAGGGCACCAGGTCTCACTAGAGGAAACCAAAGTCGATTAAAGACCTTAAAAACAAAACCAAACAAACAAAAATAAAAAACACACTGTAAGTCTAGAAAGTGAAATTCCAATAAGAATGTAAACAGATTCTAAATCTAGATTCATTTGAAATGGACAGAACCATTACATAAAATTGAAAGCTATATGAGACTTGACTCTCCTATGCTGGATATTAAGACAAATACATTGTAATACAAAACAGTCCATGCAATTGCATAATTGTTGCAAATCCCTCTTCCCACCTCAAATATTCTTTCAGGACATACCAATTCTATCTTAAGCAGGGTGACATCAATGAGGATGGTAAATTTCTGGACTGCAGCTAGTCCTTTCAGCAGTGCAATCACCCATGTTTCCACATGCTGAGCCAGAGGCCAAGACAACCAGTCAATCATTCTGAAAGATTAACGATAAGGAAAMAATATATATAAAATAACTTTTTTGTTGAGATCAAGATAAATGATGTATCCTATACGTACATCCTATACTAACCAAATAGTTAAACTACTTACACAGACATTCGCAAGTAGTAATACAAGAATGTTAGAAAAGCAATAAGGTAATTCTGATTCTCTCATTCACTTGGCTACATAATTAATAACTATATATTTAATACATTGAAAATAGATAGAAAAAAATGATGTAAGCATACATAATTAAACATCAGGTTATTCTTACCATCCAAGAACTGTAAAACAGTTTTTACAGATCTTAACACATTTCTGTTTTCTAGTAAAACTTTACTACTCAAGACAAAACAAAGGGTAGTTCTGAGAAAGAGAGATGCACAACAGAAGAAAAAGGATTGCAAAGAAAGTCCTTCTATGCTGAATTAGCAAATACGCATTTTTTTTGCATGAAATTGATAAATAAGGCAGACAGAGAGGTCAGGTAAGGCAAATCTAAGAAATATATCATATCATAATGCAGCGCCAGTTGAAACAAGAACTTAGGCTTCTTGATTTTTTCCTAATAATTTTACTTGGCAATTTCACTAAGCAATAACTAGGATTTTCTTTASTTGTCCTAAAAGTCCCCTCCTTCAAGCCAGGTGAAACATCATATACGAAGGGGGAAGACTTTTTTATTTTCCTCTCATCACAAAAGTGGTCAGACATTGAAACAGTTTATTAGTAAAGCTGCRGCATCTTAAAAACTTGACAGGACACCCTGAGCACTTTGTCTGACTCCAACAATGGCACCACTTCAAACCCAGCAGCCTCTTTCAGCCTATGCTCTGTCGTGATTCAATGAAAASGGGGAGTTGGAAGCATATTCCCTTACTTCCATAAAATGCTCATAACCAGGCTAAGTGATAGCACGTAGATAAGGAGGTCCTAAGTAATTGTCTAATAAAATGGTCACTATTTATATTAGTACACTCAGTTAACAGGTTTCTACCGTACAATGTGAAGTGCCCTGACAAACATGGATGCTGTATGAACACAGATTGCCACACACTGTACACATGCAGCCTTTATGAATAGTACTATGTTTTCAGCTATCACAAGCAGAGAGGAATCAGTAGAAATAGAATCAAAATGCTTTAAGTGGACAGCTCTTCAGTTTGCAATTGTAGGAGAAAACCAACATCGCCGTGCAACTTCATGGTTTCTTTCTGACAAGAGGAATTGTGTATCATCAGTACTACATTGTGAAGGAGTACAAAGTGCTTTTCTTCCTTCTTTCCTTGGAAGACCAAGCTGTAATAAACTAACACATATAATAAACTAGCAACATGAAAATCAATATCAAATTGTATAAGGCCTCAAAACTCCTGATACTTAATTTAAGATGGTTTCAATCATCTACACAGCCAGAAAAGATCAGTTTCAGAGAGAAATTGGAAGGAAACATGCCAACATAGTAATCCCTGCTCTGAACTTACACAAACTCCCATTTCCTCAAAATATTAAAATCAAATGTTTATTCCAAGTATCCTTTCAATAAGCTTTCTTAAAASAAGAAAAAAAAATCAAAAACAGTAGGGCTCCTTCTGGTTTACTCTTGGATCCCACTGTCTTTCTCACATAATATGTTATTCAGTGTCATCTCTTTTCAGCTTAGTTATCTATCAAACTACTCACCACTATCCCTWATACGATAACATCCATAATTTTAGTATGTTTAACATGATAAAGAGAAGCTTCCATTTCCTTCTCTATACCACTGATAGCCATATATAATTCTCACACTTGAATCCATTTCTACTCTTAAAAGCAGAAACAAAAGCCAGTGGAGGAAAGAGAAGTCAATCTGCAGGCATGCTGAAGACTGTCCTAAGAAGCCTAAAATCTGAGAACAGGCAGATAAAGACTGGGATCCATTTCAGTTAGTAGATACTTTCTGCATTTCAACTTATTTATTCAGCTCATAGTCTGCTGTCATCAACGGGCACATTTTTGGTAAGGCACTGATCATACATCATCACTATGCCCCATGTTAAAACAAACACTAGATTCAGACAACCTTGAAGAGCTTGAGGACCTGCAACTTCATTTCACCCCAGGATGAACAGATCTGTTGTTTGCCTAACCTTGTGTGCCTAATATTCCTAATACCTCAGTATAGAAAAAAATTCTATCTGTGCTTCCTTGGACAACAACTTCTTTTGCAGAATTTCTCAGTCATGTGAGACAACAATCCTAACAGCTCAGGCACAAATCTCAGATTTAAAAAAAAAAAAAAAAAAAAAAAAAAAAAGCACCGTTATCTCTCCTATCCCCCAGGTACAAAACAAGTAACAAGTAACATCTACAAGACTTGAAATCTTTGTCCACAGGGGAAAAGGCCTGGTCAAAGTTTGCAGTTGCTCTTAGCCAACTTTTCCATTTCCCTTACTGAAAAAAAAAAACTTGGATCAAAATGCAAAGAAGCATAACTATACCAGCCACAATACAAAGAGGTAGATAAACCTCTTCCTCCAAGATGTCTAAAGTTAACCCTCAAAGTAGTGGTAAGATTCAGGGAAGTCAACGGTTTTCTGCTTTTCTTCGCTGATGCTTCAGGTAAGATTTCATAAGACGGCTGAGCCACCCAGCAATACCTCACTGATGCCAAGTACCCTTCTCACATCAATCTTGTAATAAAACCCCTACTGAACAGATTCTATTTATTWAACAGCGATTTCCTCATCTGTATCCAATTTTAGACTGGCTCTACAATGTCATGAAAGTTATCCTTAGGAACTGGGTAACTAGGCCTCTAACTTGCAGTTTCCAAAGCTCTGATGACTCTTAATGAGGGGCCTTGTGATACCTGGAACTCTGCATCTCGTGGGGATGATGCAAACCTGATGACAACATTGTTGTTTGGCAATCCGGATATTCCAGTGGTGTTGTCATCTTAATGAGAATAAAGCCAGAATAGAATGAGCAGTTATTGCAAAGGTAGCCAGAGGTAGAAAGAGCAGAAAAGAAGCTGAATGCAGTGTTGACAAGAGAGTATCTACAACCAAAAATAACAGGGGGGAACTAAAAAGTTAGTTCCACAAAACAAATACAAGCTCTTGAAATCACATATCACTTCAAAGGCTGAATGACGTACGGCATGTAAGATGGCTCAGCTCTTGCCAAAAGTACAGGGGRAAAAACACTACACAGCTAATTTTAAGAAGCAGTTTTTACTTGCAAATAGCAGCTCCTATTATACCAATTTTATACCACTACCACTATTATGCCACTTTTCTGGCATTGTATACATTTCTGAAGATACTAACAATTCTAATCTTAATGCTTACTAATTTTTAGATTTAGTGACAGGAAGCATGACACGCAACTGTTTTTGTATTATTACTCTCTACCAGTCCAAAAACATCCAACAAATTTGAGGAGGCTTAAATGAAGATAGAAAAAGAAGTGGTCCCCTGCAAATCCTCTTGAAAAGTCAAAAATCTCTAAGCAGAAACCACTAAATCTCATTTCTAACTGTCTTATCCCTTCAAAGAATATGATTTTCTGAAGGCAGCTTTGGGTCCTAGCATAATCATAAGTGCAGTAAAGTTTCAGGTATCTCCCACAAAGTAGGATCTACCCTAAACCTAGGATAGCATCTAAACAGAATCGGTTTTCACTACATTTCTGTCAAATCCCCTTCATTCTGGCCTAGCAAAGCATCAGAGAGAGGCTACATCAACAGTGAGGTAGTAAACTTAACTTGAAGCCTAGTCAATAATAGTTGTGGCATCAGAAATCAATGTTAACCTAACAGGTCAAACACCATTATTTAATTAAAAAAACTTTCCAAAAATAATACCTGCACAGAGCTTGAGTCATACTTGCATCTTTCACATTTGGATCGGTAGTAAGGCTCCTGATGAGTACTGTAATCATCTGTAATGGTATATGCTGTACAAGACTTGCCAGTGCAACGGAAGGTTCAAATGAAGTATCTGTAATAACAACATGCTTTAAGAAACAAAAAGAAAGTGCCCCAGGAACAGTTACATTGCTTCCCATCCTAGGGCTTCACTATGATGTTTTGAAACAACAGGTTTATTGCACAGATAACAGTCTCTCTGTATCTATCAGCATAAAACAAAAAGGTTTAAATGGATTAAGCACCAGGACCACTGAATTATAAGCTCTTTTTATTGGTCTAATACTCATGTGAGGAAATGACAGTCTACAAACTTCCTCAACCTCCAAAAGGACTGAGAAGCACTTTTTATTCTAAGGATAAGTAAAAAAAAAAAAAAAAAACTTTTACACAGCTGTTTGCTGTAGTTTACTGTTAAAAGAACAGAGATCTACTGGAGCCAGTATTTGCTGGTATTTGCCGTATCTTAAGTTTCCTAGGTCTTTCAACTGCAAAGCCAGTTTTCGACTGAGAACGACTACAGTAACTCATGGATCCGTAAGGTCCGAAAGGATCAGTTCATCATCTCATGTAAACAACTGAGGAGCTCAATTGTTCCTACAATATATGAGTCTTACATAGTGCTACACATACACCCAGCTTCACAGACCAGGTTCTGCTGAGGCCTAAGCTATACTTCTGAGGGGAGCGAGAAGAGAAGAACATTGACACGGAGCTTTCCCTTTCTTAGCGAGCCTCCTGAACACTGCTCCAAAATACCACTGATAGGGTTACAACATGAAGACCTCCCAGAAACACGCAGCAAATCCTAAATAAGCCACTGCACCCCCACTGCCTTTTTACTCCAGAATAACCCACTGCTTTGCTTACTCGACTGTCAGCAAGCGGCGGCACACGACCAGGGAGAGCAAAGGCCTTAGATGGCGTGAAGCCAAGTTCCCGCTGACCTGCAGCCCGTGGCAAGGCCTGTTTCTGTGACCACCACCCAGCCCCCCACCCGCTCTGGTCCCATCCCAAGCTCACCTGCAGAAGAGATGACAGCGAAGAGCTCCTGCAGGGAGGGCAGCAGCGTATCAGGCTTGGCCTTCCAGACACTGCGCAGCAGCGCGCTCACCTGGGTCACCTGCGAGACGTAGAGGCGCAGCTCTGCCTCGCGGCTGCCCTGGCTCTGGAAGTGGGCCATGCTGCGCACAAGCTGCTGGCAGAAGGCRAGCGAGAGCTTCCTGCCGTGGGGCAGGCACTGAGGGAAGTCACTCAGCAGCTGGCAGAGGCGGGCGCAGAGCGGCGGCGCCGGCCGCTCGCACACCAGCCGCAGCGCCTCCACCTGCAGCACCTCGAAGAGTTCCAGCACCGAGGGGCAGCTCATGATGAGACGCAGCCCKGCCTGGATGTAGTCAAGAATGGCGGGGTCCCGTGCACTGAGCTGCCCATAGCCGTGCTGCAGCAGGCTTAGCACGAGCGCGCGGTCGAAGAAGGCCTCGAACTCGGCGCGGTGGTGGCGCCCGTAGGCCTCGAGCACCTGCCGCCCCACCTGCCGCTGGAAGGCGTCGGGGCCCTGCAGCACGAGGCGCGTGCTGAGCGTGAACATGGCGTGGCACTGCGCCTGGCTCAGCGGCGTCTCGGCCGACTCCACCACCCGCCGCACGATCACCCGCTTCAGTGGCAGCGGGTGCGACGAGCTCACCAGCCCCTCCAGGATCTTGTCCATGGCGCCCGGCGCATGGGCCGCGCCGCG